>NC_029794.2:19217240-19232063 GCF_000816755.2 Arachis ipaensis | reverse complement strand
TTTGCTACTGGGACTCTGTTGGACTGTGGTGATTGGTTGATTGTTGGATTGTTTGGGCCTAGGGCCGTGGTTGGAATGAGATGAACCAATGGTTGATTTTGGTTTTGTGTTTCTGGTTTGGAATAAATTATGAAAGGCTATTTTGGTTCTGCATAGATAAACCGTTTTGAAAGGCTTTTGAGTTTTTGAGAATTGAATGGTTCCTCTTTCAGAAAAGATTTCCGACTTTACTTCTATTGTAAACCGTTGTTTCTGAAAAGAGGCATAAGACGGTTATGAATCACTGGTGTGGTTATCTTCACGTATCCTATTACAGTAATTCCCAAAAACCCTCTACTGAGAACCCTTTTGAGGATGATGTTCTCACCCCCCCCTACATTTTTCCCCTTTCAGGATATGGGTGCAGAAGTTACGAAGAGCTTATTTAATTGTTGTGATGCTCTGTATTGTTTTAGCTATGGTTTATTGTACCCTCGCCTTTATCTTGATATAATCTGTAAGAGGGATAGGAATTGTATTGGTTAATTCTTGTAAAGTTATTTATATATGTATTTATGTATATATATGGATGTACTCTTTATGAGTTTTGTAAGTTGTATGGTATTTATGGATGTATGATATCGGATGAAAGTATTTTTGGATCGGTATTGCGATTTAAAGTTTTAAACAGGCTCATATTTTAGTATTAAATAATATAAAGTCGTCGTAATGTCCGAACTATCAGAGTCGCGCAGCCGGAAGTGTGAGTTTTGGTAGTTAGGGTGTTACATGAACCACAAAAAAATCTTAAGAAGGCCAGTAAGGTAGAAAAGACCAGCAAGTTCAGATGATTTCCTGGAATAGACCATTGAAAAGCTGCAAAGAAAGTCCTTAGATATTTACAAGGCACTAAAGAACACATGCTCACTTACAAAAAAAATCAAATGCCTTGAAATGAATGGCTATTCAGATTTAGATTTTACTGGATGTATAGACTCGAGAAGGTCAACTTTTGGTTATGTTCTTATGTCGGCTAGAGGAGCTATCTCATAGAAAAGTACAAAAGAGTCTATGATTGCTACTTTTACTATAGAGGTAGAATTTGTGGCATGCTTTGAAGCCACAGTTCAAACATTGTGGTTGTGGAATTTTATCTCAAGGCTTAGAAGAGGAGTTATTTTCGATTGAGCAAGATGATTTGAGTATCCCAGTTTACTTTACCAAAATGAAAGAGATTTGGAAAGGATTAGAGAACGCGAGGCCATTACCAACGTGTGCATTTACTGAAAGATGTTCTTACGGGTTTGGAGTAGCAAGAAAGTATAGAAAGGATATGCACGTAGTTAGATTTTTTAGAGGTTTAAACGAGCAATACTCAACGGTGATATTGCAAATAATTTGGATGAAGAACCTACCTGAAGTTGACAAAGCACTTTCACTTGTTCTATACAATAAAAAAATAGTTAATTAATCCTTAAAACTATGATGCTAAAGCATTGTTAAGTATTGCTGATAGAGGAAATTTGTGCGCACATAAGAAACAAGAGGCAGAGGAAAAATTGCTAGTAGATTTGGCAGAGGTCATGGCTATGGTGGTAAAAGCTACAAGTTGTGATTGTATTGTAGAAGAATTGGCCATTTGGTGGACTCTTGCTACAAAAAACATGGCATGCCACCTCACCTAAAGGATAAAGAACGACACAATATAGCTAAGATCAATAATGTAATATTTGAGAGTACAGAATATGAAGAGGTTAGCAACACAATTTCTTTATATGAGAAAGGTAGTGAGAATTCTAAGCTTAAATTCACTTTATAATAGACAAGAGGATTGATTGCAATTCTAAAACAAAATGAGTTCAAGCTTATCATAATGTGAATTAGGTTACAATATTTTAATTAGGTAAAACTAAATAGCATGGTGGAGCTATATGTGTCATAGACGCAAGTGCTACCACACATGTAACATACAATTTGAGTCCCTTACACACACATACGCATGCACGCACACACGCACGTACACACACATAGGGGGCAGCATGCACCCTACCCACGGGTAACCAATCCTCTCCAATCCGATCGGGTAGAGTTGCCAACCCGCTGCGGAATGGGTTGAGTGCAGAATGGGTTTGAGAGCGGGTCGGGTAGGGTGAGGGTTGAGTCTCAACCCTACTCGACCAACTCGCACTCTATATATGTATATGTTATAAAAATATGTTATAGGTGGGTATTGAACCAAAGACCTCTCACTTAGTACAAAAGGTTTTTACTATTGAGCCAAGATCATTAATTAATAATTTAACACTTTTGTTTATATAAAACCAAGTCTATTTTAGTGATATATAAATACAATATTTTCTTTGTGTTTGTGTTATACTTTTATGTAGAATTAAACACTTGATGGTTATGTTGTTTATTGGATGATTGTATTGTGAGATGCTTGTGTTGTTTGTATTGAATTTTTAATTTACATGCTCATTAGGTTATATAATAATATTGCATATTTGTAAAAACTCACAGGTAGGATATTCGCGAGTAGCATTAGGGTTGGATTATTCTCAACCCGCAAGTAGGGCCGGATAGGGTTGAGTTTTAGTAACAAATTTAACCCGCGGGTAGGGTGTTCAAACCCTACCCTACCTTACTCATTGCCACTCCTACACACACATTAAACTAATATAATACACCCTACCCATTGACACCCCATACACACATTAAACTAATATAACACACACACACTAAACTAATAAAAGGATAATAAAAATTATCTTTTCGAACAAGTAGTCATTGATTGCACACATTGCTGGTACGGTAATTTTTAAATTTCTTATGCCTTGCAAATGTGTTGTACTTACCCTCATTATCTTTTAACCTGATATCTATTTCTAACCTTGTTAGCATATTATATTACAAATTTATGATTAACAAACTTAGTTGTGAGATCTAAGACTTCCAAACTCAGATGAAGATCACAAATTAAACTAATAAATAGATAATAAAAGTTATCCTTTCAAACAAGCAGTCATTGATTTCAGATATTGTTGGTACCATAATTTTTTTCCTTATATCTTACAAATGTGATGTACTTACCCTCATTCTCTTTCAACCTCATATCTATTTCTAACTTTGTCATCACATTATATTGCTAATTTGTGGTTAACAAATTTGATTGTGAGATCTAAGACTTCCAAACTCAAATGAAGATCACAAATTAAACTAATAAAAAGATAATAAAAGTCATCCTTCCAAACAAGCATTCATTGATTGCACATATTACTAGAACTATAATTTTTTTTATTCCTTATGCCTTACAAATATGGTGTACTTATCCTTATTCTCTTTCAACCTGATATCTATTTTTAACTTTGTCGGCACATTATATTATCAATTTGTGATTAACAAACTTGGTTGTGAGATCAAGGACTTTCAAACTCATGAAGATTGGTGTGACCGAACTTCAAAGTAGCTTGTACATACTGATATTAAAGAAAGCTACACATCATCACACACCAATGCATAAGAATAAAGTATGTATTAAATTCTGTTCAGCATGGAGGTACAACTAATGATAGTCTCTCAGAAATTGATTTTTTATGGCATTCTAGACTAGAACATATTCTAACTAGTAGGTTTGAAATAATGCATCAATTATATTCCTCACTTAATGGTTTAAATTAATTCATTTTGACTAATCCGTGTGATGTCTGTCATTTTGCTAAGCAAAAAGGCTAAGTTTTTCTATAAGTACCATTGTTTTTGCAGCAATCTTTAACATTGTGCATAAGAATATTTGGGGTCCTACTACTATAATAGACAAAATAATTTTCTAACTGTGATGGATGACTTTACTAAATTCACATGAATTTTTTCATGAAATTGAAATAAGAAATTTCCCATCTCATTCAACAATTTGTTCAAATGGTTGAAAGTTAGTTTAATAAAGTAATCAAGATCGAACAAATAGTTGAAAGTTAGTTTAATAAAGTAATCAAAATAATTCGATCCGATCATGGAAAGGAGTTTAAACACAAGCACCAACATATTTTGTCCCTCAACTTATCAATGGTCATCTCTGAGATATTTTTCAATGGCAAAATAATGACATGGTTGGATGGAGGCCACATGAAAGCCACGCTGGACGGGTAAAACGTCATCGTTTTATTTTTAGCACCTAAATAGAATATAAACGACATCGTTTAGGTATTTTGAAGATTTTTAACATGTTGGAGTTAAAATCCCTCAAAATACCCCAAAGGACATCGTTTATATTCTATTTGGGCGCCAAAAATGAAACGACAACGTTTTACCAATACAGCGTGGCTTCCAATATGGCCTCCCTCCAATAACGTCATTATTTCGTCACCAAAAATATATCAAGGACTACCGTTGTTAAATTGAGGGACAAATTTGAGACAATTTTAAGTTCGGGGATGACATTGAGTCTCGATTGCAAATTCAAGGACCACTTTAATTATTAACTAAAAAAATAATCCTTGTGTGATTCTACCTGCAACATATCATAAGCAAGGCTTGACACACTTTCATTGAGTAATTAATGGTCGTTGCTTATTAACTTAGAAAGCAATGTCTAGGTGAATTAAGGTAGCATATTGAAGAGACTTGATTACAAAATGATAAAAGAGAAATTGTCAAAAATATCATTTTATTTAGTTAATTTTAAATTAGAGACTGTAAGAGTGGAAATACCTTCAGACACTATCATACTCACTGTCTAAAGTAAATTAGTAAGATATTTGATTTGTGACAAAGAAAAAGTACCTATAAGTAATTTAGTTGCTTCAATTTCGAAGAAATAACTAACTTTTTCAAGGTCTTTCAATGAAAAATACCATTTAACTAAGTAATGATGGATTGTATTGTACTTAGATCATTTTCAAATGATGAGATTATCATCAACATATACAAGAATATATAGAGTTAATTTTTCAGCATGTTTAACAAACAAAGAATGATTTGACATGGATTTGAATAAATCAAAATTAGATCAAAGAGAGAAAAGTTTGAAAAATGAAGCCTTGAGAACTTGTTTCAATTCATAAAAAGACTTTCGTAATTTGTAAACCTTTGTAACACTCTCACATTGAAAACCTAATGGTTATTTCACAAACACCAACTCATTTAGATCTCCTTTTAAAAATATATTATTAAAATTAACTTGTCTAATTTGACACTTATATATTGCTGTAATTGTTAAAATAATTTTTATAGTAATAGTAGTATATACCCTTAATTTGATGACTGCCATTAGCAACCAATCATGCATTATATTTCATGACTTCACCATTAGAAAATTATTTGATAGCAACATTTCATTTTGATTTAATAATTTTAGCATCATCAAGAATAGATATAACAAATCAAGTATTAGTGTTATAAAAAGCTTACAATTCTTCAAGCATTTTCTTATGCCATTGAGTAGAGAATAGAGAAAAGGACCTAAAATTTTAGTTGTGATTGGATGAATATGAACAATAAGATTTAAGTATTTTTTTTATATACATGTGATGATTTAAAATAGGAAAGAATAGAGAAAAGAACCTAGAATTTTAACTTTCATCCAACCCACCCTTTGAAAAAAAAATTCTTTTTAGTTTTAGGCTATTTGATTAAAATAATAAATTTTCAAAAAATAAAAATTTTAGGGCATCCCATTAAATTGAATTAAAACTTTTCATTGAACTTGCTTAAAAAAAATTTGTGGAACATAGATTAGAACTAGAACACATAACCAAGTGAGATTTGAGCTCTTAATGTGTGGTTGCATTATTTTAACCACTATTTTATTATTGTGTGTGTTATTCTCTCTAAAATTATAATCTTTGACTTGTTTAGTTATTTATGTCCCAACTCTGTTAGGGAGACAATAAAAAATCTTGACAATATGAACAATGGACTGGTTATTTAGTCCAATAGGGATAACAAATAAAAACCACTCCACAAATTACCCTAATTCCAAATATTTTCCATTTAGTTATTTCAGAATTAACCATCCAAGCCCCAAATCTCTCTTCCTCCCCAGCCGGCAGCCACCCCTGTATCCCCTCCCCCGTTACCATAACGGGATCGTTATCAAACAACCATCCACGTAGTTATTAAAATAATCATCCGACTACATAGTAAAATGACCATCCAGCATTTGTTAATTGTATATATTTAAACTGAATCGAACAAAATAACCATCCAATTAACAATTAAAATAATCATCTATATACCTAGTGAATTGAACATCCAGCACATTTGCGGGGTGGAAAGAGTCGATGGCGACTAGATTGTGAAAGAGAGCAGAATTAAATCAGAGGTGTTAAAGAAGAGAGAAAAGAGCTAAAGATTATGTATCTTCATTGATTGTAGATATGTGGATATAAAGCAACCAAAGTCATGGACCAACAAATTTTTTGCCATCTCTGCCATTGATTCTGTGTCTTCATTGATTGTGAATATGTGGATATATAACACGGGAATAACGTGGATCTCAAACAGCGTGACGGGAGGCGGCGGTTTGCAGTGGAGCTTGCACGGCCAGCGGCGGGTGGGTAGCGGCAACGAGGACGCACAGAGCTGTTGTGGCACGATCTCTCGTTGCTACGGCACGCAAGCAAAATGCGGAGAGGCTAGGCGTCGTCAGCGGTGTTCTGGGCGGCGTCGGTTGGTGTTCTGGGCGGCGTCGGTTGGTGTTCCTAGCGGCGTCGGTTGGTGTTCCTAGCGGCGGCAGCTAGTGTTCCTTGCGGCAACGGACTGGAGTGATAGAAAGAGAATGGGCAAGAGGAAGTCTCTGCAGAACGAAAATCACACGCGGAGAAGGGAGGTTACCGTATACGTAACTGCACCATTTGCAAATTCTTATCTTTTTTTTTAATTCAAACTGTGAAATTATTTGAAATTAATTAAATTATTATCATCTAATTTTAATTTTCATTTTAACGCTATTGTTCACATTGTTCATTAAACTCATTGTCTCCCTATACTTTTTTATTTATGTCCATTATTTTATATATGTATGCATTTATATGATTGAGACCATCATTTCATATTAACTCACTTACTCAAATAGCCTTATCCTATTAATCTACCATAATTACCTAGATTTGATTCGTATTGATCCATTTTTATTCTTAATTTTAGTACAACACTATCTCTAAGCGAAAAATAATAAATGTCCCTATTTGATCTTTGATTAGTTTAGATTAGTGGCAGTTGTATCATGTGATCATGTAAGGAGGGAAATTTGAAAAATATTGGTGGATAAAAATAAATGTCTTGGATTTATTAAAAATTTTATATGGGTACAAACTCATGCGTTAAGTACTTGAACCATATGCATTCACGCTAAAAAAATTTAAAAAAAAAAGGGATTCAATAATATCCCAAAGAAAGATCATGATGCTTATATGATGTAAATTGAAAAAGAATGCATAATGTGTGTGAAAAGTGAGTTATGGGTAGCTAGATTCATGAAATAGGATAAGTAGGTTATTGTAGATAAAGTGGAGGTTTAAATTAATCAATTATTCAAATTTTTTGTCCACTTGACCATATACATCCTCACATTTACCCTAATCCCATTACCATCCTTTAAAACCCTCATGATATTTATTTGCGTACATTGAATATTTGTTGATTGTTAGAAGAAGAACAAGTCTTGAAAAGTAAGGTTAGAAAGAAATTGTGTGAATCAACCCTATACACTAGAGCGATTAGAGAATAAATACATCCGGTGAGGGTTCGATTACTTGATTCTATGTTCCACCTATCATGAAATATTATCTTGCAAGTTTGTTATATTTTTAGAACTTAAATTAATTAATGGGATTGAGTTGATTGCTATATTTCTTTTGACCCTATATGCTTATATGTGTTTTTAGAGATTGACTTATTTTTAACCAAGTGGATAGAATCAGGTAGAATAGTTGAATGGTTATGGATAGCTTGCATTTAATAAGTGTTGACATCCTTTGATCTTATCTTTTCTAATGAGTAGCATGAAAATATGCTATTGTCTAAATGTGGGGGAGTTAATAAACCCATATTTTATGATGATTTTTTGGTTGAAAAAAGTAAAATTTATCAACTTAACTTACACTTATTGCTTGAAAATGCATACGTTTGTGAATATTCTCCTAATTGTTCTTAATTTTTAAAAATATACTTTTAGGACTTGTAAATCATCAAATTAATTTCACTTTTATTCCATTCAATGCCTTGATATGTTTGTTTAAGTGATTTAAGGTTTAGAATGCAAGGATGGTTTGAAAACATGAGAAAAAAGCATACAAAAATAGAGAACTCATGAAAGAAATGAAGTTAGGCAAAGCTGCAAATCGTGCGTACGCAACATGCGTGCGTACCCATCATTCTAGTCTCATACTTCACTTAAAATGACATGTGACTCGTGATTTCTAGCCAATTTTGGACCCAATCCAACTCATTTCTGAAGTACTTGAAGCAAGGATTGAGGGAGAAACTCCAATCTCTCTAGAATTTTAGGGTTTCTAGTTGATTTTCTCTAAATCTAGGTTTTGGTTTTATTTAATTGTAGTTTTGAGATTACAATTTCTTATTTTGCTACTCTAGTTTTTTAGAAGTTCTTCTTATTTCTTCTATTATGCTATTTTAGTTTTATGAACTCTTGTTGAATTTTTGTTTACCTTTTAATGCAAATTGATGTTTTATATTTTATTCATGCTTAATTAAGTTGTTATTATTATTTTCTTGAATTTGGTAGTTATAGATTTTATTATTCTTGTAATTTATGATATTTATGTTTATCTACTCTAGGTGTTTGATAAAATGCATGACTTAGTTATAGAGTAGATTTTTGTATTCTTGATTTAGGTTGAAAAATTAGGTGATTTTGAGTCATTGATGTCCAATATTAATTAGTAATTTAGATTTTTTAATTAATTTTGTTTCTGTTGACATTAATATTTTACTAATCCAATTAATAAGTTAGTTAAGACTTATAGATTAGGATTAGTTATGCCTACTTGACTTTTCTCAATGTGTAGAGGTTGACGAAGTGGGATTAACTCTTCATAATTACCATGTTTATGGTCAATGATAAGGATAGTAATCTTTAATCCTCAGCCTAGCCAAGACCCTTTTAGCATTTGAGTTTTCTTTTCTTTTCTAGTTAATTACCTTATTTGCTCTTAGTTTAATTTCCTGATTGCTCTTTTAATTTCTTACTATTTAAATTTCTGTTAATTGTGATCCAGACCTTGATTTTCTCCATATCCAATGATTGAGCACTCGATTGTGATTTCTAGGGAGAACGACCCGAGACTAAAACTCTCAGTTATTGTTTTGAATTTGTGACATTTAAACTAAATTTTGAAGAACATTGGATTCCAGTTTAGAGCTATGATGAACTTGAGCTTTAAACTTGTGAATTTTTTAAACTGGTGTTTAGCGCTTGTCAGTTATAGATCTTCCTAATCAAGATATCATGTTTTCTTTCCTATATAAAGTTCTCCTGCACAAAGTAATTTAACAATATTAGTTAGTTGAAATAAAATACAGTTAAAATACAGTTAATTCAACAACATTGAGTTCTTACCGCCCACTTTTGAAATCATCGCTCTCTGATCTCAGTAGGGATCTTCGCGTAGCTCGACCATGGGTTGTCATACATGGACTTAATCACATTGGAGATATCTTGTGTAAATGCATTGTTGTTTGGTGCAAACCTATCAATAAAAAACTTAAAATTAGCAAACACATAAAAACATATAAAACTTAACAAATTCAAAATAGATTGCGGATAAAAGACATTAAAATAGTACTTCCACCTGCATGCCATCAGGCCAAATTCTCATTCGTATGATGTGTGGTAGTGGAGGGGCATCTGGTTGAGACGGATTAGAGAAATCATCCATCGCAATTTCTGTCGCTAGAGTTGTAGGGGGCGGAAGTGGGGGAGTAGCAGAAGGTGCCACGTAGTTGGGGTTCAAGGCCATGATGAACTGTTGGTCTGGTGGCCCACCTGTGACGTCACAGGAGTCGACAGGATATTCGGGATAGAGGGCGATGACTGAGAATTCTTTGCGATATCGGTAGTGGAAACCCTCCCTCTACCACGATCACGAGACCGACTCATGACACATCTGCTATCTGTCATCATGTTTGCAAAGAGAATACCAATTAATACTAATCAGCATATATACAACACAAATTCTTCAACATTTATATTATTTTAAAAAAAATTGACATAACCTCCCCTAAAATTGGATGTTTATTCATCTTTACGGTTCCTACAAATCCAACTAACCTCAATCCACAACATCAATTAAAAGTCAATTAAAACATTAAGCAATTCAAACAAATTCACATTCAAATTCAAGAAACATAACTGCATGTTGAACTAATTTTTATAAATTCTCTAACTGATTCTAAATTATCACCTAATTGAAGCAGCAAACAACTTGAAAAGAAAATTAAAGCACCAAAAAATAATTTTCAAGTTAAAGATTAAGAATAAATTAAATAAACAATAATAAAATATATATAACGAAAATTTCACTAAACAACCTTAATAATCAATACAAATCAATAATAATTAACACAAATTCTATTTTATAATAACAAGTAAACTCAAACCATAAATAAGTCAAAACAAATTCAAATTCAAGAAACATAACAATATGTTAAACTAATTTTTATAAATTCTCTAACTGATTCTAAATTATCATCTAATTGAAGTATCAAGCAACTTGAAAAGGAAATTAAAGTATCAAAAAATAATTTTCAAGTTAAAGATTAAGAACAAATTCAATCAACAATAATAAAAATATATATATAATGGAAACTTCTCTAAGAAACCTGAATAATTAACACAAATCAACAATAATCAATACAAATTGATAATAATCAACACAAATCCTATTTTATAATAACAAGTAAGCTCATACTTTAATTCTATACAAACAAATTCAAATTCAAGAAACATAACAGCATATTGAACTAATTTTTGTAAATTCTCTAACTGATTCTAAATTATCACCTAACTGAAGCAACAAGCAACTTGAAAAGGAAATTAAAGCACCAAAAAATAATTTCCAAGTTAAAGATTTAGAACAAATTAAATCAACAATAATAAAAATATATATAATAAAAACTTCACTAAGCAACCTGAATAGTCGACACAAATCAATAATAATCAACACAAATCCTATTTTATAATCACAAGTAAGGTCAGACCTTATTCCTATTATAGAAGTTCAGAAGCATTACCTGAAATGAGCTTTAACAGGGGAAGGAAACGGCTGAGCAGGAGCTTCTGACCTTCCTCCTACGCCGGCACCGAGAAGAAGAGTAGCAAGGGAGGAAGAAGAGTAGAAGCGGCGGCAGAAGCATTTTCAGCAGCAGTGGCAGCAGAACCGTGAGAGGGTGCCATCAGAGGGGATGCCAAAGAGGACAACAGCTGCTAGAGAAGTGTTGACAAAGAGGAGAAATGAGAGAGTTAGAGAGAGACGGAGAGGCGAGAGGTTAGAGAGAGAGAGAGAGAGAGAGAGAGAGAAATTCGAAATGAAGGAGAAGAGAGTTCGTGGTTCAAATTTAGGGCACGATTACCATCGGATTTACCGGCGGATAAATCTGACGGTAATGCGTTGCGGGCCACCAAAACGCAGCGTTCCACTAAACGTGTTTACCGTCATATTAATTCGACAGTAAATCCCGCGCTACATTTCTTGCCTATTTTCTCCATTTTTCCTCTAATTATTACTCGCGAATTTACCATCGGAAATGAAAATCCATCGGTAACGATTTTACCTAACGAATTTCACACATAAACCGTCAATAAATTCGCCGGTAAAGCCGATGCTAATGTGTGATGCTAAATTCGACAGTAAATTCGATGGTACTTAACGTTTTTTTATAATGATCCATGCACACACATCAGAGCCGGTGAGACACACACACACAGAGGTGACAACACCTAGCTAGAAGACGAGGAACGCATGGAGAAGTAGAGGCAGAAGGAGGAGAAAGAGGCAAAGGTGGAAACATGAGGAGGAGGAAGTAAAGATAGAGGGCGTATAGAAGAGACATCGACAACGACGACGGTGACCAGCAGATAAAGAGACAATGATGATGGCTATACTGCTGTTGTTTCTGAAATTGATTTTTGTTTTGAGAGAATGAATAAAAAAAAAGGGTGAATTGAGTGAGGAAAAATGAAAAAGTGAATTTAAAATGAAATTGAAAAATAAAATATTAACTAATAGTTAATTGTTAATAAATTAACCGTAACAGTAAAATTAAATTTATTTCAAATATTAAAGGTAAATTAAAATAAATTAAATGTTAGAAGTATTTAGGCGCGGACCACGCGTTTTAATACAAGCTTAGAGCAGTTTAGAGTTTTAGACACCGAAAAATAAAAAATAAAAAAGTAGTTTAACATCTGCAAGGAACTTAAACTATACATAATTAGTACAACAGGTTTGGTCTGGTTAATGGAATGCCACTTGTGCAAATACCAGCTATGCTATGTCGGATATCAAAAGTTAAGGATCAGCGGCATGTACAAAAATACATATAATTGAGAATACGAAATGATTATATATCCCTATTCATAATTAAATTTTATAAAAAATAGTTAAAACTCATTTATACTTAAAATTATATTTTATAAATAATATAAGCATGCTGAATTTATATTTAAAATCAAAACATAAATAATAGAATGATGATATCTGTAATTTCATAAAGAAATTTACATCTAAATTTATTATAATTGCTGTATACATTAATAATTTAAATATTATTAGAACTTTTGAAAAAAATTCAACAATTATAAAGTTCTAAAAGAAGAATTTGAGACTTAGAAAGATTAAATTTTATCTTAACCTGTAAATTGAACATACAAATAATATGATCTTTATTCATCAAACAACATATACAGAAAAGATTTTGAAGAGATTTTATAGGAATAAGTCACATTCATTAAGTATCCCAATGATCATAAGATTTTTTAATGTGAAAAATGATCAATTCCGTCCTAAAGAAAAAAAAATGAAGATATACTTAATTCTAAAGTACCATATCTCAGTGCTATTGGAGCACTAATGTATCTTGTTAATAATACACAATCTGACATATCATTTACTGTGAATTTACTAGTAATGTATAGTTTCTCTCCAACCAAAAGACATTGAAATGGAATCAAACAGCTTTTTTGATATCTTCATGGAACAGCTAATATAAGACTATTTTATTCATATGAATCCAAGTCATAATTAGTTGGCTATGCAAATACAGGATCGAATCGGATACTTGTATGATCATACAAAAAAGATCTCAAACAAAATGTCTATTCACATATGGTGCTACAGCTATATCATGGAGGTCAAAGGCGGAGCTACATAGTGGCAAAGGGGGGCAATGGCTCCCCTAATTTTAATTTTTTACATATAAATTATATGTAAATTTCAATTTAGCCTTCCTTAAAATTTTATTTTAGTCTTATTTTATTATGTAAATATTTTTGGCTCCCCTCTAATATTCTATCTAGCTCCGCCCCTGATGGAGGTCTACAAAACAGACGATAACAGCGATATCCTCTAATCATACTGAAATACTAGTGATACATGAAGCAAGTCGCAAGTAGTTTTGGCTCAGGAATTTAATTCAATATATTCTATCATTATGTGACTGCCTGATAAGAAAATAGCTTCAACTATTCTATTTAAAGATAATATAGCATGCATTGCTCAACTTAAGGGTGGATATATTAAAGGTAATAGAACAAAACATATTTTTTCTAAATTCTTTTTCACTTATGACCTTCAAAATTAAGAAACTATTGATGTCCAACAGATCTACTCAAGCGATAATCTGGCAGATTTATTTATACAGTCACCTTCAAAATCCTCTTTTAAAAGATTGGTACATCAAATTAGAATGTGCTGATTTTGAGATATTAAATAATGTTGATAAGAGCATGAGGCTGTACACTTTTTTCTTTGGTCATGTTTTTGTCTTTATTGAATTTTTCTTGATAAAAATTTTAACGAGACAGTTCTCATCACAAAGGATATTGTACTATTTTTCCTTCGTTAAAATTAATCACATTGAATTTTTTTTTTTTTTTTTACTTTTGAATAGTGTCAACATTATGTTCTACTTCTTATGGATGTACTTAGGTAGGTATATTAATTTGAAGTATGTGTATGCATATGTATATAATTTAGACACACGGGGGAGAAAAATTAAAGTTTTTTATGAGTGGTTGCACATTTTAATTGCAGAACTACTTTCAAAATTGTTACCACAATATAATTAAAGATTTGTTAAATATTTTTATTTATTTATTATATTTAAAATATCATTTTTGAATAAGAAAATTTTTAAAAAATATATATAAATTATATCTTTTAAAAAATATTTTTTTAATACTTTTACTTTTATTTGTAAGATTTTATTAGACACTAAAAAATTAAAAAAATATATTTTTTATTTAAAAAAATCCTTTTTTTAACATCCAGAAACTAGCTCTAAACTTGGGAACGATAAGCCGAGGGCCCATGTTGTTCCATTAAATTACTCCTTAAGGTCCTAGCTAGCTAGTTCTAGTTGAAGAATAAATTGTAAAGTTTTTATTTTCGGTTGAAAAAATTACAAAAAAGATTATTCTTCTCTATATATTCTTGGTACGAAGCATGCTGTTCCTTAGCCTCATCAGCACTGCGTACGACATATATAGATAGATATAATAGATAGATTTTGCATCGTACATATATAGAAAGAGACATTCTCAACAAATTAAATTATCAAATTGGAAGACATAAACAATTATATAATTTTATTAATTACTTTTAGAAT
>NC_029794.2:19212668-19217224 GCF_000816755.2 Arachis ipaensis | reverse complement strand
AAGTAAAATTATATATATCATTTTACGTGTAGACCTAGAAGACGTGAGAAATGGGTTATGGATATTTTATTTATTTTATATATAGGAGCAAATACAGACCATAGGTATGTATATCAAGATGGAAAAAGGCGAATTAATATTACACGTATAAATGAAAAGGACCGCTATATCTATTCTAGAAGCCAAATAGATGATTATTTATTTTGAAGATTATTATTAATGATCTCATTTATTAATTAATAGTATTATTATTATATTATTGAATAGCTAGAGAGGGCCCTCACAACTTACAAGTAATAATCAGAAAAAGCTGGCTACTAATAAAGCTTTCAAACGGATTCTGTATACCATAGTTTCTAGTAGTTTTGATTGTTGGGGCAAACTTACATGTTGTCCATCTTATTATTCACGAGCAATTTAGATTAGATGTCTGTATGTATATAATCATAACGGCAAGAAATGTGGTTTCAGAGAGAGAGAGAGAGAGAGAGAGAGAGAGAGAGAGAGAGAAAAACAATGATCTAAAGGGATGGAATATTTAGACTAACGTGATAAATTTCATTATTTTTCTTCTACACATCTTTTAGCAGAGATTGACTGTGAGAGAATCTCTCAGCCACATTCGAAATTTTATATTCAATTCCCGTCAGTTCTAGATAATTATCTAGTTACAAATATTAATAATTTGTATTTCTTTATAAAATAACTATATTTTATTAACTGATTTTAAGGTACAAATTTATTGAATGAATAAAGAGAATAAATAATAAAATAAAATAATTAATAATGATAATTTTATATATTTGATTAAGCTTTTTTTAAATAAAAATTTTTACATATGTAATTATAATTATTTATGATTGTTATGGTTAAAGATATAATTATTTATGTTATTTTTTTATAAATTTAAATTTTTAAAAAATTAGTATCATAACATGTCAGAATTTTGTGTCCAAAAAAATTAAAATTCGATTATTGATGAATTCTAAAAAAAAAAAACATAAAACAAATAAAAAGATAAGATCTATGTAGAAATTAAATAAATAATTTTTAAGAGAACTAATATCGTAGTCATTTATTTATAACAGTAATTTTTGACCGGGTCAAATTAATCAATCTAGTGGAAATATTATAGCTGCATAAATAAATTTCTTCGTTTCCTAGCTTTGAATGTCATTGATGGCCACATACACATTAATAGCTAGTTCGGCTTACCGTAAAAAAGGAGCAAATTTCTCTTTTTGCGCTAGGAAATTTAGACATTATAATATATGCACATGCATTTGTATTCGTTTTCCTTGAAGCCTTTAAGAAACATAAACGTGGTTGTTCTCTTTTCTTTATGTAATTCAACTACCGTCACTTGTTATTTTGTTTGCTTCCCCACCTTATTATTCCAATATTATTCCTCCATAAAACTAAACCAGAAAAACTTTAAGATTCTTCACTAGTACATTGATTTAAACGAATTACAAGTATTTATTCGTTAAATTAAATATTGTACATTAAATTCACCTCCCCAATATTAGAATGAACAACATTATATATAAAAGTCTTTATAAATTTTTCTGCAAGATAGCATTTATGTATTTTTTTTGTCACGAATGTATTTGTGTGGCTTGCTTTTTTTAAGACATATAATTATTTATACACATCTTCACCATTTACTCTATTTCTATGGGAAAGTTATTAGGTATAATGAAGTTTTTAAACATGGTATGTATGTATGTATGTATGGCTTGAATTAACCCACAATGTTATTCGTGGAAAGAAGAAATGAAATCGCATAGATTTGACCACTTGTAAGGAGGCATCACCACACCCACCATCCATGTCTATACCCCACCCTCCTTCCCTCTCTCTCATCTATCTTTTCAGATAAAACCGCAGTTACCGCTTACCACCACCTCCTTCCTTCCTTTCTTCCTTCCCTCCATCCCCTCTCCGTTCCCGTTTTCCTATTTCACATGTGAAAAAAACCCTAGTTCAAATGAATTAAATGATGTATGTAGAGAGAGACACAGATGTATGCATCCGTGGGCTCCTTATTCCCCCTAAAACAAACTAAGCTATTTAGCTTCTCTCTTTTTCTCTCTCTTGACCCATACTCTCTCATGAGTCATGAGTGATGATATTCTTGTAAATAGTGAGTTATAAGTAAGGAAATCTGTGAAGGCATCCTCACGTCTTTCCATTTTCTGCAATCCGTGTAATGGATTCGGGCAACAGTACCGCTGGGAGCATGCAGTCCTCAAGTAGTGGTGCTCCTGCTGATGAAGATTCGTACGACTCACACTCACACTCACACTCACGCGCCCAACAACAACCCCATCATCATCATATTCCAAATCAGTTATCAACAACAACCACCACCCTTCACCACACCCACGCCCCTATCTTTGATCCTTTGTTATCATCATCATCATCAACAACTTCAACAACCTTCTTGGATCCATCATCATCTTCAATTCAAAGATCAAATCCAACAATAGTAAACAACCTCGACATGCCGTGGTACATCACACCGAGATCCGGACTCGACCAACCGGATCTTTCCACCGTCATGCCGCAATTCGCTGTTCCACCACCACCGCCGCCGCCGCAGCTACCACCGTTGCTGCAGCAACAACAACAAGAAGAAGCGCGCAGCAACGCAAACAGTAACAGCACGGTGGTTCGGAACCCGAAGAAGAGGTCAAGGGCTTCACGGCGAGCACCAACGACGGTTTTAACAACGGACACCACGAATTTCCGAGCTATGGTTCAAGAATTCACTGGTATTCCAGCACAGCCCTTCACTTCTTCTTCTTCTTCTCCTTTTCCAAGAACAAGGTTGGATCTCTTTGTTGGTGGCGGTTCTTCTTCTTCTGCTGCTGCTGCTGCTGCTTCTGGTGCTGGTCCTCCTTATCTTCTTCGTCCATTTGCGCAGAAAGTTCCTCTACCGTCGTCGTTTCCTCAAACCAATTATAATTCTTCACCTTCTTCTTCGTTATCTTTTCCACCTTCTTCTTCCATGGTGATGAACAACATATTATTTGTTCCTAATTCTAACAATCCAATTAATAACAGCTACCAACAACTTTCTTCTTCTTCTTCTTCGCCCCTTGGGCTTTTGAAACAGCATCAGCATCTTAATAATGTGAACTTGAACAACATGCAAAACAACAACAACAACCCTGCATCGATTCTGAGCTTTCAATCGATTCTTCAAGCACAACAAATTAGGTACCCTTCTCCTTCTCCTTCTCCTTCAACTTCTCCCCTTGTTGCATCGAAGGATCAAGAAACCTGCTTGGAGATTCCTCATCATCATAATCAGAGTAATAATAGTGGCACTGTTGACTCACATCTCAGAATGGGTGTGTTGGAGGAACAACTAGGATTCACTCATGCGCATGTTAGCACCACCACGAACATCAGCAATGGAGGAGTGTTAGAGAAGGGAAGAACCGAAGGTATGGTGGAGTCATGGATCAATTGTTCTTCTGATTAAATTAAAGAGCACTCATGCATCATCATCATCAAAACAAAACAAGAAAAGGATTATTGGAAGAGATTCATTCACATATATAATTTCATTCACAACTGATGATCGATTATGCTTATGCCATGCTAGTAAGTAAAAAGAGAGAGACAGAGAGAGGAATCTTTCGTATTAGTACAATCTCATCTTAACCATGACCATCAAATTAATTTGTTACAATACTTTTTTTTTATTTTCTTTTATTATTATTATTATTATTATTTTTTCTTTTGATCATTTGGGTCCCTTCAAATTATATATACATTATAAATATACAAGAAAATTCTGGAGTCTTCAATGTTTATATTTTTGTTACTAATTAATTAATTAAACTTGTATGTGTTTTGTGTTTTTCATTGCATCGTTTTAATTAGTTTCATGATAGATCTTGTTTTTATTAGTTCAGATGTGGAGAATGTAGAATACTAGAATAGAATGTGCAGCAGTTAGTTGAATTGAACAAAAACAAATCCGTATGCATTTCTTGCTTCTGAATCTGATTCTTCACCTTCTATTCTTATTTTTTTATTTTTTTGTATGGTTGGACATTTTGTCTGCTTCTTTACGTCCTCAACTATAATTTATCTTATTTTATTTTATTATAGTTTATAATACAACGCTAATTATAAAATTCCTTTAGATTCTAGGAGTAATTGGTGGCAAGATTTGGGGGGAATGGATCGCCGCCGCAATCTCATTTTTTCTTAAATATTAAAAAATGTATTCCTAAATAATGATGACCTATGGAATTCAATTTATTTGCATGCATGGAAATTAATGCACAAAATTTTAATTTATTATTATATCAATATTATACATATTTGATTGAGTTATCTAATAGCTTAAAAATCTTATAATTGCATTAATTAAAGTGTTGAAATCTTTATCATTAATAAAATGGTTGACACAAAACAACTACCCTTTAATCACAATATATATCCCACAAATATCCTTATTTATAATTTAATTTTTAAAATCTAAATATAATACCACACCTATTATAGTTATATAAAATCTTTGAATAAAATAATGT
>NC_029794.2:19210880-19211760 GCF_000816755.2 Arachis ipaensis | reverse complement strand
ATAGTTTTTCCTTTTCTCTCTCTCTCTCTCTCTCTCTCTCTAAGCTAATCTTTTTTCTTTTTTTTGAAATTTTAGATTGTGCTTAGCTTTGCGATATATATACATGCATATATATAAATATACAAGAAAATTCTGGAGTCTTCAATGTTTATATTTTTGTTACTAATTAATTAATTAAACTTGTATGTGTTTATGCGAATTCATTGCATCGTTTTAATTAGTTTCATGATAGATCTTGTTTTTATTAGTTCAGATGTGGAGAATGTAGAATACTAGAATAGAATGTGCAGCAGTTAGTTGAATTGAACAAAAACAAATCCGTATGCATTTCTTGCTTCTGAATCTGATTCTTCACCTTCTATTCTTATTTTTTTATTTTTTTGTATGGTTGGACATTTTGTCTGCTTCTTTACGTCCTCAACTATAATTTATCTTATTTTATTTTATTATAGTTTATAATACAACGCTAATTATAAAATTCCTTTAGATTCTAGGAGTAATTGGTGGCAAGATTTGGGGGGAATGGATCGCCGCCGCAATCTCATTTTTTCTTAAATATTAAAAAATGTATTCCTAAATAATGATGACCTATGGAATTCAATTTATTTGCATGCATGGAAATTAATGCACAAAATTTTAATTTATTATTATATCAATATTATACATATTTGATTGAGTTATCTAATAGCTTAAAAATCTTATAATTGCATTAATTAAAGTGTTGAAATCTTTATCATTAATAAAATGGTTGACACAAAACAACTACCCTTTAATCACAATATATATCCCACAAATATCCTTATTTATAATTTAATTTTTAAAATCTAAATATAATACCACACCTATTATAGTTATATAAAATCTTTGAATAAAATAATGT
>NC_029794.2:19202634-19209962 GCF_000816755.2 Arachis ipaensis | reverse complement strand
TGTTCTCTACGGTTATGCCTGATTCTACATTATGGCTATCAAATATCAATCAATTTCTTTCTTCAACATCACTACGATTCTAAAAAAGAATTTAGATTTTAATATGAAAAATGAAGGTTATATATGTGGTAAGATTGCATTCTCTTTTCTATTATTATTTTTAATCTCAAGTAGGATTTCAATTATTTTAACTACTATTTATTAATTTGGTTACGGAATAATTTAAATCAACAAAGCATTCCTCACTAATAATATTTAATTGTCTTTTTCAAGTATATCATTATGTATATTTAACCATATATTAATAAATAAATGAAATATTTATCTTTTTTTTAAAAAAATGCAGACTATATTATAGTAGATGCGAATCCTCTCATGTTCAAGATGATATGATATGATTATCTTTACATTTATTCTGCCGTTAATTTAATTATTTTAAAAAACAAAATGGTAAATAGTCAATCAACAATTATCCAAGAGCTCTAACCTGTCTAGCTAGAAGAATTTGAGAAAGAATTCAAGAAAATATATGAAGGAAAGCAATGTTATTTGGTCAAGTTTAATGGTTATTAGTAAGTAATTCAATAATACTTGTTAAAAATCAGAAAAGACTAACGGTGCATTTAATTTGTATTTTTATTTTTAGTATTTTTTATTTTTATAATTTTATAAAAAAAACAGAAGATAAAACTGAAAAACAGAATTTTATAATAAATAATTAAATAATACTTATTATAATTGAGAAAAGACTGATAGCTAAACTACTAATTGCAAAAATACAGAATTTTTTGAGTAAATACGCTTTTTTTTTTTCCTTAAAAGAAAACATATAAATCTTTTTTTTAGAACCGTGATTAGCACCACCATCTTCCTCTTTAAGATAGTCATGTGCCCCCCTTCCGTTCTCTTCTTCACCCCTCTTTTTCCTTTTGATTTCGGTTTTATTTTCTCTATCTCATCTTATAATTTTTTTCTATGTTTTAAGTTCTAATAATTCCTTGATAGTATTATATTTTTTTTTGTTGTATGTTTCTTTCGTAGAAGGTTTGTGTATCTTATATAGTTATTGAATCTTGGAGATTTTGAAAAGTACATTAATGGATGGTTGTAATTTTTAAAAGAACCTTTAATTTAATAAATAGAAATAGGTTCAAAGTTTTTCAAAGAAAAGAAAAATATATTTTACAATGTTACAACACTTATTACGTAAATTTAGAATCTCAAAAAAATTCATATCTAAGAATGATTTTAATGTTTAAAATTCTTTGTAATTGAAATTTGTATTTACTATCCAAGGCTTTAGTTCAACATAGGTAACTTTTTTCTTTGTAAGTGTCACTTGTAAACAAACTCTTATTTGTAAGTGGCATCACTTTATAAATACTCTTATTTCATGGATGAAAAACCTAACTAACTAATTGCAAACACACATGGATAAAAGACTAGTTGTTAAATGAACATATATAGCTATTTCAAGGAAGTAACTTACATTTAACCTCCCCCACCCCACACCCACAAAAGAATATATATATATAAAACAAACACTAATTTAAAATGGACAAAAACTTTGAATCTTGTTCATTCACGACAAAAAAATATATATCTTAGAGAATTTTTTTCTCTTAGATTTTCCTTTTGGATTTTAGACATTCTAAGCATATGTACGTATAGTAATAATCGATTCAAACCAAGTACACCCAAGTTTGGTCCAATTAGGGAATCAATTTTTTTCAAATTAAACTTATAATCTTTTAGAAAAAAATTTTAATGTATATAAAAGTTCCCTATAATCCCAGTTGAACAAATGATTAAGGTATTTGAAAATTTTGTACTGCAAAACAATGTTGGTTTCAAAAATAAAACCAAAAAAAAAAAGAAAGAGAAGCAGTAGCCATTGATTTCGCTCCCCATCACTTTTTGTCCGTTTTTGATTTCACACCATACGCTTATATCTCCGAACAGGAAAGAGAAAAAGCAAAGTGGTACGCGTGCGTGTTCTATTACACTCATGAATGAGACGACTTTTTTTTTTCATCTTTAATTTGATGGATTTAATGCATGTGAATTATATAATGTGGTTTAAAATCAAAATTCAAAATTCCTAATTGTACATTGAAGCATATATGGAATGAGATTTTTTTTTCTTGCCAGCAGGGTTAGAAAACTAGCACATTTTGTGATTTATAGTTAATATAATCGTTATACATCGATTATATGTTATAATAATTCGGCTACTAATATCATAGATCGGCTGTCAACAACACTCACTCAAATAAGGATTAAACGCTAAGATATGTTATTACTCTTCGTTGAAAAGGAGTTGAGTAGATTATCAACATGTCTGCGTTGAGCTACAAGGAGTGGTTAGGAATTGATCCTTTCTGTTGTTGATGGCAATATCGGAGATAACAAAAGGATATCTACAGCTTCTTTTGTTCGGTCTATTTAATTTAGTTTTTAGTTATTAGTTTTTCTATGCTGTTGGTCCCTATACTCCACCTGTTGTGTCGAGCTTTCATTCAAAAAAAAAAAAACTCTCCGTTTAAAGTATTATTATTTGAAGACATAATCGTTATTCTTCATTTCAGATATAAAGAAAAGAATAAGAAGATTGTTCAAATTATTGCAATTTGCAAAGCTTATTATTCCCTTACTGACTTGAGTGTCGGAGTATCTTTTGTAGGTATCCACCTTTTTATTCTCTCATTGTATGTCATCGTATAACTCATTTCGACGAAAAACTTACAGATATTTATTGACAGACGAATTATACAGTAACCAACCTCCACAAAAATAATAGTTATTAATTAGCCATTATTAATACTTTTAATGATATGAAATTATATTCAATAGTATAAAATTATATATATATTTTTTTATGATTAAATACTTGGTTAACTTTTAATAAAAATGTCAACCCCAAAACTTTTTCTTTTTATGGTGTTGTTAATTTGTTTTGTGTTTGTTGGTGTCTATGCATGTGAGTAGGACCTTAATTAATAATGTCTTTAGCTAGAATAATTGAGTCCAAAATTTTTTATAGTATTTTTTGAATTTCTATCTCTGATAAAAAATTGAAATCTTATTTAAATTATGAAGATTTTTCTCTTCTACTAGTATAAATATGTATATGTACTCCTTTTGCGTATGAAGTTAAGTTGATTAAGTTATATATTAAGGTTTGATTTGGTAAAGCATTTTCAAGAGATGCTTGTACTTTTTAAAAGTTCAAACTCTTCATTTTGTGTTTGGTAAATAAAAAAGATCATATGCTTGTATTTAGAACTTTTAAAAGATTGGAATACTTTTGAAAGCACTTAAGGTAGAGCTTTTTAAAGTTGTCTTGTACTTTTCAAAATTTAAAAGTCTAATATAATCTCATATGTTAACTAATTTTCAAATTTAATACTTATATTTATGTCTATTATAGTATTTTTAAATTTTAAAAGCTATTTTACCAAACGTAATTGTTGTTGCTTATGTTTATTGAAAGTTATTTTTAATTTGATTTACCAAATATAAATGCTACAATTTTTAAAAAGCTATCTTTTAAAAGTTAACTTTTATAAACTACTTTTAAAAAGTAAAAACTTTACTAAATTAAGTCTAAATAAACTATGTGCTTATTTATTTATTTTTTTTTTTGTAGACTCTTTGAGAATAAAAAGTATATCCTTGAGTTAGCCAACCAAAATAGATTTTTGGGCTATTTTTACTGTAATGGAATTGTTAACCTCGTTAAGATTGGTGATCCGAAGGACAACAGTTGAACATATAACAGAAGTTAGTTGAAAGTTAGTTACTCATCTCTCATTCTCTAGTATATAGAGTAGTAGATTTGGCTTCAGCAAGATGGAGAAGCTATACAATTGCACGCACACTTTCTTGTTGCTCACACTGGACTTTGGTTGTTACCGTCAACTCCTCTGTGGTTAATTAAGTTTCTATGTGTGTGTTTGCTTTTCACTAGATGGTGCAAACCCAGGTGAAAATGGACATGAGGTAGATGCATGATTCACTATTTTCCTCATCAGAGTTTAGATCAGTCCTTAGCCACAGAGGCGAAGCCTTATACAAGACAAGAGGGATAATGGTTTCTCCCAACCATTAATTTTTTTTTTACAAGTTATGCATAAATAAAAAATGTAAATTTATTTTTAGTGAATCCTTACCGATCACATGTATATTTACACAGTGTATAAGTCAATATAATATTATTTTATATTTTCAATATACCTAACAATTTTTTTTTCAATTTCTTTTCTTGTATATGTGGTTGTAACTAACATAATAAACGGCTGAATGTATGGCTTTTTTAATTGTGGCGCGGAAAAGTCTATGTGTGCTATCAAAGAAACTATAGTAATGCTCATTAGAGCACTCATCATGCCATAAAGGACCAAAGCATGATTATTGTAACTTGTTCCAATCCGCAGCCCTCTCTCTATATAGCTATATCTACTATATCTTTATGCCATATTTATAATTATACGTACATATATATAGCACATTTAAATTGCTATGAGAAATTTTAAAAACCTCTAATACTATTGACTTAAAAAGATAGGATTAAATTTGAATTATGGAAATGTCAGATTTCAAGCACTACTCATTAAGAATAATGGTTAACTAATCATAGTTTATTTATTTGTGAAGTAGTTATAAAGTGGCTATGCATGAAATGGCCGACCGGGGATATTATGATTATATTCATCCAAAAGTTAGTAATCTTTTTTCACTTTCATTGATTGATTAGATCATGATCTTTTTTCATTTTCACCTTTGGGTTTAAAATTGGAATGATATGATAAGAGACATGAACTTTAAGAAGGACTTTATGGAAATTTAAATAAAACTCAAATGATTAGGCATCGGATTTTGAGAGATTTGTTAGGGAGAATGGTTTTGTGTGATTGATTGGCATTTGGCTGGCCTTTGACATACATTTGATTTAGCAATTTAGAGAATCATGGTGGCCCATACCAATGAACACAACACTTTCACTTGCTTTATTTATTTACGTAACACTCTACTATACAGATTAAAATTGTATAAAAAAAGAATATAATTTTTTTAATTTTATTAAAAATATTTGATAATAAAAAAATTAGCTAAAAACATTTAAATAAACTTACTTTATTTTAATAAAAAAAAGTTTAAGAATTTCTCTAATACTTTTTTTTTCATGTAATGATGGTTTCTTCTCCCCACACACTTCCTCCCTGTCTTCATTCGGACCACAAAGACAATGCAATGTGCAAAAAGAAAGGAAAAAATTGTGTTTGTACCACTTTTTTTTTATATTTTGTGTATTTTTATTTTATAATATAAAAAATAAACATGTTATTTTTTTCATTTTTATTAATTAATTTTAGTAAAAAAATATATAAAAAAAATAACAAATATAATATCCCTCACAACAAAAGGGCCTCTTTAATTTCTCTCACTCTCTCTCCTCTCAGAAAAGCTCTCAAAGACACACTGCCCTACAATTTTGAGCCAAAACTCAAAAAGATGAACAGCTTTTGGCATCCTCGCCAAAAAGGCTGCACTATTAATTTTCTTTTTCTCTCTTTGCTTGTATCCATTCCCTCTACAGAGAAAAAGCATCGATTCAAGTACCTGATGCCAGAAAATGACAAACCTATATGGAAAAAAAATATATTATGAGTATATACACGCAAATCGTTTTAAAGAGATTATATTCTCTTGTGTACAAAAATTTATACATCAATAATAATGCCACAACGTGCAATTTAGAGAAAGTTTCACAAACTTGTTTTACTAAAAACTAAAGCGGTTAAAAGAAAAGTGTGAGTATTGAGATTTGAGAGACATTATTTGCAACGGTTTCGCTACGTTACCAACAGTATATCTGCCAACTTCTGCCAACTCTTATTTATAATTGTGTTTCATGGAAGTATATTCGTGGATGTATCTAATAAAAATATCTTTTTTATAGCTGTGTTTAATAGAAGTGTCTTTATAAATATATTTTATGGATGTGTCTCTTTATATATATATTTAAAATATATTAATTATTAGACACATCTACGAACACACTTCCATCAAACACAATTATAAATAAGAGTTGGCAGAAGTTGGCAGATAATATGTTGGTACCTATACTTTTCCTATTTGCAAAATGCAAATTCTTATTCTGACCATCATTGACCTCCGTTGCACTTATTAGTTATTAGGTGATACTTTATCGATTTCATAATATTTGTTACTGTTACTTACACATCAATTAAGGAATTTAATTTAAGAATTAATTAAAAAATTAAAGAGTTTAATAAAATTTGTGATTTTTGAAAGACAGGTAGCATATATATCGTATACATCCATTCCAGCCCTAAAGTTCAATTGATAGATCGAATTTATGCACAGTAGACATGTTTGTTTTTAGAAACTTTTCCTCTGTATGTTGATGGATATAAGTTAAAGTAATAAGATGCATGACCCCAGCAACTAGTTTTTACTCATGGAAATTGCCAATTGCTCTTTTTTAGTCACAAAAGTCAACGGGAGGCAAACACTTTTCTTTTAGTTTTTTTCTTTTTTCTTTTTTGGCACTTATATATATAGAAGAAAGAACCACCATGAGATCTCTTCTTTAATCATTATCTTACGGTAATATGATTTTAGTGAATAGAGGAAACACAGACACTCAAAAAATTTGCATCAATATAATATACACGTGTTGTCTACTACTTCATGTGTTTGGCAAATGGGTAATCTACCTTAATTTGCGGCTTCTTGATTCTTTCATTTATATTAGTACCTATATACAAATCTTTTTTTGGTTTAGACATAAGAGTCCATTAGTGTATAACTCTATATTACATGTGAAGTGTAATAATAATAATTAATTATATCCTGAATTTGTTAATAATAGTATTAATATATGTCATGAAATCACTCATCTCAAAAGTTTAAACTGATAGACGAATGGTTATATCTTTAATAAAACAGTTGAGTATGTTAGTAATTTCTCCTCTAATTCAATAATAAGTTAATTAATATTATTCATTTGTTCTATAATAGCTTCTATCTTGTAAATTGTAACTCATGTAAGGTTTTCTTTGTACTCACTGTCAATACAATCCTGTTTTTCATTCATATCTTCTCTTCTCGTTTTTTTTTTTACTGATCAAATTAAATACCTTCGTCACTATCTATCTCGCTTGATCAAAGTCATAATATATACGTGTGTGCATACGATTATATTTTAAAAAGAGAAATGTTATAGTTTTGTATATTTTTCGTATTTTTTATTTTTGGTAATAAAATGATTGATAAAAAGTTAGACAAAAATAAAAGTTTAT
>NC_029794.2:19198598-19198858 GCF_000816755.2 Arachis ipaensis | reverse complement strand
ATAAATATTAAAATATATACAAAAAATAGTATTCTCCTGTGAAATGTGCTAAGCTATTAGTTGTTGCCTAGAAAAGCCTTGGGAAAAATACGGTGTATGTATACTTGTTTGGAATTATCTATATTCATCCATCACATTAATGCTAATTATTTGTTTACGAAATAATGTATTTGATGAATAAAAAAATTAAAGAAATTATCAGTTAAAATAGTATTTATAACCAATAGTGAGTTAACATAAATCAGACCACAAACGACTTT
>NC_029794.2:19198211-19198568 GCF_000816755.2 Arachis ipaensis | reverse complement strand
TAGTTGAATTAATCAAAAGATTATTAAAAAAGTTAATAATTCCGAAATGATTGATATTATGAAAAAGTCATGCATCTCAAATCAAGGAGATTAGTTGTGGTAGTTGTTGTTGTTACTTCATTACTACTATATATGCATTGTCATCCCTAGTTTTCTCACACTATCTTATATAATGAGTAAGTGGGTCAGGGGTGATTTTCATGAACCCTACTATGTCTGCCACTATCCTTTATTTTCAGTAACCCCAGCCATTGAAATAATAATGCTCATACCGGCCATTGCCCATTGCCTCTCCCCTTTTTCTTTTTTCTTTTTTTTTTTTTTAACGATATCGTCCAGTTTAGCATGTCAAGATTA
>NC_029794.2:19190209-19198081 GCF_000816755.2 Arachis ipaensis | reverse complement strand
ATCTTTGCAGGTCTAAACTTCATTGAAGAATTTATTTTTAATTAATAAGTTGTTACATACACAAGATAAGATTCAAATTATTAATACTTATTTAAGTGGACTAATGAATTAATTATTCCGACCAATTCAAATTAATTGCATTGGTCTCTCCGTATATATACTTTGTTACAATTTTTCAACATAGAGAAAAATTAAAGACAACAAAAATAATAATATGTAAAAGTATCAAGTATTTGAGAGCTATGCTGGCATGGATTTTATTCATGGGTTTACAATGTTGCGCAGATTATATGATGCCCGACAAGAATTATGATTTATTAGGAGAATTATGCTATGTTTTAGGACAAAAAATCTGAAAGTATTTACAAATTTGATTAATTAATATTATTAATATTATTGATATTATTATTAATATTATTAATATTAATAAATGATTATTAACTGTTTAGTACTATTTGGTTGAAAGAACACAACTTTTTAAGAATTGTGTGTGTTTAAAACATTGTATCTATTGGCTAAAGGGACCAACTCTTTAAGAGTTGTATATGTTTTAAACATTGTATCTATTGGCAATAGAAAAGACACAACCATTTGTATACGTAACTAATCATAATTGCTACGTGCAATATGTATAAATAAGTCCTTGTCCACTATTTCAAAAATGCAGTACTAAGTGTACAATTTACTCAATCACTAAAAGATTTTCTTTGTTCAAAAGAGTTGATAATTTCTTACTATTGCTAATTAAGAAATTCTTAGGTTTCATTGTATCCTGGGAGAATATTGTCATCAACCCTATAGCAACTAAGTGTGGGGACAAATATTTCTCTAAAGAAAGCGATCTAATCGTGCCTTGAAACCACTACATAAATATAAGATTTTGTCATCTTCTCATAATCATATACCCAACAATTTTAGAGAGATATTTCTTGAAGATGGCACAAGATCAAAACACTACGTTCAAGGTCATGAATCAAGAGTTTGTCAAATTAGATCGCTTTGATGGAACAAACTTCAACCGTTGAAAAGACAAGATGATGTTTCTTCTTTCAGTTCTCAATCTTGCATATGTAATTGACCCAAAGACTACACCAATTGCCGATGCCGCTGAAAATTTCACACCAGAAGAGAAAGAAAAGATTGTTCAATTGAAAAAGAAACGTGATGAAGATACTTTTGCATGTCGAGGTCATATTCTCAATACTTTATCCGACTGACTCTATGATCTCTACATGTCAATTCAATCACCATTAGAAATTTGGAAGTCTTTGGAAGAAAAGTACAATACCGAACGACAAGGAACAGATAAGTTTATCATGATGAAATATTTTGAATTTATTATGAATGATACTATGCCTGTCATGGATCAAATTCATGAATTACAAATCCTTGTAAGTAGACTTCGTGATCTACAAGTGGTGATCCCTGAATCATTACAAGTTGGAGCAATTATTTCAAAATTGCCTTCATCTTGGAATGGTTATAGGAAGAAACTTTTACATCTTGGTGAGGACTTCACAATTGAGAAATTACTAAGGCATATACGTATAGAGGAGGAAACTCGAAAACGTGATGCTGTGTATCTTTCTCAAAGTTCTAAAGTGAATCATATTGATGAAAATAACATCAATAAGAAGAAAAGAAAGTTCTCTAAAGATTCAAAGCAAGATAAGAAGAGACAAAGAGATTGTTATCATTGTCATAAGAAAGGACACTATATCAAAGAATGTAGACTTCTGAAAAAGGAAGCATCAAAGACCAACTTAGTGGAAGAGAAGGATCTAATTACTATGGTTGTAGAAAAAGTACAAAACATGCATATTGGCATGGTTACAGAAGTCAACATAGAAACACAAGGAAGATCACTTGAGTGGTGGTTAGATTCTGGGGCTACTGTTCACGTTTGCAATGATCGCAACCAATTCAAAACATATGAAGAAGTGAACAATAGAGAAGTCTTGATGGGCAATGATAACTCAGCCAAAGTTTGTGGTCAAGGAAGTGTGGAATTAAATTTTACATCTGGCAAGAAATTAAGTTTAATAAATGTACTTCATGTTCCAGATTTGAGAAAAAATTTAGTTTCTGTTAGTCTCTTGTGTAAGAAAGGATTCAAAATTGTAATGGAATCCGATAAAGTGATCTTGCTTAAGAATGATGTATTCATAGGAAAAGGATATTGTACTGAAGGCATGTTTAAACTTAGTATTAATAAAGTGAATGTTTCCTTGTATGTTGTTGATTCTTGTGATTTATGGCATAGTAGATTAGCACACTTAAATTACAAATCAATTGAATATATGCAAAAGAATAACTATATTGATCTTAGTAACAAGGATTTTAATAAGAAATGTGATATTTGCATACAATCCAAAATTACTAAGAAATCTTTTCCTAAGGTTGAAAGAAATACACATTTATTAGAATTGATTCATAGTGATATCTGTGAACTAAATGGCAATATTACTAGAGAAGAAAAAAGATACTTTATAACCTTCATTGATGATTGTTCTAGATTTACTTATGTGTATTTGCTTAGAAATAAAGATGAAACTTTTGAAATGTTTAAGAAATATAAAATGGAAGTAGAAAATATGCATAATAAGAAAATAAAAGTTTTTCGTAGTGATCGAGGTGGAGAATATTTTTCTAATGAATTTGATCACTTTTGTGAATTACATGGTATTGTGCATGAATCTTCCGCTCCATATACTCCACAACAAAATGGTTTGGCGGAAAGGAAAAACCGTACCTTAGTGGATATGGTTAATTCAATGTTACTAAATGCAAAATTGCCTTACAATTTGTGGGGTGAAGCATTATTGACATCATGTCATATCCATAATAGGATACTATCAAGACATAGAAAGGTTTCTCCTTATGAAATTTGGAAAGGAAGGAAACCTAATTTAAATTATCTTAAAGTGTGGGGGTGTTTAGCCTTTTATCGAGTTCCTGATCAAAAGAGAACCAAATTGGGGCCAAGAGTCATAAAAGGCGCTTTTATAGGATATGCTCAAAATTCTAAAGCATATAGAATATTAGACTTAGTGTCTAATGTAGTTGTTGAATCAAGAGAAGTAGAATTTATTGAAAATAAATTTATCAATGATTCAACTTCTAATTCAGAGTATCTCCAAAATGATACTAATATTTCACAAGAAATAAAAGAAGGAAACATGGGAAGACCTATAGCACAATTAGAATATGCTAGTGCTATAGGAAGTTTAATGTATGCAATGCATTGTACTAGACCTGATATAGCATTTGCTGTGTGCAAATTATCAAGGTTTACAAGAAAGCCTAGCAATCAACATTGGAAAGCTATAACAAAAGTTCTTGGTTATCTCAAGAAAACCATAAACTTAGGATTACATTATAGTGATTATCCCGCAGTTTTAGAAGGTTATTCCGACGCAAGTTGGATTACAAATCTTAGTGATAACAAATTCACTTCAGGATGGATTTTCACCATAGGTGGTGGAGCAATAAGTTGGGTCTCAAAGAAACAAACATGTATTACACATTCTACTATAGAGGCTGAGTTTGTAGCTTTATCAGCCGCAGATAAAGAAGCGGAATGGTTAAGAAATTTGTTATATGATATAAAGCTGTGGCCACAGCAGACGACAGCCATTTCAATCTTCTGTGATAGTGAATCAACCATGTCTCGAGCATATAACAAGGTTTATAATGGAAAGTCTAGACATATAAGTTTGAGACATGAGTTTGTGAGGCAACTAATAGATGATGGTGTAATTACCATTACTTATATAAGATCTCAAGAAAATTTAGCAGACCCTTTGACTAAAGGTTTGTCAAGGGATAAAATTAAAGAAACTACTGATAAAATGGGATTAAAACCTATTATTGCTAAATGATGGGAACCCAACCTTATTCTAGTAGACCACTAGTTTCAAGGTTTAATGGGTAATAACAAGTTATTTAGCAATTGGAGCACTAAGGAGTAGGATTTAGTGCTATTTACAATAAATTAGGAGGGTGAGTTTAAACTCTTAATGGAATGATAATATTATCTATCAAAAGATTCCACCTATATGAATATAAGAGTGGTGCCACTCTAATCGAGAATTTTAGAGGTTTAATTCTCGTAAATATTCATGAAACCAGGATGAGCACAAAGCCATATAAGTGCTTAAAATTGTAAACTCTTGAACTTGGAGGGTATAAGTAATGTGTGTGATTTTTGGTACTAGCATATGGAGTATACATTGTGTCTATTGGCTAAAGGGACACAACTCTTTAAGAGTTATATATGTTCAAAACATTGTATCTATTGGCAATAGAAAAGACACAACCATTTGTATACGTAACTAATCATAATTGCTACGTGCAATATGTATAAATAAGTCCTTGTCCACTATTTCAAAAATGCAGCACTAAGTGTACAATTTACTCAATCATTAAAAGATTTTCTTTGTTCAAGAGAGTTAAAAATTTCTTACTATTGCTAATTAAGAAATTCTTAGGTTTCATTGTATCCTGGGAGAGTATTGTCATCAACCCTATAGCAACTAAGTGTGGGGACAAATATCTCTCTAAAGAAAGCGATCTAATCGTGCCTTGAAACCACTACATAAATATAAGATTTTGTCATCTTCTCATAATCATATACCCAACAAAATCAAATTACACTTTCAATAAGTAAAAATATAAATTGATTGAATAGACTTTTTACTTGTATATTGCTAAAGAAAATTTCAAAAAAAAAAAAAATATATGTTTGAAAATGTAAGAACTTTAACTACTACTCATCTCTATTTCTATTACATTGTCCATAAAGCATGGAATTCTGGTTCTCCTGATGTTGTTAGGAGCCTATCAGCCGTTTAGAAAGAAGTGCGGAAGTTCCATTAAGAAGTCTTTGGAAACATTTTCGTTTAAGGAAAGGAAACTTGAAGTGCATATTTACAGCTAGGGATTAGGGATGTACATGGTCCTATATGTCTTGAAAATTCGGTCCGATTTTAAATATTTTTTAGGTTAATTTGGTGTAATTTTATTAGATTTAGGATCAGATAAGAATCTCAAAAATAAATTGATCATTATTTAAGGTCAGATTTGGGTCAATGTAAATCCGACTTTACCCGACTCATGTGCACCCTAAAGAGACTAAAAAAAGTATATATATTTTAATTTAATTCTAATATTATGTTATATTTATTATAAGCTTATTGTTTTATTTTTAATCATACTTGTTGAATTAGAAAATAGATCAAAGAAGCATTAAATTAAAATTTATGGACAAATTCAAATTCAAAAATCGATAAAAATTAATAAAATTTTTTTTTAATTTTTTAGTATCTTTGGCAAATTTCTAATAATAAAAGTAAAAGCACTAGAATGAAATATAAAACACATCTTTTTTGAGGAGCTACAATTTACATATTTTTTTCCTTAAAAAAAATATTTTTCACATAATAAATGAACAAACAAGTATTTTTATCTTATTTATTTTATCCAAACATAAATGATAGATAAAAACATCTTTTTACACTAGATATCTAAATATAAAATCACTTTTACTTTTGTAAAAGATCTTTTAAGAAAATATTATTTAAAAGAAGATCTTTTTTCGAGAATGGCGCCCAAACAAACCCAAAGTTTATCAAGACCCACATTTTATCGATTTATACCTGGTTTTAGTGTGACCCAAAAGTAGTAACATTTTACCGGGTTTAGGGCCGAGTAAAGATTTCAAAAATATATCCGGTCATTATTTAGGATCGGGTCTGGGTCAAAGCGAACCTAACTTCACCCAACCCATGTACACACCTATCAACAGTATTTAAAAATTGTTGGAATAGTTTGATGGCTCACATCTCAAGGAAAACACTACAAAAAATAATATAATTATCGATGCCAAAAATCGACGGTCAGATTTTTTTGTCGATCTTTTTTGACGGCTTATCGTCAATAAAATGAAAAAGAAATAAGTAGAAATAAAATATTAAAATTGACGACCATGTCGTTTATTATTTTGACAATCTTCTAACGTTTTAATATTATCGTCACATTGCTGACGAAGTGGTGATTTGAGATTTCTTTCTTTAAAATCGGCGAACTAGTTATTTATTTTAATAATTATAATATCGACAGTTTTTGTTGTCGAGAAATTTAGGCGATGAAGATCGCTTTTCAAAAGTAAATAAATGGGATATTTTATAATATAAAATAGATAGCTAGAGTGTTGATTTTGATTTAACTAAAATTAACGAAATTACTATTGATTTTTATTAACAAAAAATCTCACCCGCGTTTGTTTCCATGTCCTTCATTTCACTCAAATTTTCGCTTACATTTTATCTAAAAAATTAATCCCAAACTTTCAGAGAATCAGAGTTCAGAGTGAGGCTGCTTCTTCTTCTTCTCCAACGTGTGAGAGTAGATATCAGAGACGGAGTCACAGTCACGGAGAGATAAAAAGAGCAGATTAGGAGAGCTTCTTCTTTTCTGACGCCTGAGAAAACCCGCCATCCTCCGCCTGAGAGCAGAGCTTCTTCTTCTTCCATCGAGCCCGCCGCCGCGCCATCCTCTTCATGTAAGTTTCTCTCTCTCTCTCTCTCCCTCTCTCCCTCCCTCCCTCCCTCTCTCTCTTTCTCTCTCTCTCTCATTCTCATCCTCATCTTCTGATTTGTGAATCTGCATGTAAGTTCTTTTTCTTCCATAGACTCGTCGTTGCAATGTCTTTGTCAGTCGCCATCGCTGTGAGCCCATCGTCGTCGCAGCTTCTTGTAAGTTCTTCTCTGTCTCTCTTTGATTATTGTATTTATTTTTGTAATTTTTGTATCTACTATTTTTATCATGAATTCTGAATTTGCGATTGTTAATAATAATTGCATTAATATTATTAAAACCTAGTTAGCATAATTAATTTATCACATTACTTTAGCTTAACTAGTTTGACACATTAGTTTTACGATGTAATTAAATAAAACAAAATTTAAAAGAAAGAAAAAAAAAAAACTACTCGCCTGCTTAGTATTAGAAAAAAAGTAGAGTACTAACTTCGGATTTGTTACGGATTTCAAGTAAGAAAGTAATTGTGTAGTATTTCAGTTACATAAATTCCAAATTTTATAAATTTATATTAANGAGCGGCGCAATTTTAAAAAAAATGGAACAAATATATTTTGCCTTTTCTATATTTTTTTAAAACCATATTTTATACTATGTCTTTTAAAACCATATTTTATAATAGTTCAGATAGGGATGACAAAATTTCCTGAGACGCGGGGATCCCTGCGGGGACTGTCTCGAATGGGGATTCGATTGTGGGGAATTTTTTCCGCGGGGATGGGGATGGGGGACAAAATTCCCCCGAAGCAGGCGCGGGGACCCGAGTGGGGATCCCCGCCCCGTCTCCGCTATTCCCCGAAATTTATGAATTCCTTAAATTATCCTTAATAGTTTATTTCTCATATGTGTTTTTTAGTCATTTTTCACACACACATATATAGAAACCCAAAACTCCTAATCTTTATTTGCATAACCCTTCTTCAATTCAAAGATCCCTGAGGCTGTCCATACTCCATCTAACCTCTCTGCAGCTCGTCACCCTTCTCACCGAATCGTCACACCTCACCGTGCCATCACCCTTACCGCGTCGTAATTTCTATTTGCGGCGTTCTTTTTCATAACTCTGCCGTCGTGTCCATTCTCCTGTCTGTTGCCACATCTCTTACCTTGTCCACTGCTTTGTCCTTTGACTCGTCGTTGCGTCCCCCTATTGTGTTATTTCGAGAGAAGTCACCATCGTATCATTTAGACTTTTTGTATAAAATCTTGCAGTTTTTGTATAAGATAGATACTTGCAGCTCTATTCATATGGAAATTAATAATTAATAAGAA
>NC_029794.2:19177974-19189794 GCF_000816755.2 Arachis ipaensis | reverse complement strand
GCCAATGAAAAAAAAAATCACAAACACCTCATTAGTATAAACATGGACAGTAATCGAACTTTTTTTTGGGTAAATAATCTAATTTAATTTTTAGACAAATAAAACTAAACATGTGCCATTCCCTTCCAACATGGTAAACTAGCTGCCGAAAATCCATATATATGGATGTTTATTACTTTATTCACATCCATATCATAGCCCTCCCAAAAAATTAAATGTCACCGAAAAAAAAAATTAAAAATAGGAATGAGACTTCTCAAAATTTTAACACCGTCTGGTTCTAACGTTGCTAAGAGGGGTAGTAATGGTACAGTGGGTTGCGTCTCATCGTATATGTTGGTCAACTATAGGAGTTTTGTGTAGTTTCAGACTTTCGGCAAATCTCAAGAGACCAAAGTGTACTTTACTCAAAATGTATACATGATTTGGGTCTACTTTTTTTGTCATATTTTTGTAACAGGGTCTAGTTTTTTTTCTCTGAATCAAAGTCAAAATGTTCTTTAGGTACTACCCGAGAGGCCCACTTTCAGTCGTTTTTTTCTATTCACCAAAAAAAACTCCTTTGTGATAGCTTAGCTAACCTTTCGTTCATGGTCCTTTATAATTTAATATTATGATTTTTCTTTCTCTTTTTTTTGTCCCAAAAAAATTCCTTTAAGATATTGGTTAAGAATATCACTAATATAAATTTTCAGATTTTTTATCCAAAAATATATGAATTACAAGTATTGAAGTACATATAGAAAACTTCAATTATTTAGTTTTTCGATAGTTTCTTGTGTTAAACACTCTAACACGTTATGATATTCATAACATTATCAAACTCAAACATCCTGGGGTGGTGGCGCAGTTGGCTAGCGCGTAGGTCTCATAGCTTAGAGTGATCCTGAGGTCGAGAGTTCGAGCCTCTCTCACCCCAATTTTTTCCTTTTTTGGGTTGCATTTTTCATTCCAAATTCAGCAATCATAGATGTTTATTGACTTCATTCTCTGTCTTTGACAATTTAGTTTTTTTAAAAAATAAATATGCCAATAGTCTTTTTCCAATAAATAATATTTGATAAAATATTTTAAAATAATAAATAGAATAAATATCTAAGACATTTTGTCAAACATTATTTATATTTGCAAAGATTATATGTGTATCTTTTAAAGGATAAAATCGTCAATATTATAATCATTTAGAGACCAAATCAATTGTTTAGTCTTTATCAAAATATCACTGGTCTTCTAATGTTAGGCTCCTAAATGGAATCAGTTACTAATACAATAAGTCAATAAGACGAAGTTAAGGAAATCCAACAGCACACATATTTTTATGTACAAGTTGCTGTGTGAGATACATGTGACAAAGCTTCTAGAGGACTTTAGGATTTTTGGAACATTAATTATTGTCTTCTATAGATTTCTATCAAACAAGTTTTAGTGATTCAAATATGCGTAGTTTTATCTTCATTCTTTTAGCATTTCTAGTTATGACTATAGATCTTTCCACAGATCCATCCGACACAGAAAATTAACAAGTTCGGCTTGTCACGCATTCATCACTTCTTAGTTGTTATGCTGGCTGTGTTAATTTTATTATAGAGTAAAGTAATATTTTGATCCTCCAAAGTTCGCTTTAGATAGAATCTTAATTTGATTTTTAACGTTTTAAACATTTTATTTTAATTTTAAAAATGTTTAAACGTCTTATTTCAATCCTAAAAAAGTTTTAACAAATTTAATATTGTCCTATTATTAAATTTGATACAAACAATTCACATATTAAAGATTCAATAGCATCTGATTTCAGTATGTAAGTAAAATCGATCCACCAACTATGACTATTATAAAAAATTTTTCTTTGATTTTGAAAAAAGTGATAGTTTGTTTGAATTTGGGGTTTGGTAAAAAAAAAGAAATTAAATAGAAGAAGTATTATAAGAAGGTTTTAGTTATATTTTTTTTAACACATAAAAAAATATATGACTTAACTAGTAATATTATTAACATCCACGTCACTCATTCTGTTAATTGTTAGTGTCAAATTTAATGATAGAACTACATTGAATATGTTTAAAACATTTTGGGACAAAAATAAAATGTTTAAAACGTTAGGAATAAAATTAAAATTTAGCCTAAATTTTAAAGATTAAAATAGTATTTTACTCTTTTATTATATTTTGAGATACGGATAAAATTTTTTTATTATTTATTTTTTTCCATCTTATATTCATAGATTTATCGTCTTTTTTCTGCTTTCTTTCCTTTTTGGGGTTACCAATGCAATAGTATTGTATGTTTTAAAATTGTCAAGTTTAATTTGAAAGGTAGACATTGATTATGTAAGAAAATTTTTATTAGGAAATTCACTTTTTTCTTAGTTTATTTTTTATTTAATTATTTTATTGGTCTCAATAGTTTCATCAAATTTATAATTAGGTCTTTATATATATATATATATATATATTTAATTGGATGATTGGATTCTAACAATGCTTTTAGTTTAGTAATTAGGTCTTTGTCAATGTAAAAAATATTAGAGTTAATAGAATATTTATTCACAAATTGAAGGTATACATAATTAAAAAACTAATTCGATCTTTAGTTATATATTTTTTTAGAGGAATATTTAATTTTAATTTTTTTGACACAAAAAAGACCTTATTATGAACTAAGTTATGTAAATGCAGAGGTAATAAGAAATACAAAAGTTCCATAAATTATTCCCAAAAAAATCCAAAGCAACAAAGCATGAAAAAAGAAATAAGAAGGGATAAATTTTTTACCTGGATAAAATTGGCAGCCACACAAAGAAAAGAAGATGGAAAGGGAGTTTCAAGCACTCACGAACTTTGGAAAAACAAAAAGAGGATGGAATTTTTCTTCGATAAAAGAAGATGATTCTCAAAGAGAGAAGTTAAAAATGGAAGGTGAAGTAGAAGTGAAGTTCTTTCTAGTAAAAATAAATGTGACATTGATTGATGAAGAGAGAAAGGATTGCGAATTAAAGCTAACAGTTCGAAAATTAGAAAAGTTGAAAATGCTTGATGAAACTGAAAAGGTATCCTAAATTTTTTGGCGCTTAAAAATTCAAAAACTTCAATTGGGCCTGGTCCATTAAAATTCAGGTTCGCTTGACAAAGTCGTAAGTTAAAAAATCCTAGTTGGGGCACTGTTCTAAACAAGAATGAATATTGAGAATCCGATTATATGAGTTCGTACATTACCAACCTTATGCAAAGAACATGGATAACATAATAATAAAAGACAACATTAAATTGGTAAAATGGAAAATTTTACTAAGACAAAGTATATATTCGGAGCAATAAATGCCTAGTGGATACTTAGGAAAGGTATAAGATAGGAAAAAGGAGACTCTAGAAACAGAGAACAGAAACACTTCAATCTTTCTAAGTGCACGACTGACTTAAGTTTCGAAGTGTCTTCACAGATTGGCTTCCCGACCTGGTGTGGATACAATTCAAGTCAGAGTCTTTGAAATTTACAAACTCATCCCAACCAAAAGGTACAAGCAGTAATAGTATTTTTGTTTCAAAATTGTCAACTTTAATTTGAAAGGTAGGCTTTGATTATGTAAAAAAAATTTCCATTAGGAAATTTAAAATTTTTTTAAAGTTTATTTTTTGTTTAATTATTATGTTAGTCATAATAGTTTCACTAAATTTATAACTAGGTTCCTATATATATTTTTTCTTTTTAATTGGATGATTGGATTTCAACAAATCTTTTAGTTTTGTAATTAGGTTTTTGCTAGTGTAAAAAATGTTAGAGTTAACAGAAAATTTTTTTACAAATTGAAGGTACCAATAATTAAAAAATAATTAGATCTTTAACTACATATTTTTTGAGAAGAATATTCTATTAATTTTAATATTTTTGACACACAAAAAATCTAATTATAAAATTAAATTAAAAGTAATGTAGAGATCCAATAAAAAAATAAAAAAATATAAGAAGCTAATTGTAAATGGGGAATGCTAGGTAAACAATGACCATCTTGAACAACATGAACAACCACCAATCAAATAAAAATACACTACACCCTAATTTAATACTATTAATTAAATTTACTCTTTTAACCTTATTAATTCATATTGTTCACACATTGTTCAAAAAAATTGTTTAAGATATGCACATCGGGCTCGGACTCTGGCTGGTCGACCTCTGAAGGGACGGAAGAGGCTGAAGCTGCTGAGGCTTTTCCTGGCGGCATAAGAGGAGGACCCTCATCCTCATCATCAGGAGCAGGAACGATCTTGCCATCATATTATGCATACTGAACAAGGAGAGATCGGTCTCGGGAGCAATAACTTGGACCTGAGCCTTCAGGATCTCAAACATATCAGTCATACTACTTACCATATGTCCCTGAAGCTTGACATAATCATCTTGGGCCAATTGGAGCCTCTCTTTAGCCTCCAGCAGCTTGCCGTAGGTCCGGTATAGCTCTCCTTGTACTTTTTGGACGTCTCCTCAGCCAGATTTGCAGTTGTCTCAGCAGTAGTAGCTCGAGACTTTTTCCTCTCCACATCCAACTCCAACTTAATCACCCTAGCATCAAGCTTATCCTTCAAACCCTTAATTCTTTCAAATTCAGACTTGGCGTCCTCCATAAAGGCCTTAGTCGCGTGAACGGGAGAATCCCGAACCACACGAAATAAGGCCGCACTCATGTTGGCCATTCGAACACTATTGCTAGCAATAAAGTCAAGGTGATGAAGGATCGACACATCATCTAAAGGAATCTTACCATGAGGAGCAATCAGTTCGGTAGTGAAACCCACACCATCAAAATCCTTGTCATTCAGATCATAAGAACCAACAGTTTTTTGACGTTTTGGGGGAGGACCAGCAGCAGTAGGAGAGGAGGCAGCACCAGAAGTCGGCTGAATAGGGTCAGAAGGAATTGTCCGGACTTGAGGAGTCTGAATGATCTTCCTCGGCCCAGAAGCATTAGAAGTCGGCTTCTTCGGAGGCACCTGAGAAGACCCTTCCTCTGAAGCTTTTGCCGATAAGTTATGTGCAGCCCTCGCCTTCTTAGCCCTACGGAAGGCCTTCATGGAGTCCATAGTTTTCACCATTTCTGAAAAAGGAACTAGGAAAAAGTTACAAATAAGCAAAGGACAAATCAGCAAATAACAGAAGAAAGCCATTAGAAAAAGAAGTCGGATACTACCCAGCTCAGCACGGAGGAGGGAAGGATCTCCTAGAAATCTCTTCGTGTCCAAATGAGGAGGCTCCCCCCAGTTCTCCTCTAAAACACCCACAAAGGCCTGTTCAACCTCATCCAGACTCTCCCAAGAATACTTAGTAGCTACTATATCTTTTTGACAACACAAAGGGAAGGTCGGCTCGTCATTCTCATCTAAAAAGTAAGGTCGGGCATTCTCGACATCTCGGACCTTAAAGTAATAATTCTTAAAATCCTGAAAAGAATCATCATACATAGAAAACACCTTTTTCCCCTGGGTAGCTCAGAACGAAACCCAAGAAGCCTTTTTCTTGGCTACTCCAGGCTTGGTCAACACAAACAGATAAAGAAAAAGAGATACGGTAGGTCGGACACTTAACTCCTGCACAACAGCTGAAAAATCTTAATGAAGATCCAAGAGTTCGGATGAAGCTGGGAAGGGGCCACGTTGCAAGTCCATAACAGGTCGGTCTCAAAAGCAGTAAAAGGGATAGTGATATGCAGCAGACTAAAGAAATCGTCATAAGCATAAAAGAAGGGGCGTTCTCCGTGAGTCAAAGAGGAGAAACAAACCCTCTCCTCAAGATCGGGTGACAGCAGCTCATAGTTCTTTTCATCATCCCTATTGCTACAAATCCAATGGAATCTCCTAAGCCTCTCACAGTACTCCGTATCAGCTACAGTCACACACATCAAGACTATTGAATCCAGCCAATCGGCCATACCTACAGGAACTCTGGTAGACATCTCGACAATATTTTTTTGTGAAGACATAGGCCAACTATCCCTACAGCAAGAAAAAGAAAAAATGATCACTACCAAACAACTCGGACAATAAGAGAAGGGCAAAGAAACAGTTAACAAAGTGTCAGATATGACAGCAAAAGGGAAGCCCCAGGACTCGCAAAGAACGGAGGAGCAACACCAAAGCCCAGGGGCACCCTTTGGAGACAACAGCAGAACAAGAACCCAAAAAAGGGGATGACAAAAAAACCGGAACCCTAACCAGCCTTAACCCTTTCAACGATGCAAGAAGCTCAACCTAAGTACTAACATTCCTTCATACATTCAGCAACAAAAGACAAAACTATCGATAGCAACAAGGTGCACATAGGAGCAGCAAAGAAAATTGCAACGCCGATAAAAAAACAAAGACGCAATCTTTTTGCAGAAAGAATCAAGCTTTTCAAGGCAAACTTAATAAAAATAAAAACTTTGCAAGTATACAACAGTAAAAGTATACATAAAAGCGACTATCAAAGCATAAGAAGGGGAATACCAACTTATGACAGAAGGCGTAACGAAAGGCGCGAAAGGTCCAACGAAAGCTTCGGAGCTTCAAGATAAGAAAAGCTTGGGGGCAAAACCTTTTGCAAAATGATGATCTTCTCTAAGGAATGAGAGACAGAAAGTTTTCTTTTTTCTCTAAATGAAACAGAAGGGAGAAGGAAAACTGAAAACTAAAGGTAAAAACCCCTCATTTGATTTTCAAACGAAGTTACAAGAGGGAAAAGAAACAGCAAAATGAAAAGCCCAATCAATGAGCATTAAAGGCCCGTGCGTATTCCCAAGAGAAACGAACGCGGCAAAAGAGGCAAAAAAAAAAAACGCTTCGTATTTAAACTTAGCGTGAAACTCGCCAACAGAAGAACAACTTGGGCCAAGATGCTCGAACACGACTCCCCTAAGGGATCGAGGCTGGAAAGCACGACCTCAAGGGAAGATCGAAGCTCGAGCAGGAGCACTGTTCATACCATGGGTCAAGCTAGGCGAGCCGGGTTAGATGAAGACAAAAACGACCGACCTCTTATAAAGGTTGGTCGACACCGACCTCTCCCCAAAGAGCTCGGCCAAATTGCTATAAGGGCCCAAGTAGGCCCAAAGCAGAAGATCACAGCCCACCTAAAGGCGGCTGGACAAAGATAAGGAGACTCACCCACAAAAGATAAGATAAGATAACTAACTTATCTCAAGGAAGGTCACTCCACACTACTATAAATACACTGGAGCAGCCAGGTATAACTCATACTCTGATTCTACACAAAAACCTGCCTAAAGCACGTGCTGACTTAAGCATCGGAGTCTCTTGTAGGTACCACCACCCCTTCGGTAATCAAGGATCAGCAGCACCACCAGACTCAACAAGTCGGACACGACAACTCTGGCCACAATAACAGATCTCATCCGAGATCGACCTTCAGTTTCAGGTAACCCTCAGAACACTTTTCCATCAATGCTTTGTCGATAATCTGATTCTATTTGTTGAAGACAACATGGAGCAAGCCGAAGTTATTAGTAGAGTTCTAGATGCTTTTGCTGCAGCTTAGAAAAAAAATGAGAAATGAAAAGACAAGAATTTTATTTCAAAACATTGTAGGGAATGTTGTATGGAGTGAGATAAGTGAAACTCTCCAATTCTAAGAACGGGGTTCTAGAGAAGTATCTTCGAATTTCTCTTATGCACTCTAAAGTAACTAAAGATACCTACAACAACAACATCATCAACAAACTCAATGGAAGATTGAATAGTTGGAAGGCATTTTATTCTCGCTCTCTCTGGTTGGCAGAATCACTTTGATGAAATTTATCTTTTGTTATATTTTTAGTTACACTATGTAAACTATGAGTTTATCTTTATATACTTGTAGCTTGATTGATCGTAAACGCAGAAACTTTATTTGGAGTGACTCGGGGCAATAAAAAAAATCCATATTCTGGGCTAGAAGAAAATTAATAAGCCTAAATATTTTAGGAATTCGACATTCAAAATATTTAAATCATGCTTTCATCGTAAAGGTTGGATGGGTACTTTTTGAAAAAAAAAACACTTTGGCCAAGATTTTTGAGATCAAACTACAAATGTGGGCTCGATATTCTCCCAAGGATTAATAAAAGGAGCAATGATTCTAATTTTTGGAAGGGAATTTGCTAAGTTTGGAGTGATGTGGAATGGAATTCTATCTAGTGCATAGGCAATGACACCCAAATAAATTTTTGGGTGCATAATTAGGTTTCAAAGATTGGTCGGCTAGACCAACATCCAACGCAAGTAATAAACCATCCAAAAAAAAGCATGTCGAAAAGTGTAAAAAAGCGTGCCGATAGCTTTTTGCCACGCTTTTTGAGCTATCGGCACGCTTTTGAAAGGGTCACATCCGCCAGCGTGCCGGTTGCTCTATCGCCACGCTTTTGTGGATCTATCGGCATGCTTTTTTTGTTGGCACGCTTTTATCTCTTGCCACGCTTAAAAAGCGTGGCCATAGGTCTTAACCTATAGGTTTGTTTAAAAAGCATACCGAAAAGTGCACATATCGCCACGCTTTTAAAACGTCCCAGAATGTTTGTTTTGGGTACTCTTTAAAAGCGTGCCAATAGGGGAAGATATGGCTACACTTTTTAAAGCGTGGCGATAGCCAGTGATACAGCCACACTTTAAAAGCGTGGCAATAGCCTTATAAATAAAAAAAAATCCTTTTTCTTATTTTTACCTTCACCGCTGCAAAATATAAATTTTCAATTCTTTTTTATTACCAAACCTACAAATATAGTATGTAATTTTTAGTACAAGATAAATCAAACAATAATTAGTGACATAATTTTTGCGATAATTGTTTTATACATTAAAAAACTAATACTCAAATACAAAATAAATCTCAAGTTCGAATTCCAAAACTAAAAACTGAAAAAATACAGAAACAATACAACTTAAATTCTATTTCCTTTGTTGTTCCTCCTTCCTCTAGCCCTCTTAAACTTCCTTCTCTTAGATCATACATAATTATTTCTGGAACATTTGTGAACTTTTTTACCTACAAAAGATAATTCCTTGAGCTAAACGTTAGTGGTACTACACTGAATTGCAAAATGTAATGTAATATTCTAGAGCAACAATCACAAGAATGGTAAAACCAGGAATAGTTTAGTTGTTTTCTTGTTGCAAGTTAGAGGTGCCATATTCACCATAAGAAGATGACTTGAGGAATTGAACCAGTGACCAATTTTCACGGTCCAAGGCATTTGCGAGAAGTTCCAAGTAGCTGGAGGAAAGAATAAGGAAGAACTCATTATGACAATAAAGCATTAAATAAACTATCAACTAAAAAATTTCACCTGGCATCCTTCGGTAACAGCTATTACAAGACTCTGGTTTCCATTAACTACATTCTGCATGAAGTTTAACGAGGTAGGATGCCAAAGCCTGAAATATGGAAAAATAACTAAGGAATTCTAGCAACTAAAAGGGAACATATACAAGTAAGCTAGATACATAAACTTGATTGCCTTGACTAATAAGCCAACTTATGTCCAAGGAAACGAAAAAGAAAAATTAAGAAAATAAGTCAATTTTTTAAATGTAAGCTCAGTTTCATTACAATTAGCAACAAGGTTTTCAACTTCAACCAAAATCCTGCAAGACCATTCAATTATACTGCATAAATATAAGCTCAGTCTCATTAATTACGAGTAAATTTTCCAACACAAGCTCTTGAGCTAATGAGCATTCACTTAAACAAGGAGAGAATAGAGATATAGTTCTTTGTTCATCTCTTAATGCATGCATATATACATTCATTTTCTACTTGAAACCAATTCTGGAACGGCGACCTGGTTGCGATCTTGAGCGCGAAGGGTGGCGACGGTGAGATAGATGGTGGCGTGATGGAGGTTAGGGTTTTCTGAACCTTTCAAGGAAAAGCCATTCAAAACCCTTTCAAAGCAGCGTCGAGGAAGACAACAACTACTGACGGTGACGGCGACGGCAAGCTCGAGGAAGACCACTGTAATGAACGATGAAGATGACGATGATGGCGATGAAGGCTGGGTGCGATGAAGGCGATGAAGGCTGGGTGCGATGAAGGGCAGTGATGAAGATGACGATGATGGCGATGAAGGCTGGGTGCGATGAAAGGCAGTGATAAAGATGACGATGATGGCGATGAAGGCTACTGGGTGCGATGAAGCTGAACGATGAACGACGAAGGAAGCTAAGGGTTCGAGAGTGAAGATGAAGCTGACGGCGCAGTTTAGGGTTTGAAAGTGAATTTTAGGGTTAAAAGTGAATTTGGTAACAAAAAGAAACTAGTGTGTTGTTGTTATTATTTTTAGGGTTAAAATTTGAAAACTTAGAAAAAAAAGTTAAGTGTAGAAAAAAATAAGTGAGAAACTAAATTTTAGGGGAGGAAACTCTATCAGCACGTTTTTTACGGTGCCAAAATAAACACAGTATAGCCACGCTTTTAAAGTGTGCCGGTTTCCCTCTATAGCCACGCTATTTAAGCGTGACAAAAAAAAGCGTGGCCAAATTTCAAATCAGTGGCCACCCTCGTAAAAGCGTGCCAATTTTTCTCTATGGCCACGCTTTTCAAGCATGGCAATAAAAAAACGTGGCCAAATCACAAATCAGTGACCACTCTCGCAAAAGCGTGGTCATTGACTACTTTTGCGTACGCTTTAAAAGTGTGGCAAGAAAAAAGTGTGCCGACAGACCTTTTTTCTTGTAGTGTATTTTAAATCTCTCATTCAACTGAATGATTTCCTTGCTGTTTCAGGTGGCTGGGATGAAGGGAAGTTAAAGGAGTGGCCGCCAGAAGAGGTTGTTAAGAGGATTCTTGCTGTAACATCTCCTTCTCCATGGAAAGACAATGATCAAATAGCTTAAGCACCTTCTTTTGACAGAGCCTTTAGTTTGAAGATAACTTACCTCTCGTTTGATGATGATCCTTTGTATTTTCAAGATAGTGTGGAATTGGAAAGGCCTGAAACGTGGCTAATGACGTTATCCTTACTAATGCGGAGAGGAGGAAAAGACATTTAACTTCTAGCTCAGACTATCCGAGATGACACATGAATGATGAAACTTCCATGCATGTCCTTCGAGAGTGCCTATTTGCAAGATTAGTCTGGAACTTCCTGCTCCCTCTTAATGTTGATGACAATTTCTTCACATTATAGAAGTAGTTGTGGCAATGAGGCCGGTAAGGACGGGGTTTTCAACTTTAACAAGGATTCTATAAATTCTCATTGAGCAAGACCAAATGATTCGATCAAGAACAATAAATCAAAATCAAGAGCTACAAGCTCTTCAGCCGTACTCATAGATCTAAGTATGCTTTTGTCTTTTAGATATCTTTTTTAATTTTTTAATTTTAATGATCTCAATATTAAGAAATTCAAAAGACTTTTAATAACTGGTATCAAAATCTTCTATGATTATTAATATTGGATAATTGAAAAATAATCTGTTAAGGTTTGTAATTTTGAATTTAGGTCTTCAAAATCTATGTAAAAATTAGTCTCATTACGTTGATGATTTGATTTAGATTCAAATTAATAAAGTTTCTTCCTTTCATATTGCCTTTTAGCAATATTGGATCCAGCATGAATCTACTGATATACATAAATATATATTGGGAATGATATGTAAAAGTTCAATTAGGACAAGGAGGTTCTAATATCATAATTCAATTAATGCATTTCCCTTACGCGTGAGATTTTATATATAATTCTTTTTTCCTTTATTTATGATTCTTTTAAATCATAGATTTAGAATTTTTAAAAACAATATCTGAGTTTACAAAGTATGTAAAATTGGTCTTGAACTTTTTTAAAATTTAGCTATCAAT
>NC_029794.2:19079720-19177730 GCF_000816755.2 Arachis ipaensis | reverse complement strand
GCAAAAATTTTTGAAAAAAAATTTAAACAAATAAAATTTGAGAAAATTTTTTAAATTTTTAATAAATTTTAAAGATATAAAATATAATTTACTCTATAAAATAATTTGGATTGTAAAATTTTGTTCCTAGATGACTCAATACATGATTCTTGTCGTTTCCTAAATGTAGATCAAGTCTGTAATGAATCTCGCCAAATTTATTATAAATTTGCTAGAGATTCCTTCTATATTTCCCTAGATATATTATAAATACAAGTGGGAATATTTGCACCAAAGTATATTATTTTTTCCTATGAAAATATTTGATAACCAAAGAAAATCAACCAAAAACAGCCATAAATTATCTTATTTAGCATTTATTAATTATTGCGACAATTAATGAATGCTAAATAAAATAAGTTCTGGCTGTTTTTTTTTGTCTCTCTAGCATTACCTTTTTTCCTAATAGTTATGCTTCTTAGATGGCAATTGAGTTGAGCATTAGATGGTACTACACCTGTCTTCCTTCGGAATTATTGCTATCTGAAAGTATTTATCTTCTCCTAAGGGCTAAACCTCTATTAAACTCAGATTAGATATTGCTGAACATCACTAGTGTGAGACTTTCATTTAACAAAATCCACAAAACAACTTATTGGATTTTCTCTCACCATCAAGCTGGTTGATAATCCTCAGAACCAAATCCCAAAACACTCTGGTGAAGGAAGTAAACCAGGAAGGATTTGTAGATTGGAAATATCAAATTCAAACCTTAGTCAGCGCTGAAAGAAGGGAGTTATAGTATCGAGATCACTCACGACATCATGCCATAGCCGAAAGCCAACAAACTTTTATCGCCAAACCCAAAATAAAAACTCTAAGGCAGAACTCTGCAAGGAAGAGGAAGAGACTCTCACCCATTTTTTTATGAAAATTCTTGATGAACCCATCCCGAGAAGGTTCTAACATCCTATTGATATGGACACCTATAATGGTACTTCTGACCCACAACACCACTTGGATGCTTTTGAGAATAGAATGAACCTAGAAAAAGCCTCGAATGCCTTCTAACAAAAAGGCTTTCTAGTAACGTCAAAGAAGCCCCCCTCCCTTTCACCACCTAGTACTATTCCTTTTCCCAAAGTGCATTTTTACATTTCAAGACCTGTCTAAGTGTTTCTTGAACAACTTCACCACCAACAGGAGTATGTTGAAACCTGCCTCAATCTATACTTTGTAGTCCAAAATCCAAAAGAATCACTAAGGTGCTACCTAGATTGTTTCATTACTAAATGCATCCAAATTGAAGACCTTCAATGTTGTGTTGTACTCATAAATTTAGTAAGAAAGCTTAATAGAGGACATTTCTTTGCTGAAGAGCCCCACCAAAAGACCTCCCACGCAATAAGTGAATTTTAGGATTGAGCTCTTGATTATCTATCTCTAATCTCTAATCTCTAATCTCTAATATATATAATAGGAGAGCAGTACATGGTTCATTACTCGACAAGTGTTTAGCCTCTATAATTAACATGTGGCAAAGCAACAAAAGCAGATCTGTGAATAAAGCAATTGAGCGAGAGTTTGATTCAACTTCAAATTCAAAATCATTTTTTAGTTTATTCTTATCCTCATATATATATGTTAAACGCGAAGAGAAGACCAAAAAAAATTGTTAAACACAAAGAGAAGATGAGATAGAGCAGCAAATCTTGGTAGAGGGAGTAATTGGCGCCGCCAAAGAAAAGACTTCCTCCAGCGACTTTGTAGAGAAGAAGAAAACGACGGTGAAAGAAGAAAGGTCGACGGAAGAAGGAGAAGAGGGTGGCGAGGATGATAGTGACGATCACAGAGAAGGAAGCTAAGTCTACAGAGAAAAGAAGAGGAATGAGGCGAGGGCGGTGATGGAGTCCACCTTCGCTGTTCGATCCGCAGAGCTACGTCCTCCGCAGGACAGTGTCACAGCCATTTCTTCGCCGGTGGGTGCTGCGAATGAAGAATGGTTAGTTCTCTCGCTCGGACATACTTTATTTTATGGTTTGATTGGTTGAAAACGCTAATTGAAGTTGAATATGGCTTTTCATGTTAATATCTTCAGAATGGCGTGCCGCACTTGAAGAAGAGAGATTACGAGATGTTGACGTCGGCAATGGTGGAGCTAGCTTCCTATCCTCGCCAATGACACCTATGGAATGATGCAATAAAAGAGTGGAGCCACAGAGACAAGCTTTTGGTGGTTTGAAGTCACTCTCTCAAAGCATCAGAAGTGGCCGAGGAAAAAACAATCATTTTGGGACTGGAATCTTAGCAGCAAGTTGATGACACCGGTGATAAAAATGGAGAGCTTTGATATCCTATCTTGAGCGGTATTACAGAGGTAATTTACTTTTAAAAGTTAGAATAACCACAAAAAATCATTGTGAAATCAATGAAACTGAGGAAGTATTTCTTTAACCTTTAAACTTTACCAGAAGGCTGTGTTTTCATATATCTAAAAAATTACAACAAGTTTAGGAAATTTATGTGATCTAATTTTTTTTTTGCAGTGGTAGCAGATAATTAGGAGCTAAAATCATGTGTAGAAATTTCATTGAATTTTGTTGTTGTCAGTGAATATGGTTGTGAATGAACTAGACAAGACCTTGCACCCCCAAAGAAAAAATCACTTTCTGAAGGTGAGAAGAGGTATATATCTTTGGTTCTCTTTGTTTTATTCGAATTTTTTGTGATGATTGTATTCTAAATATTGTTTTGTTCTGGGAAAATAAAGGAAGAAGAAAATTGTACCTGAGAGTTTAATGAAAGCGTGGTGAGACCTGGTAATGATCAGGTTATTTTTATCATATGTGAATATGTAATTTTTTAATATATAATAGAAAAAATAAAAATACTTGCCTTATTAATGCCCTTGATTAAATTGGTGAGTGTTAGTTATAATATTAGGCATTTTGTTTAAAAAAGTGATTGCTTCAATCCTGTAATTGTGGTAACTGATTACGTGTTTTTTGATCTTTTTTATTTAATAGTTAAACAAAATGAGATATTATTCTTTTGTGTTCTCCTAAATATTTAATTTATAAATCTAGACTTGGATTCCATTGTTTGTTTGAAATTCTATATACAAATTTATAATAAAAAATTAAAAAGCACTTATGTAGAATATTTTGGATCTATTTTTTATTTTTAAATTTTTTAGTTTTTTATTTCTTTAAATTTATTTTAGATTTACATGTGCTTTCCATAAGTTGACAAAGAAAAGTGAGATAATAACATACTAAATTTTATAAGATAATAACATACAGAATATCATATACATATTTATATACTATGATGAGATGCATGATAGTAAGTTAGGTGTTTTAATATTGATATTGGTATTTGTATTTTGATATTGTCTCTTAAGGATTCATTTATTTAACATAGCTTGAAGATTTAAAGATTTTTAGTTTAATTCTTAGCTACCATCATTATTTTTAGGATAAGAAAATAGAGTGGAGCAAGGGGCTAAGGCTTGGCTCAGAATAATTTGTTTTCTTTTATTGTTTATTATTTTTATCTATTTTTGTTTGTTATAAAAATTTAATTGAAGCTTAACGATTATCTCACTAAGTATATGTCTTTAAGAATATATACTTCATCATTTAAAAGCATCGATAAAAACTAAAAATAGTTATGGTTAATACTGCAATTGTATAGGAAATCATTGCTTAGTCAAGCATGTAACGCATTTATAGTGATGAATAACTATGTCATTGATCTATATTCCTTCTTCATACTTTGTGGGTCTTAAAGTGTGGGTCTCTCTTTGCATCCAACCAATATTTTTAAGTTTGGCATTTTTTTAATTAACCTTGAGATATGACTGCATAATGTAATATTGCCAATTTATAAGTGATCCTGTTTATTTGAAAGATTTTTGGTTTATTTTCAAAATTGATTGGCTTAAAATTGGGTCATGGTGTGTAATTTATATTTTATTTTCTCATGATTATCTGACTTTTTTTGGGTACATGGTAGGTTTGATGTGTATGCTTGGTTATGTTTTCGTTAAAAATTTATATCTAAATTTTAATTCTGTTCAGCCACACCTCAATGAGAAAGATATCAATAATAATTGAGAGAATGGAAAATAGCCATGAGAAGAAATTTTAATCCATTTATTATTATTTGGCATTTGTAATAAATAGTACTCAAATAATATAAGAGATAAAAACAAGAGTAAATATTTGATGGCTTTAATTTTTGTTTTTGGAATTACCTGATTTTTTCATTGGTCTATTTATATAAGTTGTTGCATTGACCTCTCTTCCTTAATTAGTTTCTTAAAACTTAAACATAATTTTAAATGTGTTGATAATTTGTGTTTTGTTATTTTTCAACTATTTCTATTTTATGTTATATTTACACAGCCTTCCAAAAAGAACTAATTCAAAATAAGCATTAGATTCATTTAGGGATGTCAATGGGGCAGGGCGGGGGCGGGGGATGCCTCCCTGCTCCCCATCCCCGCCCTCAGATTTGCTCCCCATCCCCGCCCCATTTCCCGCCGTGGGGGAATATTGCTCCCCATCCCCATTCTCCGCAGGGACCCCATTCCCCATCTACATAATAGTTCTAACTAATTATTAATTTCCATATGAATAGAGCTGCAAGTATCTATCTTATACAAAAACTGCAAGATTTTATACAAAAAGTCTAAATGATACGATGGTGACTTCTCTTGAAATAACGCAATAGGGGGACGCAACGACGAGTCAAAGGACAAAGCAGTGGACGAGGTAAGAGACGTGGCAACAGAAAGGAGAATGGACACGACGACATAGTTATGAAAAAGAACGCCGCAAATAGAAATTACGACGCGGTAAGGGTGATGGCACGGTGAGGTGTGACGATTCGGTGAGAAGGGTGACGAGGGGGTGGCTGCAGAGAGGTTAGATAGAGTATGGACAGCCTTAGGGATCTCTGAATTGAAGAAAGGTTATGCAAATAAAGATTATGAGTTTTGGGTTTCTATATATGTGTGTGTGAGAAATGACTAAAAAACATATATGAGAAATAAACTATTAAGGATAATTTAAGAAATTCATAAATTTCGGGGAATAGCGGGGACGGGGCAGAGATCCCCGCTCGGGTCCCCGTGCCTGCTTCGGGGGAATTTTGTCCCTCATCCCCATCCCCGCGGGAAAAATTCCCTACAATCGGATCCCCATTCGGGGTAGTCACCGCAGGGATCCCCGCGTCTCGGAAAATTTTGCCATCTCTAGATTCATCCTATAAAGAGTTTTACTTGCCTGTGATATATTTTGCTAAAACTATAACCAAGATTAACATTATTATCTCAAATTGCTTGAGTTGTTGACATCCATATTGCAATTGGGGATTTAGATATATTTTTCTTTTAGCAATAATAGTGATTGCAAGTAGAAGATAGTTACTTGAAAATTTGTCTTAAGACTTCTCTTATTAATAGTGTCTTAAGGTGGGATGTCAAGGTTTTGGGGCTTAGTTTGGAGTTGGAGAGGAAGGGAAAGAAAATGGACAACTCACCAAGGAGGTATTTTATTTTATTTTATTTGAATACCAATAAAATATAAGTGAATATAGGTAGGTAATCAGAAGTTCTATAATTCCAATGGAATGATATCTGGAATTCAAAATGAATTGAAATGTTCAATGAATATTGGCATTGTTATTTTGTCTTGCTGGAGATGGATACTAATATTTTTTTTTTTGGTTTTCTATGGAGAGTAGTGGGGCATTTTCTACTGACATGAAACTTCTTCATCCTTTTAGCTTTAATGCTTATGTTGTCTAGATTTAACTTTTGAAATTTGAAATTAGCTAAGCGTAAAATTTTTCAAAAAAAACTTTTGAATATATCATATGAAAATGCCCCATGTTCTCATTCCTTCATTTTGTTTCTCTCATTCCACCGGGTGCCTCTACGTGATGAAGGTGGTGGACATGGATGCGGTGCAATAAAACTAAAGTATATATTCTAAGTATATAAGTTGAGCCCAGTTGTTGTTATACTGTATCGGATAGCGCATCCTCCTAGCTCGAAGAGAAAGCCAAGTCATCCTCCAAAGGCTGCTCCTGCTGGTGGTCCGGCTGCTGTTGCTGTGGTGGCAGCTGAAGCTTCAAGTGGTGACTCTTGTTCATTGCTGTCTCTGATCCTGCCACTGCTGTGACTGCATTGCGGCCGGCACCCATGGTTGTGCCTGCTATTCATCACAACCAGGTTAGTCACGTAAGTTATGCAGTTTTTAATCTATATTTGAGTTGGTTTTGTTTTTCCATTTTGCCCTTTATTCTTTGTTATTCCAGAAGTTGTTTCATTGGCGTTTGTTTCTTCTTGGTTTTTTAAATTTTAAACATGATTTTCTATTTGTTCAAATTTTTGATTTAATATATGTGTTGATAATTTGTGTTTCGTTAGTTTTGAACCAGGGTAAGGTCGTGTATCATTTATTTTGAGTTGAGGAAAAGGATTTGACTTTTTGAAAATTTTTTGTGGTGATTTGTTGGACTTCTTTGCTTTGATTTATGCCTTTGTTTGCTCTAATTTTGTATTATGGTTTGTTTCTTTCTTATATATGTTGTGTGCCTTCTCATACAATTTTGATGAACCATTTTGCTCTCTCTTTTAAAAAATTTAGAAACAATTTCATTCTTCATTTAAAATATTGAGAAAAGGACAATTCCATTTTCACTCCCAGAATTGTCAACAGTAAAAGTCCTTTTTTTTTTATTCTTTTCATATTCTACGAAACAATTTTTATGGTAATTACTTTTGACAATATTATTAGTAAAAGTCCTTTTTTTGTTCTTTTCTCATTGAAGTTGTCCACTGTTCCTTTTAAAAGTATCCTTTGATTTATTCTTATTTTTCCTCATTGATAATTGTAAAGATTCAAGCATTTCTTCTGTCAATATTTCTTTTTTTATTCTAAAAGATCTAAACTAGGCAGAATTGAAAAGGAAAAATAAAAACTAATTTTTGCCAAGATATGTATTCTGAGGCATGTCCTTTTTGGCACCTCTTGCCCAAAGGTGTATCTTTATTTTACCAGTTTAAGTTGGAGTGAAAATGAACCTAATCCATTAATTCTTTTATTTCATATTATAAAATTTCTTTTCTAACAGGAGAATTTAAAAGAGCATTTGGAGAATACCAATATGACTGATTTCAGCTGCTGTTTGCAGTTTTTGCAGGTTTGATATTTACTTCTAAATGATGCATATATATATATAGCATGAAGTAATAAATTAGCCAGCACTGACAGTGAGTGCTACAATAGCAACAACTAATTCTGTTTGCAACATGAGAATCCAAAGCTTCTTACCATTGGAAAACAACGTGGATCTATTATTAAGTGAATACAAAGTAAAGAAATGACCTTCGATATCAACTTTGGATGTGTACTATACTATTGTTATTACTAAGAAATTAAATGTTGAATCAATTTGTTATTATAATTTTATGATAACACAGAAGTATGTCATTGTTATTTGACTGCCATTTTTATGAGTTGAAATATTCCTTTTAATTCATATTATTTGCTGGCTTTACTTTTTAGTTTTGAAATTAATTGAATAATATTTGTGCTGCAATTGTTCTTCAAAAATATTTTCACAACAAGAAAAAAGAGCTATTTTAACACTTTCTTTTTTAACAGTCATAATTAAGTGTAAAAATTAATATATATTTTTGATAAATATCACAAATGTCAAAATTTCTATGTTTTCTTGATAAATAATTTGACCGTAGAAAATTACTCCTCAATTTTGACACTCATTTGTTTTCAATTTACTGCATTATTTCTCTTTTTCTCTGGGCTCTGTCAATTTTGGCATCACACTGCTCTCAGTTTGGAATCATACTACTCATTCTTTATCTTCAAAATCTCAGTTTATTCTTTAGTTTCAAGATCTCATCTCATTCTTTGTTAAAAATTTTTGTTGAAAATTTTTTATGGTCAATAAGTATTAAAATAAATAGTATTTTTGACGGTTAATAAGTATCACAGAAAATATATTCTCAAATTTTTCTACCAAATTATTTTTGACAGCCAATATTTATCAAAATAAGATTTAAACTTTTTTCACAATTACTTATATGTTAAAAATACTATTTTTGATAAAACTTTTATTAACATATTTTCATAGTTAAAAGTGTCAAAATTTGTTTTTTGGACAAATTTTAATTCTTTTTTTTTTACACATATAACCCTAAAAAATAATCTATATTGTTGTAGTGTTTTTCCCTTATATTTTTTTTCAACTTGTTTTATGTCTAGATTATGTTGTAGATCTTTTACTTAGTCAATGTCTTAGTTTTTGCTTAAAATGGTATTGCTATTCTAATTTAGCTTTTCGCTATTGCTTTTGGTTTGTTTTCAGGATGACATAATTAATAATTTGTTTCATTTTGCTGATATTCATTGTTTTGTTTTTTATTTTCTATTTATTTTAATTTGTTTTAAAAATATAATTGAAGCTAAAAATTTCTTTTACTAGGTGGTAGCCAACTAAACTATGTTGAAGCATAATTTCTTATTTGGATTTTGGTCTCTGGTCATTGCCTTATTTGATCTATACTTATTTTGGTTTATAGGTTTGGTGTTTGATACTGATAGAAATATTTACATCACAAATTTCTTCTCTCTAGCAGATTCTATGATGAAAATGCCACGTCAATGACATTTAGTGCTCTTGCGGAGTTAATTGAGGTTTGTGTTTGTGTTGAAAATTTAATTCAAATATGTATATATATGCTTTTACATGTAAATGTAAAATTCCTTTTAAGAAGCTGTGGTTATTAGGCACCATCCTCTTTATATCTTTTCTATAGCAAAAAATATTTTTGCATTTTGCAGGAAATGCGAATTAGGTCATGTTCTATTGTATTTGTTGCATTTTTTTGCTGAGTCAAAGGCTTGTCCATACAAGGTATTTCACGTAAGTTTTAGTCATCTGATCTATCATTGACATATGAGATTTTGATTTATGACCTATTAACATAGATATTCTCATTGCAATGACTTTTACTATTGAAGTAGGACGTGAAACTCCAATCCACATGGTAATTCTTCTTTCTTTTTATCTTTATCTTAGGCTAACTATGAATTTTGCTTTTTCAAATTCCATGCTTTCATCTTCAATCGATGATATCTTTTATTGCAGATTTTTTTAATACTTATTGGTTTATTTTTTTCTTATTGGGAAGCTTACATATTCCTTATCATTTTAATTGTTCTGTTGTTTCATTATAACATTTGTGCATTGAGTTGTTCTATTGTCTATATGCAGCAATTTTAGGCTATTGATACATTTCTTGGATTTTTGATTAAATTTTCAAATCCATTTTCTTGGGTGGTTGGATAATTTTTCAGATACATTTCTTGGGTTTTTAGTTCTTGAAAAAGAGAAGGCAAAAAATAAGTGTTTAATTTTAGCTTTGTTTCATGTTTTAAACTCCTAATGCATGCTCACTTTTGTTCTTCTCTTTTTAGCCATTGAGAATGCTATGACTAATATTCCAAAGGAAGACGCAGTTTGTAAAATTTGTGCTCATTATAATAAAATATGCTTTACTAAATTTTATAAAATATTAGAGGTAAATATTAGGTAAAACATCAAAGACTTACCCAAGAAAATGATGCTTTCTTTGTTCATGGATTTATTCCTCTATTTTTCACCTATTTTATTTTTTCCCTTTTTTTTCTTTTTTAATTACAGTATTAACGCTGTTTTTGAATCAATTTGATATAAGATTCAAATTTTCTACTATTATGGATTGTTACTATTTCATGATGAAATTTTTTACTAACAATTTTGTTTTGGTGATTCTATTTTTTGAAAAGCTTTCAAGCTTAATGGACTATCAAAATTTCTATATTTGTTTTTTGTGTGCTTTTCATTATAAGAAGATTATTAAGTTACTTAAAGATCAAATTAGAAATTCGGTCCCTCAAAAGTACAGTTGACATGAGATTAAAAAATTTGTGGTATTTTCAACCTTAAAATGCATTTTATAGTTTATCTTAGAAAGGTGTTATATCTATTTGACTAAATTTGGGATTTTAGACATAAATATACTCATTTTGTAAGGGTTTTCGACATCAATTTTTTTCTTTTTACTTATATAAATCTCTATATATTAATATTATGTCTTTTTAGCAACAGTAGTAAAGACAAAAATTCTAGCAAATGAGTAAGAGGACCAATTCTAAGAAATGAGAACTTGCTTCTTTAATGATAGAAAAGCAGGCAGTCTCTTAGCATGTAGGGTAATCTTCTATGTTTCTCATACTATTAATGAAAGGTCTTAGATAAATTCTTTTTGCTTATCTTACTTCATAGAAGTGTATATTTATTTTACTTTTGGTTTTTTGGGGACGTTCTGTGCTCTTTGTTGTTATTACTTTTAAAGTGTTTGGAGTTTTATTATTTCATTATACTACTTTGAAGTTGAATAATTCCAATTAAAGTAATTTTAGCCCTAAAATCATGAACTACGAAAATGGTAACTTAGAAGTTTAGGATATGTATGTTATGCTTAGGTTCGATTGATAAATATGCATTTGTAGGTCACACCAAAGACAGGTTATGGTTTTGTATTTGTTATTGGACCTATAAAAGTAATAGAAGGTTGAGGATAACTCTTTGACTTTTTGTTTCCATGAACCCATGTATTTACAGACCAAAAGCCATAGATTATTTTCATAACTTCATTTTCAATTAATTTCAGTTAAGCAACAAGTCATGCTACTTCTATTGAGTTGTTGATAAATCATGTTGAATGTGAAGGCCATTGTTTTATTGAATGAATAGATTCTCTGTTTGGGTGTTATTTTAAATGTGAAGGCCATGAGAATTTGGTTTTGATCATTATATTTTTCTGCTGGTATTTTCAGTATGTTATATAAAATACTTCAGTTATTGTTAGAGAAAGTCAATCATATATTTTATTACTAATTTATAGGCAAATAAGTTTTTTAAAGAAAAATCAATTGGGTATTTTATATGTGAAAGCAATTTGATAATTTATAGTGTTTTAAATTTTAGAATAATTTTTTTGCTATAACACTACAAGATACACGGCAAATGGCGGCTGCAAATTACCAGCCGTTTCTGGAACCGCTGCCAATTAACAGAATAGCAGCAATGATGGGAGTGTGCGCCTGAAGCATTTTTGACTGATGAGATTAGTGGCATTTTTGTCTCCCAACCGCCTCAAAGAACATATTTTTGGACTGTTTAATAAAATTTTTGGCAAAAAACAAAAGACATACACTGCCGTCGTGACTCATTCCCTCCATCAGTTCCAGCAACTTTTTCTGTGTCGTCGTTCTTCTCCGTCACTGGTGTTTTCCCTATGCCGTCTAGCTCGGTCGTGCGAAAGGAAAGTGAAAACGGTCGTCCAAGTCTCCTCAATCCGCGGTGCACGTCCGTGTCGTCGTCGGCGTCCGTTTCATCCGTCCGTCCTGGTGTCATTGTCGGTACCCTCCCCACTTCACTGTTGTGTGCTGCTCGATCACTCCCTCTGCCCTCTCTCTGGCTTGTTCTTACCCTTTCTCCTTTTCCCCCAATTTAATTCTGCCCTAATTTTGCTGCTCCCAATTTTGCCCCAATTGTATAACTATACAAAATCAAGAAAAAAAATTAAGTTTCTATCTACATCATCTAACATGGTGTTGTTGTTAGATTCTGTGTATAACATGGTGGTGGTGTTAGATTCTGTGTATGGAAAACTTTTTGAAATGTGTCAAATTAGAGATTCCTAGTTTAAACTTTGAACCAGTGTTATATTTTCTGTTCCTACGTGTTTTTTTTTTGTATTAAAATTGTTAGCTGGAAAGAGAATTTTGTTACATTAAGCAAGAGCTAGATGATTTCAATAATAGTAGTTATCATTGCAACACCTTTTAGCTCAATATTTTGAGTTTACTAGCAAATATATAATTGACTTAGGTCCACCCATGTCAGTTTTCAAGGATCTCAGTTCAGCATGCAAGTTAGATAAGATGGTATAATGAATTCTTGAAATAAAGAACTCTCTTTGATAGAAATCTGCATTGTTGGGTCTAAAGTGTAAGCAAGGAAGCACAGAGCATAAGGAAATAGTGACTACTCTTCACTGTTTAGCATTCTTAAAGGAAATCAATGGGGCCAATTAATAGGCTTAGCACTATGTATTCATCTTTGGAAACCATGTTCAGTGAATGTCAGCATGTTCAAAAGAATGTACGAGTCTTGTAGTTCAGGTGATGAGATTAAAATTATTTTATAAGAGGTTATAAAGAAGGAGAGTGGATGTATGGTTATATTAATTTGTTAGTTCTCCGCTTTAGTCTCAATCTTGTTTGTGCATAATTTCTTCACCTCAAGTGTCATTCATCTTTGTTACTTTGCAATTTGATATTGGAATCTATTTTTTGCACTTTTAAAATCAGTTCATGGATTTTCCTGTGCTCAATGAAAGTTTTATACCAGTTAAGAATAAATACGCATACACCCAAGTGGTGGATCCCAATGCAAGCTTTGTTACAGGTATCTATTTATTTATTTATAAATTACTAAAGCTTAGTTTTTGTGTTCAATAATGCTGGGTTTGTGTGTTTAAGTTGTTAGATATGCTAAAATATGGAGGTCTAGCTAAGTTATACTTTGAAGAACAACTATCATCTGAGGTACAATTAATAATTATATATGCATTGAGTGTTGTTTAATTTGATGAATTATAAAATTGAATAATGTGTAAATAAAATTAGGAAAAGGTTATAAGAATGGAATATCATACATTTGAAAGTAGCGATGTGTTCTGCACTAGACTCGCCTTTGTCCCTAAAGAAGAAGGGGGTATCGAAATGGAAGAAGAAGAAGATGATGGTTAGATCATTGCTTTTGTTCACTATGAAGACACTAACTTATCACAACTAGGAACTACTTCTTCTTAATTATGTTCCATGCCATGTATTTGTAGAATAATAATAATAATAATTATAATTGCATGCATGAATGCATGTTCATATAATTGAAAGAAAGAAGTTAAATGGTGAGGCAGTTGCCAAGATTACATTGCCATGAAAAGTTCCTTACGGCTTTCATGGAGTTTTCATGCCAATCTCTTTTTAGCCCCCAACTCCCTTATCATAGATCTATTTATGTTATGTATATATGTCATTGATATTTAGCCATCATATTATACATTTAATATAATAAGACCAACACAATGCAATGCTTGAATATCATTATATTTCAATCATTATAATGTCAAGATTAGAATAGTTGAGGTTCCATTTCAAACTGTTAAAAAGAGATGAAAGAGTCAAAATTAGTTAGAGTAATAGCAAGTTAGTTAAGAATTCTGTTTTCAGTTAGTGCTAGAGTAGTAAACTTTTCTCTTTGGTCCTTTGAGTATATATACTCTGACAGAGTAGATCACCTTGCTTTTGACCAGAATTTTGTCTTTAACTTATTATGATATTGCAGAATCTAGAGGATCAAAGTTTATGAGTTTTCAAATGGTCTTTTTTGTAAAATTATACTTCAAGTAATTAGCATTAGTCTTTTCTAGCTCTGCTGTGTTGTATGGTAGTACTTGAAATATGCTCATTGCTTATATCAGTATAGTTTACATGCAGCCATCATCAATTCATCATCATGGTATTATCTATATAATTTGGATTTGCTAGTGCCTACTCTTTTTTCAATTAGTGTTACACTTCGTGTATTATATTATCAAGAATTTTTCGTTCTCTTCTGATAATTGTAATAAAAATCAGTTAAACCTGTCTCTAATTTCTTTTGCCAATTGTTTGATAGATGGACCCCTTTGATGGTTGCTCGTTCATGAAATAGAAAATGGCTTGAGGACATCTTAAAAGAACCTCCATCAGAGAACTTAGAAGTTCTTTCTTCACCATATCTCTCTCTTCCACTTATGAGCATTGTCAAAATTGCTAGGTATGTGTTCATAGAACTATCCTAACTAACCTTGGGAGATTCAACCAATGTAGACATTTTTATTTTACATGTACATTTCTTAGAGAAAATATTAGTCTTGAGAATACTGTAGAAGTTTAACATTTAATTTTATCCACTTGATTGTGTTAAGTTACATATTTATGTCTCAAACTTTGTATATTCTATGGCTTACCAATACTAATCTATCTTGGTATTTATGCATAAAGAGAATGTTGATGGAAGACAAATGAACTAACACTATGTCTAGATTCATGTGCGGTTTGTCTAGAAAAGAAGTGTACGGTTGCTGTAGAAGGTATCTCCTCTTATATTGAAATGACAAATAAAACATTTGATTCTTTAATAAAAAAATTTTGTAAAGAGAATAGGTTATAGTAAAGAAAAATGGCCTAAACTATTGTAATTAGTCAGCTTTCTTATAAGCCCATGTATGAAATTGCGGCAGTTCAAAGTTGTCGCATTTTTTTAAAACACCCAATATAGATTTGTGGCGATTTTAAAACCACTGCAAAATTTTTTTTTTTTAAAATCCACTGACCAAATAGCGGTGGTTTTGAAACCGTTGCAAATCAATTAGCTTATTTGCAGTGGTTGTGCCAGTAGTTCGTTAGAACCGCCATAAAATCAAATCTTCACCCCTTAATAGGCAACGCTTGCGGAACTGCTGGAATTTCGTTTCGCGGCAGTTTAAAACCGCCGCAGATTCCCGGTTCTATTTAAAATTTTGACATTTTGATTTAATAAAAAACGTTTTCATGAATAATAAATTTTTAGAATTTAAAATGATTAAAATAATTAATAGACAAACGTATTAGATTTTAATTCCATATACTTTTTTTTAATTAATAAAACAAAGACATCAAGTAATAATTTAGTTAAATTATTAAAGTTTTACTTAAAGAAATAACACGAATAATAAATAAAATTTAAAATCCTAAATAATATATATATCCTTTTGTTTGAATTTTACATAATGAAAAAGTTCTATTTATTAAAAAATAATATATAATTGTTATAATAATGATGAGTGAATTGATTGGGTTATACATACACATCATGGATGAAGAAAAGTTTACTAGGTGTCATGATATTAAAGTATTTTCTTCAAGTAATATATTTTTAAAAAATTTGCTATTTGAATATTTTTTATACTCTATATTATTATTTATCATAAAAAGAATTGTGTCTAACGAAGTAGAAACAAATGAATTAAATATGTACTAAATATTATGTTAGAATAATTTTACAAATAAAAAGAGATAATCTAAATATTGGATGAATATAATACGTTAATATATCGGAGGAACAATTTCAATAATTGATTTAAATTCTTTATCCATAGATAAAAAAAATTAAACGATGAAATAGATTTATAAAAACAGCCCGCGCGAAAGCGCGGGAAACACACTAGTTAATATATAATAAGAATGTAGTTGTGGTCTTTTCTTGACAAGTGTTGAGTCTCATACACTGACAAGTGTATAGGCTAAATGTTTGACAAGTGGTAAAACAATAAAAAATAATAAAATAATAAAAACTAAAAGTTCTGTAACATAGAAGAGTATTGGACGGGAAGTTCAAATTTAAAACTATTTTGTTCTAAACTTCCCAGCTGTTTATCACTTCCAAAATCATTCTCTATCTCAGCCTCATGTATATATGTTTGTTTCTTCACCTTTTTCATTAAAAATTCAAACATTAAAAAAATGAGAAGAGATTATCAGAGACAGAAATGCAGCGAGGTCCTGCTTGAGGGCGACGTGGGTAGCAACGAGGCGCTGGTTGTCAACGAGGAGGGATTGGGTCTGACGGTGGCAAGCTTCAACGCGTTCCTCGAGGACGGTGATAGGGATGGCATGTTACGGCCCAAAATGAGCCATGACCGGCGCTCAGGAAAATAGTCCCTTAGCAAGCCTAAACCGACTCAATTATAAGTTGAATAAGTTATAAATATTTTACAAATTCTAAAATAAATAGTTATATATACTTTTAACAAAAATAAAATAATTACAAATGGTTGGATCCTGCCTGTGACATATGGAGCATATACATCTAGGAACTCGACAAAGAATACGTACTCGCTGCAGATTGTTACTCTTGAATAAAAAGTCTCACATAGTCAAGTATTTGTTCCTGAAAAATGTTTTTTTAAAAAAAAAGGGATGAGTTTTACAACTCAGTGACTAGACAATACATTTATAATCGACATGAGACCATATAAACATTATTATCAAAGTAACTTTAATTAGAAAATAATAGTTAATAATAATAAGTGAATCAATAAGGGAGTTCTCATACAGAAATCAAATCAAAAGTCCACACATAGGCGGCTCCACCTTTATGGGTAGCCCTTTCCTCTTGTGTGTCCTAACAGAATAACAGATCTAACGTGTGGCCTACACGTTAGGCTAGCAACACCCCTGCTAGCTGGAGTCTGAGTCAGATGCATCTAAGTTAACGTCATAACCGCCGTTAACTACGGTTTTCTAATACGAGCCTCCCAAACCAATTCAAAACATATAGTTTCAAATACAATAAATTTTTAATCTCTCAAATATATAAGGTATCGAATCAAATCAATCAGATAATACTTTCTTATCAGAAATATTTTCACATCATACTTTTTCAATCATAGAAATATATTTCATAATTTCTAAGTGAGTGCCAACAAATAATTTAATACTTCAAAAACATATATTCAAATAAAATCAATATTCTAAAATAATATAAAGTTTTATCAAACATATATATAGTCTCATGTAAAAATTCCTAATATATGAATTTCATAAGAAGAATTATTCAGCTATAATAAATCAAGTATTATAATCAAATCAAAATTCTTCAATAATAGTTTTATAAATATAATTAAAACTCATAATAGCATAAACCAAAAGCTTAACGGTTATAAATGTAAAGCCTACTCACAGCATGGTCCTAACGGACCGAAGAGACTAAACCCAGAATGTGTCTCACGACAGCGACAATGACCACAACACCAGGCAGTCATTTCAAATCGAATACAGAGACAAAGGCATATATAATTCTGGAAGATCCAAAACAGAACAAACACAAAAATAAATCAAAACAAGGACAAGGTAGAAAAATGAATTAGTGGCAGAGATAAGGTGAAAACATGACAGACTAAGGGAAGAAGCTAGACCAGAACAGTGGCAAGGTAGTGTTGCCAGTGAGTTTGGAAGCTCCGACGTGTTTTCCGGCGACGGTACCGCTGTTCCTGGCGACTAGAGGCATGGCGACGAGTCTCCTTCTCCTCCGGTGAGTTCCTCCTCCCCCCTCTGTTCGTGTATGGTGATGTTTCTCTTTCTACGAACTCTCTCGTTCTCTCCCGCTAGAGCTCCTCTTCCCGGAAACCCAACAGTGGCAGCGACGGTGCAGCAGCTTGGCGATGGGGTCTCCATCGGCAAAGACGGATCTGATGACGATGAGACTGACCGTGTCCCTCTTCCTCGCGGGTCTTCCTCCTTCTCGGCGACCATGATGGCGGCACCGCAAAACGCTAATGGCAGCGACACTCCTCCAGCTTCCTTCAACTCGCAGACTCCCTCTTTCTCTAGGGTTGACGTCGATGGCGACTTGGCAGCAGCAGAACTTCGGCGGCGAGGCGTGGAGGCAGCAGCCCCTTCTACCGTTCTCTCTTTTTTTTTCTGCGTGGGTGTATTTGTGTATGGTGTGAGTTTTGAAAAGAAGGGGGCTGTGGTTGACGAGGAAGAGTGGAAGTTGTTTAGTAATTTAGGGTTAGGGTTGGGTAGGAGGAATAAGGGTAATGTAGGAATTTTGATAAAATTAAAGGGTAAGATAGTAATAATAGAAAAAAAAAGCTTGGGACATTACATGGCATGTGCGGTGGCAGAGGAGGAAGGGTGGGGGGAGACGGTGGTTGACGTCGAGGCGAAAGACCGAACGAAGCAGAGAAGAAAGTACGACGGAGGGAGAAGGAGAAGAGGGTGTCGACGAACCTGCATCCACTGCAGAACCACATCGCAATCGCTCCTTCGCATCCGGGTAGCAGGTGCTGTGAAGATTATTACGACGTTGTTGTACGTAGGGGATTTGAACACTGAGGTTGATGAGAGTGGTTTCAATTCAACCAAGAATAAGGTCCTTAAAATTCTTCATATTCCCTTCTTATCTTTTCCTTTTTGGTTTCTTGGAATTTTTATTTGTGCTGCAAAAAATTTGTAACTTTTCCAAATGTAATTTAGATTATAAGTGTGTAATGAATTTTTGTGCAATTTTTGGTCTCTCTAGCAAAAAAAAACAACAACAGGGGGAAGAATGAATTTGTGTGGTATGAACGCCTTCTGTGGGGTTGAAGCCTGAGATCAGAATCTCTCTTATTTGCCTCTGAGTTTTTTTTATTGTCTCTAATTTGGTTCAATAGTTAGTATTATGCAGTGTTGTCTTAAAATTCTAAGTTGTGTAGTTGTGTTATCTTAAAATTCTAAGCTGTGTAATTGTGTTATCTTTAATCTTTGCTGGATCCTTAATTGCACTTTCTTTGGTATAAATCTCTTTTATTAACAAAAGTTAAACACAGTCGCATTTTTAGTTTTGATAAATTTACTCATAGTAGTTACTTTTCTTTTTTTTTTGTGTTAGCATTTATCTGAAGTTGTATGAAGAAGCTTTTAATCATGAACTGATAATGAACCTAAAGTAAAGTGTTATTAGAACACTATAACCAGTTGTTATGATTCGGAGATAGTTGATAAGGAGAAGTATGTTCTTTTATTTGATCACTTTATCAATAATTGTTTTGAGAAATTATCCAGGCACCTGTCCACTCAATTGCATCAAATGCTGGAGCTGAGGGTGCTGTAGTTCTTGAAAAATAATTGGAATAATACAATCCTAATCTAGGAAAATTATAAGAGTTTCTTTCGATGGAACAAATTCATTGGAGTTTCAATGGAGCTATTATAAGAGTTAACGTGATCATTTTTTTCATTATCATTGTCTCACTTTGGGGGGGGGGGGGTTAAACTGAGACATTATGAGTCAACTTTGAACCATTATATCTGTTGATATCTACCATTAAATATAATGACTGACTATTGGTTTCTGTACTTTGTTGCTCATCAGTCATAATTTGATCTTCGCCATTAAAAAAATATTTATATTAATCACAACAAACTTTTATTGCGAACATTAGCTTATCAGGGTTGTTTGCTTCATAATAAAGTTAAAACTATTAATTATCATCTTCTATACATTAGTGACCTCAGTTTTTAAAGGAAGTAATTTTTGTTTTTACTCCATTGTTGTAATGTATAGTCTTCTATAATGGAATTGATGGTAAAGTAACATGCCCAAATACCTGCTAGAAGATTGGAAAAGTTGCTTGGGATAAGATGATAAAGAAGACTGCTACATATCAAGATAGTGTCAAGCTTTAGAAGGAAGAATTTGAAAAAGCAAAATTAGCTCTGACTAAGTATGAGGCTGAACTTTCAAAATTAAAAAAAAATAAGAAAGCAAACTTAAAGATATCATGCAATAGCTAAAAGGTATCACATTTCGTTGTCTTACTATTTCCTATGCTTCCATATATATTATGTGATGATGTATACTAATATATATTTGAGTATTCTTTTGAGTTTCTTACCTTTTGTAAATGGATTTAATTTCCCTTTTCTCCTTATGGAATGTTTATTGGCATAAAGAAAGAAAGAAAAAGTAGGACGAGAAAAACCATAAAAAAATTTCTAAGACTGTACAGCTTCAAGATTTTGATCAAATTCATCTTACATATGCTAACATGTTGGAATCTAAATTAAATATGATCTACTCATACCCAGCATTGGGTTTAGTATGTATCACTGAGGAATGTAGCTCATGAATTGTGTTAGTTTTTTTCTTATTTCATTTTATTAGCTTAATATATTTTTCTTGAATTCTATTGTTTGGTTTTTGAAAAATATAAAAAGGTAATAGAATTTTATGATTTGTTAATACAATTTTATGATATTGTCTTAATCGTGCTTTTTATGTGTTTTAGGCATTTCTTGCTTTTAATAACTTTTGTTGTCATTACCTGATCAACTCGAAATGCCCTTGATTTCTCCTTATTATGAACTATTGAAATGCCCTTGATTTCTCTTTATTATGAACTATGAAGCTTATGATTGACATCAAAAAAATTTCCATAACTACATAATTTTACTACTAGAAAATTAGTTATTACAGACAGATATTTCTGACGGATTTTATCCCATGAAAATACAGACGAAATTTCAGAGAGATTTTTTGTCGGAAAACAAAAAATAAATTAGCATAAATTACAGACGGAAAAGAAAATCCGTCGATAATTCCGTCAGAAAAATTAATTTTTTTGTGGAAAATGATTACAGACGGAAAATCTGTCTGTAATTTAAAATTTTCCATCGAAAATGTTATATTCTGCGTTTTATGATCGATTGTGCCAAGCTCTATTCATTCACAGCACCAAATCAAACGAGCTCAACTTAGCATTTCCCTCTCCGTCGACGAGCTTCTTCCCCTTTCCTCACCCACAGTGCCACCGCCGGCTACCCTAACCGCCGCAGCTACCTTCTCCTTCTTCTCCTCTTTTATAAATTATTACTACTGTAGATTATAGGTGAGTAGGAGATATTGGAGATCATTGTAGTAGGCTTAGGGTTTTCACTTTTCAACGATTTTAACCTTCAACCCTTTGTTGTTGTGATTGGAATTTGTAAGAGCGAAAATGGACGAAACCAGAGGGCAAAACCGTCACGATGAAAGTTGAACCCTGATGAGCAGATAATTTATACCATTTTTGGCATTATTTTTACATAGTTTTTAGTATGTTTTAGTTACTTTTTATTATATTTTTATTAATTTTTATTCAAAAATCACATTTCTAGACTTTACCATGAGTTTGTGTGTTTTTTTATGATTTCAGGTATTTTCTAGCTGAAATTGAGGGACCTGAGCAAAAATCTGAATCAGAGGCTGAAAAAGGACTGCAGATGCTGTTGGATTCTGACCCTGCTGCACTCGAAATGGATTTTCTGGAGCTACAAAAGCTCAATTGGCACGCTCTTAATTGCGTTGAAAAGTAGACATCCTGGGCTTTCCCACAATATATAATAGTTTATACTTTGCCTGAGATTTGATGGCCCAAACTGGCGTTTAAAGTCAGCCTAAAATATCTTGGCGTAAAACGCCCAAACTGGCACCAGAATTGGAGTTAAACGCCCAAACTGGCACCCAAGCTGGCGTTTAACTCTAGGAACAGCCTATGCACGAAAAAGCTTCAATGCTCAGCCCAAGCACACATCAAGTGGGCCCAGAAGTGGATTTCTGCACTTAGTTATTCATTTTCTGTAACCCTAGGTTACTAGTTTAGTATAAAAACTACTTTTAGAGATTTATCTAGGTCTCTTTTACCTTTTGTTCATCTTTTGATCATAGATCATTGTACACGTTTGGAGGTTGGCCTCATGGCCATGCCTAGACCTTTTTCACTTATGTATTTTCTACGGTAGAGTTTCTATACCCCATAGATTAAGGTGTGGAGCTCTGCTATTTTTCATGAATTAATGCAATTACTACTGTTTTTCTATTCAATTCACGCCTACTTCTTCTCCAAGATATACTCTTGTACTTAATTCAGTTAAGTCAGAATGAAGGGGAGACCCGTGACAATCACCCAATCTTCGTTACTCGCTTAGCCAAGATCCGCGTGCCTGACAACCACAAGCGGTCTACATGATGTTCGACGTAGTCATTGGACGATAGCCGGAGTATATTCTCTTGGATATCTAATACACGGACCGAGTCCATGAGATTAGTATCTTCGTGGTATAGGCTAGAATTATTGGCAGCATTCCTGGGATCCGAAAAGTCTAAACCTTGTCTATGGTATTTCGAGTAGGATCTAGGAAGGAATGACTGTAAAGAGCTTCAAACCTGTGAATGTTGGGCGCAAGTGATAGTGTGAAAAAGGATCAATGGATCCTATTCTGACGCTAGCGGGAACCGACAGATGATTAGCCATGCGGTAGCTGTACCTGGTATTTTTCATCCGAGACGAGAAATCCGACAGTTGATTAGCCGTGCAGAAACCGTAGAGGACCATTTTCACTAAGAGGATCATACAACTTGCCATGGAAGGAAGTAACACATGGTTGGAAGAAGGCAATAGGAAAGCAGAGGTTCAGAAGCAACAAAGCATCTCCATACGGTTTATTACTTAGACGACCCAGTGCACTTGCTGGTTAGTTACGCGGAGTTGTGAAAAGTGTGAATCACAATTCCGTGTACCAAATTTTTGGCACCAGTTGCCGGGGATTGTTCGAGTTTGGATAACTGACGGTTCATCTTGTTGCTTAGATTTGGTATTTTTATTTTATGTTTAAAGCTTTTTATTTTAATTTTTGAAAAATTACAAATTTTTTTTTAAATAATATCAATAATAATATTTAGTTTTCTAAAATGTTCTTCAGAATTTTTAAGAATAAATTCTAGAGTTTCATGGGATATGTTGAAGCCTGGCTGGCTGTTTAGCCATGTCTAATCTTTTGGACTGAGACTTTCACTTCTCATTGACATGCTTGTATGTTTTATGCTAAAGCTTGGCTGGCTATTTGGCCATGTCTAATTCTTTTGGACCGAAGCTTTCACTCAAAGCTTGGCTGGCCATTTGGCCATGTCTAATTCTTTTGGACCGGAACTTTAGACTAACATTGCATGATTCCTGGAATTCTTATTAAAAATTTTGTATCTCTTTATTTCTTTTTCAAAATAATTTCGAAAAATACAAAAAATTTAATGAAATCATAAAAACAAAAAATATTTTGTGTTTCTTGTTTGAGTCTAGTGTCAAATTTTAAGTTTGGTGTCAATTGCATGCCTTTAATTTTCTTTAAATTTTCGAAAGTTCATGCATGTGTTCTTCATGATCTTCAAGTTGTTCTTGATGATTTTCTTTGATTGATCTTTACATTTTCTTGTTTTGTGTCTTTTCTTGTTTTTCATATGCATTCTTGAATTATTAGTGTTGCATGTTTTTTCTTTTCTTAAAAATTTTGAAAAATATGTTCTTGATGTTCATCATGATCTTCAAAGTGTTCTTGGTGTTCATCTTGACATTCAAAGTGTTCTTGCATACATTTTTTGTTTTTAATCTTAAACTTTTATGTTTTGTGTCATTTTTGTGTTTTTCTCTCTCATCATTAAAATTCAAAACTCAAAAAATATATCTTTTCCTTATTTCAATCATAAATTTCGAAATTTTAAGTTAATTTGGTCAAAAATTTTTAAAATTTGGTTGTTTCTTGTTAATCAAGTCAAAATTTCAATTTAAAAATTCTATCTTTTCAAATCTTTTTCAAAATCAAATCTTTTTCATTTTTCTTTCATATTTTCAAAAATCCCAAAATTAATTTTCAAATTTTTTTTCTTATTTTTATTTCATAATTTTCGAAATCTTTGCTAGCATTTAATATTTTGATTCAAAAAAAAATTTTCAAGTTGTTACTTGCCTATTAAGAAAGGATCAATCTTTAAAATTCTAGAATCATATCTTTTAGTTTCTTGTTAGTCAAGTAATCAACTTTAATTTCAAAAATCAAATCTTTTTAATTTCCTTTTCAAATCTTTTTCAAAATAAATTTCAATTATATCTTTTTCAAAATTTAATTTCAAAATCCTTTTCTAACTTCTTATCTTTTCAAAATTGATTTTCAAATCTTTTTCAATTAACTACTTGATTTGTTTGTTTGATTTTAAAAAGTTTTCTATTTCAATCATATCTTTTTCAAAACCACCTAACTACCTCTTTCTCTCTCTAATTTTCGAAAACTACTAACATTTTTTTTTAAATTTCTTTTTAATTAACTAAATGTTTTAATTTTTAATTTTATTTTATTTCCTTTTAATAATTTTGAATTCTAACTAATAATTAAAATAAAAACAAAATTATTTTTCTTTTCTTTTTAATTATATTCAAATTTCTTCTCCCTCTCATCTCTTTCTATTTATTTTATTTATTTACTAACATTCTTCTTCTTAAAATTCGAACCCTCTCTCCCTCTCTGTGTTCGAATTCTTCTTCTTCTCTCTTCTTCATTCTACTCTTCTATTCTTCTACTCACAAAGGAATCTCTATACTGTGACATAGAGGATTCCTCTTCTTCTCTGTTATCTTCTTTTTCATATGAGTAGGAACACGGATAAGAACATTCTTGTTGAAGCTGATCCTGAACCTGAAAGGACTCTAAAGAGGAAGTTAAGAGAAGCTAAAGCACAAAACTCTGGAGAGGACCTAACATAAATTTTCGAAAAAGAAGAAGCCATGGCAGCCAAAAATAACAAAAATAGTGGAGATGCAAGGAAGATGCTTGGTGACTTTATTGCACCCTCTTCTGACTTCTGTGGAAGAAGCATCTCAATTCCTACAATTGGAGCAAACAACTTTGAGCTTAAGCTTTAATTAGTTTCTCTAATGCAGCAGAATTGCAAGTTTCATGGACTTCCATTGGAAGATCCTCATCAGTTCTTAGCTGAATTCTTACAAATCTGTGACACTATTAAGACCAATGGGATTAATCTCGAGGTCTATAGACTTATGCTTTTCCCTTTTGCTGTAAGAGACAGAGCTAGGATATGGTTGGACTCACAACTTAAAGATAGCCTGAACTCTTGGAAAAAGTTGGTCAATGCTTTCTTGGCCAAATTCTTTCCACCTCAAAAATTGAGCAAGCTTAGAGTGGAAGTCCAAACCTTCAGACAGAAGGAAGGTGAATCCCTCTATGAAGCTTGGGAAAGATACAAGCAATTAATCAGAAGGTGTCCTTCTGACATGTTTTCAGAATGGAGCGTCATATGTATATTCTATAATGGTCTGTCTGAATTGTCCAAGATGTCATTAGACCACTCTGCTGGAGGATCTCTTCATCTGAAGAAGACGCCTGCAGAAGCCCAGGAGCTCATTGAAATGGTTGCAAATAACCAGTTCATGTATACTTCTGAAAGAAATCCTGTGAATAATGGGACAACTCAGAAGAAAGGAGTTCTTGAGATTGATACTCTGAATGCCATACTGGCTCAGAACAAGATATTGACTCAGCAAGTCAATATGATTTCTCAGAGTCTGTCTGGAATGCAAGCTGCATCAGGCAGTACTAAGGAAGCTTCCTCTGAAGAAGAGGCTTATGACCCTGAGAATCCTGGAATGGAAGAGGTGAATTACATGGGAGAATCCTGTGGAAACACCTATAATCCTTCATGGAGGAATCATCTAAATTTCTCATGGAAGGATCAACAGAAGACTAATCAAGGCTTCAATAATAATAATGGTGGAAGAAATAGGTTTGGCAATAGCAAGCTTTTTCCATCATCTTCTGAGCAATAGACAGAGAATTCTAAGCAGAGCCACTCTGACTTAGCAACCATAGTCTCTGATCTATCTAAGACCACTCTCATTTTCATGATTGAAACAAGGTCCTCCATTAGAAATTTGGAGGCACAAGTGGGTCAACTGAGTAAAAGAGTGACTGAAACTCCTCCTAGTACTCTCCCAAGCAATACAGAAGAGAATTCAAAAAGAGAGTGCAAGGCCATAAACACGTCCAACATGGCCGAACCTATAGAGGAAGGAAAGGCAGTGATTTCCACTTAGAGACCATAGAGATTCCACTGAACTTTCTGTTGCCATTCATGAGCTCTGATGAGTATTCTTCCTCTGAAGAGGATGAAGATATTACTGAAGAGCAAGTTGCTCAGTATCTAGGAGCAATCATGAAGCTGAATGCCAAGTTATTTGGTAATGAGACTTGGGAGGATGAACCTCCATTGCTCAGTAATGAACTGAATGTTTTGGTTCAACAGAAATTACCTCAGAAGAAATCGGATCCCGGAAAGTTCTTAATACCTTGCATCATAGGCACCATGACCTTTAAAAGGGCCCTGTGTGACCTTGGTTCAAGTATAAACCTCATGCCACTCTTTGTAATGGAGAAACTAGGGATCTTTGAGGTACAAGCTACAAGAATCTCACTAGAGATGGCAGACAATTCAAGGAAACAGGCTTATGGACTTGTAGAGGATGTCTTAGTAAAAGTTGAAGGCTTTTACATCCCTGCTGATTTCATAATCCTAGACACTAGGAAGGATGAAGATGAATCCATCATCCTTGGAAGACCCTTCCTAGCTACAGTAAGAGCTGTGATTGATGTGGACAGAGGAGAGTTGGTCCTTCAATTGAATGAGGACTACCTTGTGTTTAAGGCTCAAGGATCTTCTTCTGTAACCATAGAGAGGAAGCATGAAAAGCTTCTCTCAATACAGAGTCAAACAGAGCCGCCACACTCAACTTCTAAGTTTGGTGTTGGGAGGCCAACATCAAACTCTGAGTCTCTGTGAAGCTCTCTAAGAGCTCACTGTCAAGCTATTGACATTAAAGAAGCGCTTATTGGGAGGCAACCCAATGCTATTTAATTATATTTATTTATTTTCCATTGTTATTTTATGTTTTCTTTAGATTGATGATCATGTGAAGTCACAAAAACAACTGAAAAATAAAAAACAGAATGAAAAACATCATCAAAAATAGCACACCCTGGAGGACAATCTTACTGGCATTTAAACGCCATTAAGGATAGCAGAATGGGCGTTTAACGTCCAGCCTGGCAGCATTCTGGGCGTTAAACGCCAGAATGGGCAGCACTCTGGGCGTTTAACGCCAGAAAGGGCTGTCTGGCATCTGGCTGGCGTTAATTGCCAGAAATGGGCATCTGGCTGGCGTTTAATGCCAGAAATGGGCAGCAGAGTGGCATTTAACGCCAGGAAAGGTAGCAGAGCTGGTGTTAAACGCCAGAATTGGCATAGAATGGGCATTTGAACGCTAGAATGGTGCAGGGAGCAGAATTCCTTGACACCTCAGGATCTGTGGACCCCACAGGATCCCACCTACCCCACCTCTTCTTCTCTCCTCTTCACACCTTTCCATAACACTCTTCCCCAAATACCCTTAACCAATCCCATCAATAACTCTTCTCCAAATATCCTTCACCTATCAAATCTTACCCTCTTCTCCATAATCTTTTCACCACTCACATCCATCCATCATAAAACCCCACCTACCTCACCATTCAAATTCAAACCATTTTCCTCCCAAACCCACCCACCCATGACCGAATTCCCTCTCTCCTATCCTATAAATACCCCTCCTCACTACCTTCAATTTCACACATCATACACACTACTACTCCCTTGGCCGAAACCTTCACTACCCTCCATCTCCTCCATTTCTTCTTCTTTTTCTACTTCTTTCTTTCTTCTTTAGCTCGAGGACGAGCAAACCTTTTAAGTTTGGTATGGAAAAAGCTCTGCTTTTCTATTTTTCCATAACCATTAATGGCACCTAAGGCCGGAGAAACCTCTAGAAACCTCTAGAAAGTTGTGGCCAAGAAAAAGGTGATCCCCGAGGTCTCCTTCAAGCTCAAAAAGAGTGAATATCTGGAGATCCGACATGAGATTCAAAGAAGAGGTTGGAAAACTCTCACCAACCCCATTCAACAAGTCAGAATTTTAATGGTTCAAGAGTTCTATGCCAATGCATGGATCACTAGGAACCATGATCAAAGTATAAACCCGAATCCAAAGAATTGGCTCACAATGGTTCGGGAAAATTACTTGGATTTTAGTCCAGAAAATGTGAGGTTAGCATTTAACTTGCCAATGATGCAAGGAGATCCTTACCCTTTCACTAGAAGAGTCAACTTTGATCAAAGGTTAGACCAAGTCCTTATGGACATCTGTGTGGAAGGAGCTCAATGGAAGATAGACTCAAGAGACAAGCCGGTTCAATTAAGAAGACTTGACCTCAAGCCCGTGGCTAGGGGATGGTTGGAGTTTATCTAACGCTCTATCATTCCTACTAGCAATCGATCTGAAGTTACAATAGACCGGGCTATCATAATCCATAGTATCGTGAATGGAGAGGAAGTAGAAGTTCATGAGATCATATCCCTAGAACTCTACAAGGTGACAGACAAGCCCTCCACTTTGGCAAGGTTAGCCTTCCCTCATTTCATCTGCACCCTATGCAATTCAGCTGAAATTGCCATAGAGGGAGACACCCTCATTGAAGGAGACAAGCCCATCACTAAGAAAAGGATGGAGCAAACAAGAGAGCCCACTCATGGACCTCAACAAGAGCATGAAGAGATTCCTCATCAAGAAATCCCTGATATGCCTCAAGGGATGCACTTTCCTCCACAAAACTATTGGGAGCAAATTAATACCTCCTTAGGAGAATTGAGTTCCAACATGGGACAGCTAAGGATGGAGCACCAAGAGCATTCCATCATCCTCCATGAAATTAGAGAAGACCAAAGAGCCATGAGGGAGGAGCAACAAAGGCAAGGAAGAGACATAGAGGAGCTCAAGCACTCCATAAGATCTTCAAGAGGAAGAACTAGCCGCCATCACTAAGGTGGACCCGTTCTTTAATTTCCTAGTTCTTATTTTTCTGTTTTTCGAAAATTATGCTTTATATTTATCTATATTTGTGTCTTTATTACATGATCATTAGTGTCTAGTGTCTATGCCTTAAAGCTATGAATGTCCTATGAATCCTTCACCTTTCTTAAATGAAAAATGTTTTTAACTGCAAAAGAAAAAGAAGTACATGAATTTCGAATTACATCTTGAAAGAAAAACTAATTATTTTGATGTGGTGGCAATACTTTTTGTTTTCTGAATGAATGCTTGAACAGTGCATATTTTTGATATTGTTGTTTATGAATGTTAAAATTGTTGGCTCTTGAAAGAATAATGAAAAAGGAGAAATGTTATTGATAATCTGAAAAATCATAAAATTGATTCTTGAAATAAGACAAAGCAGTGAAAAGCTTGCAGAAAAAAAAAAGAAAGAAAAAGAAAAAGTAAGCAGAAAAAGCCAATAGCCCTTTAAACCAAAAGGTAAGGATAAAATAAAAAGGATCCAAGGCTTTGAGCATTAATGGATAGGAGGGCCCAAAGGAATAAAATCCTGGCCTAAGCAGCTAAACCAAGCTGTCCCTAACCATGTGCATGTGGCGTGAAGGTGTCAAGTGAAAAGCTTGAGACTGAGCGATTAAAGTCGTGTTCCAAGGCAAAAAGAGTGTGCTTAAGAGCTCTGGGCACCTCTAACTGGGGACTCTAGCAAAGCTGAGTCATAATTTAAAAAGGTTCACCCAGTTATGTGTCTGTGGCATTTATGTATCCGGTGGTAATGCTGGAAAACAAAATGCTTAGGGTCACGGCCAAGACTCATAAAGTAGCTGTGTTCAAGAATCAACATACTGAACTAGGAGAATCAATAACACTATCTGAATTTTGAGTTCCTATAGATGCCAATCATTCTGAACTTCAAAGGATAAAGTGAGATGCCAAAACTGTTCATAAGCAAAAAGGCTAAAAGTCCCGCTCATCTAATTGGAACTGTGCTTCATTGATATTTGGAATTCATTGTATCTTCTCTTCTTTTTATCCTATTTGGTTTTTAGTTGCTTAGGGACAAGCAACAATTTAAGTTTGGTGTTGTGATGAGCGGATAATTTATACCCTTTTTGGCATTATTTTTACATAGTTTTTAGTATGTTTTAGTTACTTTTTATTATATTTTTATTAGTTTTTATTCAACAATCACATTTTTAGACTTTACTATGAGTTTGTGTATTTTTTTGTGATTTCAGATATTTTCTGGCTGAAATTGAGGGACCTGAGCAAAAATCTGAATCAGAGGCTGAAAAAGGACTGCAGATGCTGTTGGATTCTGACCCTGCTGCATGCACTCGAAATGGATTTTCTGGAGCTACAAAAGGCCAATTGGTGCGCTCTTAATTGCGTTGAAAATTAGACATCCTGGGCTTTCTCACAATATATAATAGTCCATACTTTGCCTGAGATTTGATGGCCCAAACTGGCGTTCAAAGTCAGCCTAAAATATCTTGGCGTAAAACACCCAAACTGGCACCAGAATTGGAGTTAAACGCCCAAACTGGCACCCAAGCTGGTATTTAACTCCAAGAACAACCTATGCACGAAAAAGCTTCAATGCTAGGCCCAAGCACACACTAAGTGGGCCCCGGAAGTAAATTTCTGCACTATCTGCACTTAGTTATTCATTTTCTGTAACCATAGGTTACTAGTTTAGTATAAAAACTACTTTTAGAGATTTATCTAGGTCTCTTTTACCTTTTGTTCATCTTTTGATCATAGATCATTGTACACGTTTGGAGGCTGGCCTCACGGCCATGCCTAGAACTTTTTCACTTATGTATTTTCTACGGTGGAGTTTCTACACCCCATAAATTAAGGTGTGGAGCTCTACTGTTCTTCATGAATTAATGCAATTACTACTGTTTTTCTATTCAATTCACGCCTACTTCTTCTCCAAGATATACTCTTGTACTTAATTCAGTTAAGTCAGAATGAAGGGGTGACCCGTGACAATCACCCAATCTTCGTTACTCGCTTAGCCAAGATCCGCGTGCCTGACAACCACAAGCGATCTACATGATATTCAACATAGTCATTGGATGATAGTCGGAGTATATTCTCTTGGATATCTAATACACAGATCGAGTCCGTGAGATTAGTATCTTCGTGGTATAGGCTAGAATTATTGGCAGCATTCCTGGAATCCAGAAAGTCTAAACCTTGTCTGTGGTATTCCGAGTAGGATCTGGGAAGGGATGACTGTAAAGAGCTTCAAACCTGCGAATGTTGGGCGCAAGTGATAGTGTGCAAAAGGATCAATGGATCCTATTCCGACGCTAGCGGGAACCGACAGATGATTAGCCATGCGGTAGCTGTACCTGGTATTTTTCATCCGAGACGAGAAATCCGACAGTTGATTAGCCATGCAGAAACCGTAGAGGACCATTTTCACTGAGAGGATCATACAGCTTGCCATGGAAGAAAGTAACGCATGGTTGGAAGAAGGCAATAGGAAAGCAGAGGTTCAGAAGCAACAAAGCATCTCCATACGCTTATCTTGAATTTCCACCAATGAATTACATAAGTAACTTTATTTTATTTTATGTTTTATTTATATTTTAATTGTTCAAACCTCATAACCATTTGAATCCGCCTGACTGAGATTTACAAGGATGACCATAGCTTGCTTCAAGCTGACAATCTCCGTGGGATCGACCCTTACTCACGTAAGGTTTATTACTTGGACGACCCAGTGCACTTGCTGGTTAGTTACGCGGAGTTGTGAAAAGTGTGAATCACAATTCTGTGTACCAAACCCAAAAAGTGCGAAGCTGATTTGGAAGGCGACGATCTTGTTGATGTTCCCTCGAAGAAGCCAAAGACGAAAGATTCTTCGGTTGTCGAGAGCTTGGTTTTCAGGTGTGCACATTTTGCAAACAGAATTGCTTATTTGTTGAGAAATGTTTAGATTGTTAATCTGGATTGCTGAACAAACAAAATTCCATCAAATGTTTGTTAATTAGTCTCAGTGGATAATTAGGTAGATATATGTGCTCAATGTTGTGTTTGTGCAGACAAGGTGTTTGATCTAATGACTGAATTGCTTTTGATCTAATTGTAGTGCTATTAGTGATAGTTGAGAGTGCCTTAACTTGTCAACTTTTACTTCGTCTTCATTAGTACTTAGCTTCAGATTCTTAGATGCACTTGCGGATATTGTCACAATCAATAACATAACATTTTAAGATATGGCGCACGGCTAACTTGAATTCTGATCTAAAATGACATTTTACTTATTAATTATTATTGATTGTGAGCACAGTTCATGTGTGTTAACATATAAGTCCGTTTAGTTGATTTTCATGTCTAAGCTTTATGTTAGGCTAACATCAATTTCATGCTTCAAGAGGCATTGTTCTAATTCACGGTTACTTGACCTTTATGAGGCATGCGTCTCAAAGCATTCCACATAATTGTCTCAAATTCCTAAATATTTCAAGGGATCTTCAGATGAGTTCATTGATGCCAACATTCAACTCGCATTGGCTGTTGTGAAAAAGCTCTAGGAGAAACAGGAGACCCGAGCTTGCTTAGTAAGAAGACGCATTATTTTTGTCCCATCCTTACTTAGAAGAAATATTTATTTTCATGAATAAATTTTTACCTTCTGTTTTTCTGGAGAAGATCTTATGATATATGTTCCCGGTTGTAGGTCTTCCCTGATAAGCCAGAAAAGCGCGGAGCCTCCGAGTTGTTCAAATCAGCTCTGGATTCGATAATGAAAATACACTTATTATGATTTTTCCCCATCTTTCTAATGGATTTATCTTATTTTCCTACATCTTTCTTATTTTGAAGTGTCATTTTTATTGTGCATTCAGATTGATGGCATTACCATTGGTTCCTTAGATATGTCCCTGCTGGACCTATGACTTCATTTTTCCGATCCATTAGGAACACCCTTAATTTTGATTTTGAAGATAAAAATGAAGGTTTGTTCTTTGGGGAAAATGGCATTAGGATATTGTACTAAGTCAATAATTTTTTCCAAATTATCATGTTCAAAACTTAGGGATGAGAGAATGTATCAAAAATTCAAAATTAATAATAATGCATGATGACTTGATACCTGAACTGCAGATAGATGGAAGTCTAATGAGCCTCCATCACTCTACATATTCCTTAACTGAAGTATGCGTGAACTTGCAAATATAGAGAAGTATGTGGTATGGTGTCTCTGCCATTTGGAATGTTTCTTGAACCTCTTTTCACTTTTAATATTTGATGTGCTTATTAAATTTCGCTATTCCTTATTTGCATTGGGTAGTTGTTGGCTTATTCATTCAGAAAATATTTAGTTTTTTTCTTTGGTGATAATATGCAATGGAATATAAAGCTTGAATCCTTTCGTTTGATTTTGGGACAGCATGTATCACTCTTTTTTGTATACTATTTTCTTCCAAATCTAGATTTTGATGGCCTTTGTTGGCTGTATAAGCAATTCTTAATGCCGATTTAGGCCTTTTGGGCTTCCCTCCCAAAGATTTGCATTACCGCTTCCTTTCACAATTTACTCCGGTATTCTACATTAGAATCAGAGAGTATTCAAAGGTGCCTCTTCTTTATTGAATTGTTTTTACCTGATCATTTTATCAAATAATTGGTATTGATTGTTTTCTTTTTATGTTTTTAAGACAGTTGCAATAGCACCTTATATTGTCAATTACAGTGGAGCAGTGTTCCACCAGTATCCAGGTATGGCTATATGGTATTTTGATCTTAGTATATAACTGGTACACTAGATTGTTACTTCATGGTTTGTTGTTCAGGTCCTTGGCAGGTGATGCTTAAGCAAGCAGATGGTTCTTACGCTTGCATAGCAGAAAGCGCAACCCGCTTCACCCTTGGTGAAGTAAATACATAATCTTCAACTCTTTTTACTTTTTAAACTGTAAACACTTTGGTATTAACTTTTATTTTGTTGGAGCTGAAGATAGTAGCTTATAAGAAAATCAAATTTTAGTTTTCTCAATTATAAAGAAACTCTTACCTGCCTCATTTGATATTGCAGGCAAGCACATGGTGGGAAGAAGATTTTGATTTGGAAGCATCTTCTGCATGGAGGAGCTGATCACTACACTGTAAAACTACTATAAGAGATTCTCTCTATTTTTTTATTTAAATGTAAGTTCTATGTAATATTCCCAATTTTCTGTTAGGTTATTGAGGTTCATTAAGTCAGATTTCAAAATTTCTGCAAGAAACTATTTGAGAACTTGTGTTGGTGTTTCTTTGGGCGCTTTGAGTGTGTTTGCTAATATGTAGATATATATTTTAGTCATGGATTTTCGGTGTTGTGCAGTTGGCTGTTCGCAAGTGCCCTGAATGTAGACAGCCACTACCCGAAAGCTATTCGCCTTCGGCAGATGAACCTTGGACGACTGGGATCTTTGGATGCACTGAAGATAGGAAAAGTTGTAAGTAATGCATTAATGGTCAATGTTAATAGTCTGTTTATATTTTTTTAGTGCTGTAATTGCCTTCGGTTTGATATAATCTAAACTAAGTCTATATAGGCTAGAGTGGATCCATGACCATGAATTCATTGATTTCTGACTAGTTGGCAGAAACTGAGTTGCAGAAACTGAGTTGCATAGACATTTGACAGCATCATTGTAACATAAAAATTAACCGAACACTTTCTTTGATCACTTTGTTGTCCTTCTTCCAAAATTATTAAAAATGATTTGGACCTGCTTCTGCTGCAATTTAGGTTAATATACAACTAAGAACCAACTAACTAACTAGTTCATATTTTCAATGCCCATCATTTCTATAATACTAGTTTATATCTGTCTTCCTTCTATCTTCCTTCTTTCTACATTTATTTTTTTTGTCTATCTCTCTCGCGCTTCTCTCTTCCTCTCTATATATATTATATGAAAGTGATGTTCTTGTTCTCTCCTTATTCTTTTGTTAAATTCCTCTGAAGTGGGTTGCCCCATTTCTACTAGTGCATTGTATAGCTTATTGGCTGATTGAAAATAGCTTAATTGTTCTTAGTTGGGATCTATGGAAATCATTACTCCTTGCATTGTATATTAGAATTGTTCCTAGTCCTAGTCCTAGAAATTGATTTTGCAACTTCTAAAAATTTTTGTTGGAAGCCCATGAATTAAAATATATAGAAGGCCAGATTTTTGTATTTTCAACTTTTGAACTGAGAACTAATTTACTAGTTTCATTTCATGGTAAATTAGTTAATTCATATGGTCCCTTTAAGCTGCTGGAAGCACCCCACAACTGGTGGCAAGAAGCATGAGCACCTGAAATTGCTTCTGTACAGATTGAATGGAGTGTCAGGGGTGGCTCTTTATGCATTCAATTGATATAATTTTCATTAGGATGTTGAGTAATGAGTTTTTTGTGCCATAACAAAGTGAATAACTTTCACTATTGACATTTTTTCATGTATTTTTCACTGTTGTGTACTTTTACTGACATGCAGTACTTTGAAATATTTTCAGGCAAGAAGTGTAGCCCTTTTCTAATTGCATTAAGAGATATAAAGCAACACGACATTACTCAAAGCATGCGCGGACTACTGGTTGATTGGCTTGTAGAGATTTGCATAATGTAATTTTTTTCATATAATACAATGTTATGAATTATAGCCGATAAATTTAGTACGGTTGAACAATACACTGAGGATTATAGTTTATGTATCAATACATTTTGTTTATATTTTGAATTATATTGACTTGCTTATTTATAGTATTTTTCTTTTAGTTTGATAATACGATGAATTTGTTTATTTTTGAAATATTATAAATATTCAAATACAAATTATATGAAAATTTGTATTTATTAAATCTATATTTATTTTGTATAAAAATAGGTTTATTTTGTAGTTAAAAAATCTAAAAAAAATTCTATTTTATCTTACAAACAGATTTACAGACGGATTTTCTGTCTATATTTAGAGTTTGGAGTGGTTTTCGAAGGCTCTAATTACCGACGAAAAATCTGTCGAAAAATCTGTCTGTAATTACAGACGGAAAATCTGTTAGAAAATCTGTCTATAATTACCGAAGAAAAATCTGTCGGAAAGTTCGACGCCTAAGGAAAATGGATGGAGAATTTACAGAGGAAAAATCCGTCGGTAACTGGTAAAAATCCGTTGGTAAATAATTTCCGACGAGGTTTTTACAGAGGGACAAAATCCGTCGATAATTTCGTCGGTAACCAAAAATCCGTCTGTAATATAGACCAAATCTGTCTGTAAATCTATCTGTATTAAGCAATTTTCTAGTTGTGTTTGCTATATTTATTGAAAATTTTATAAGAATGAAAATTATCTAACACTTTTCATGGTATATGGGCAAAACATCTAGAAAGGAGTAAAAAATTATTTCCTTTTAATAGATCTCCAAAGTTGAATTTTTTTAAAAAAATTATGTCTTTTTGTTTAATCTGCTTCTCTTTTTTTTTTCCTCATAGTTGATCGGATAATTAATTTTGGTAGGGAGTGTAAGTGGATGAGGGAGTGTTCTAGCACCAAAAGCATCTCTTGAAGCTTGGCAAGGATTGTTATGATGTTCTTAGAAGAAAATAAGAATGTTGCTGCTTTGACAACTAAAGTTAAGGTTAGAAAGTAGTCAGTTTTGAAAAGGGCTAAAAAAATCCTTGAGAAAGGAGGATTTATAATGTTAGGTATTTTCTTACTTCTTTTATTATTGTATTTAAGTTTTTAGTAGATTTCAAAACTAACTTATTCCAAAAGTATTTATCTGTTTATGTATATGATAGAAAAGCATTGATTTAGTGTGTGTGTATATATAAGAACTTTTAAAAACAAGTACTTAAAGTGCTAAGGAGATAGGTTCTTTCATATGTACTGATACAGTATGCATTTGTTTGTGTGAAGAGGAATTAGTATATGAGTTCATAATAACACTATTCCTTTCTAAACTAGATATTTCATTTGGCTTTTACACTAAAAACAGAGGAAAAACAAGTTTTGGAAAATGCAGTTTTTATGATCCTAATTTCTTTTCCTTGACTCTGTAAACTTAAAAATAATACTTGAATCTCATTGAATGTACCAGTTATTAATTCAACATGGTGTTTTAATTATACCATATATCCTTTCCTTCTATCTTTATTTTTAGAATTTGAATGAATTGAATATTTTATCTTATTTTTATGGCTTTTCGATATGTCTTTAGATTATTGTTGTATATTTTTTTAAAATTTTCTCATTTTGATCGGTATCGAAATGTTACAACTTTGCTTAGCCGTGATTGCAGTATTCAAAGGAGGCACCAAAAGGTACGAAAGTTTCCTGTTATCACATATAATTGCTTGGTAAAATAAAGTATTATTTTTAAGGAAATGCTTTCATAGTAGTGTGTTGTAATTTTCGGTGGAAATATTTGAGTAGGATATAATATATAGCTTTAATTCATATTATCTAGGATGTAGTTACTTTTGTTTTGATATTACCTTATAACTACTGTCTGCTTCATAAAATAGATCAAACTATTAATTATTGTCTTTTGATAAATTGGTGGCCTCTGCTTTTAAAAGAAGTAATTTTTGTTTTTATTCTACTGACATAATGTATAGACTGCTTTTGAAGAGAAATCTTGCTCTGACTAAGGACGAGACTGAACTTTTAATATTGAAAAAAAAAAGAAGAAAACTCACTTGAAGATATGCAATAGCTAAAAGATATCTCTTTTATGACTAATTATTTTCTATGCACTGGGTATAGCTAGGGGAAGTATTTAGTTACTTTGCATCTTCGGTCGGTTGGAGGATTCATAGGGATAAAAGGGAAGTGTGGTTGTCCCTGTTTTATAAGTAATTTGGTGAATATGGCAGGAGTGAAAAAATCGAATCTATAGTAAAAAAGAAAGGAGTCTAGAGGAGTGGTACATAGTGGTGATTCAAATGAGCAACAAATAAATGGAAGATAGAAATTATTTTTGTCTACTATAGTTTTGGTGTTTGTTGTTGCCTTGGTCTAATCTTCATGTTTTTGTTTTTTGTTTTGCAAAAAAAAAAACTCTTTGACTACTGCAATATGAGGAAGTTCCAATAAGTATAGATAATTTATATATGAACTGCTTTGGTAATAATAATGTCTTGAGATGGAGACTAATCCTTTGTGTTTTTATGTGTTTGATTTAGAAAAACAGGTCCAAAGCAATTTTTTTTCATTGGGATTGTACATGGTTCCTTTGAAAGAAGATGTTAACTTAGTAATTTCATCTATTAATAACAATTTAGTGCAATATAAGATAAGATTGTAAAAAAATTGAGTTATTTTTAATATTCATCATTATCAATTATGTGAATTAAAGGTGTGAAAATTGAATATTAAACCATTTTTGTAAACATGAAAATTGTGTGGATTAAAAATATGTTTCTTGCATTGTGTTATTTTATTTTTTCTTATTATTATTAGTAATTAGTAACCAATTAGTTTCTAGCTGTTTAGTTTTAATTTGTTGTTGGGTCATAAGCTGTGTAATTTGATTTTTGAGTCATCTTAATTTACAGTGGTCAAAATTCATGACATTTATTGGATTTTTTTTAATATCAATTTTTTAGTACCTCAAATTAATTCGGGCTTAATATTCTATCTCTCTGGCAGGTACTAACATATATATATTGCAAAATCATAATTTATGCCCCAAAAATTTGAAGTTGGCCATGATTTACATATATTCAAATACGAATAATATTTTTTTTATAGTGACTTGGATAACTTGATAGCATGCACCACCTTCTTAGGCTTCTGTTTTAGTTTTTTATTCATGGATAAGCTTTCGATACGTATTTATGTGTATTATATTTATCAATTGTTTATTATGCAGTATTGGATACATGTCTTAGTTGCTGAGAGTTTGAAGAGTGTTTAAGCCTTTGGTGTAAATTAATTGTTTGCTATATATTTGTGTATATAATAATGTTATGGGTATTATATTAAACATATTAGTAAAGTAATAATATTATAAAGTATAGTTTGAGTCTTTTGATATATTTAATAAGTTGGTGCTCCCCTTTTAAGTATACTCTTCTGTTCTTATTTGTTGAGCATCTGACATGATTAACCAATAACTAAAATTTATTCTTAACATTTTGTTATTGATAGTCTATTGCGTTTGTCTTCTATTAACCATATTATTATTTTTTTTTAATTAATTTTATGTCTTATCTCATTTCTTAAATATTGAATATCTGATGTTTTGATTGACCTGCAGCTAAATTTTAAGTCTTTGTAGAAAAAATAACAAATAAATATGAAGCAGAAGATTGATAAATGTGTAAAAAAAAAATAGCTGCTGAAATATATTTTTTTATGTTTTTTTATAAGAGTCTAATTAGAATTATGTTAGTTTAATTGTCCAAAATTTATTTAGTTATTTTGTATATTTTTTAACATCAATACTTCAACATCAATGAACTTTGTATATTTTTATACTTGAATAATATATTGTGATAAACTTTTTTATCTTCTATTGAATATGCAAAGCAAAAGCAAGAAATTTTTGAAATGAAGGCTGGAATTGATGAGACAGAAGCTTTAATAAATTAGCTAATTATATATGTTTAAGTAAAACAAAAATGTTGATCATATTGTATCAACTATTATGTTAAGTAACTGTATATCTTAATTGCTGGTTTGTTTTATTAGAATAATTATGCTAATGAAGTTATATGACAAATGTGTCTAATCTTTTGAAAATAAATTATTAATTTTTGTAATTAGTAGTTAAAATTTGTTTATACAGTATTTGAATAATTTTTATTGAAATTTATTTATTAAAAAATAATATTTCAATATAACAAAAGAAATTAATCACTAAGTAAATTAATTTTTTAATAAATATATATTAATTTTTTTCATAAATTATATCTAAATATAATAAAATAAATTAAATACACCGATTCACGAGATTTGTCATATCAATTACAAGGTAAGAAAGCAAGCCTCATTTAAAGATCATATGAAAGGAAAAATTGCACACTACATGAAAACAAAGGAATCCGAATTTGGAATTGCATATATCCGAATGGCAGAATAATGTAACTAATGTGTGTATATCAGTTGGAAGTTTGGTTGTTAAAGATTGTTGAAACACTACTGTATATAGTGATTTTTATTTAAAGTATCCGAAAATAGCATTGTGATAGAAAATTGGTGATGTAATGATAACCATTATTTTTGCCGTTATGAGAACGGTGAATATTATGATTCAATTAATATAGTTTGTTATATGTCGACGACATGATCTAAAACCTTATAATATGTTTATTAGGATTTTACTGCACACTTTAGCTTGGTTCATGGGTATTAAATAACACACATTAATGTAATTTTATGTGTTATACGATTATTTAATAGTACACTTATCATAAACTGAATAGTTAGATTCGAGTCTAAATATATAATTGAATGTCACATAGTTAATAATAATTGTCTATGTAATTACAATAAAAATATTTATATAAATTATTTAATGTTTTTTTATGTATAACAATAATATAGTATTACAATTTTTTTTTAATATGGATACATAATAATTTTTTCGCATACAAGTGAAATCCACTGTTGAAACCAAAATTGATACTGAAAAATGATTTTCTGCTGCATCTCTATTAGCTTTGGGTGGAATATATACATACACACATCAGTCTAACAAACTAACAGACTAAGCTAACAAACTAACAAACTCCTAATCTAATAGAAAAGATTCTTCTCTAAATAAGGCTAACTAACTGCCTGCAGTAAATAAATAGCAATCTGCTAATACTCCCCCTCAAGTTGGTGAAAAAATGTTAATGATTCCCAACTTGCTGATCAAGTTCTTAAACAAGGTAGGCTGTACAGCTTTTGTTAAAACATCAGCAAGCTGATGTCCTGACTTCACATGCACCAGCTTCACGGTACCGTCCTGTACACGTTCTCGAGCAAAGTGACAATCCATTTCGATATGCTTGGTACGCTCATGGAAGGTGGGATTCTCTGCAATGTGGATTGCAGCTTTGCTGTCACAGAAAATGAAAGGCGGATCAACTTGTATCTCAAAGTCCTGAAGCAGCCGCATAATCCACACAACTTCAGCAGTGACATTGGCAAGTGCTCGATACTCTGCCTCAGCCGTGGACCTCGAAACGGTGTCTTGTTTCTTCGACTTCCATGAGATTAGAGAATCGCCAAGGAAGACGCAATAGCCGGTAGTGGATCGTCTGGTTTCGGTACAGCTTCCCCAATCAGCATCCCCATATGCCTTGACCGATAAAGGGGAAGAAACCGAAAAAAGCAAGCCCTGCCCAGGTGCAGCCTTCAAATACCTCAAAACATGATAAACAGCATCCAAATGGGTAGTGCGAGGAGAAGACATATATTGGCTCAGCTTGTTCACAGCAAAGCAAATATCCGGTCTTGAAATAGTGAGGTAAAGCAACCTGCCAATCAACCTCCTATATTGTCCCGCATCCTCGAGCAAATCCCCATCAGTGGCAGTAAGTTTTATGTTTGGATCCAAGGGTACAGAGACAGGTTTACAATCCGAAAAACCAGTGTCTTCAAGCAAAGAAAGGGTGTAATTTCGTTGAGACAAACAAATGCCTTCCTTAGATTTTGCTATCTCCAATCTAAGGAAGTACTTTAAGGGGCCAAGCACCTTGAGTTTGAAAAGACCCTGCAAAGTTTGCTGAGTTTGGGCAACCATATCACCAAGTTTACTAGCAACAATGATGTCGTCGACATATACAAGCACCATAACAAGTGAATCACCTGTTCCTCTATGAAATAGAGAATAATCTGATTTGGACTGAGTGAAACCAGCACCAAGTAAAGCAGTGGAGAACTTGGTAAACCATTGCCTCGAAGCTTGTCTCAAGCCATAAATTGACCTATTTAGTTTGCATACAAGCTTCTCCCCCTGCTCCCCCTTGTTGGCATATCCCTGAGGTAGTTGCATATACACCTCCTCATCAAGATCACCATTCAAGAAGGCATTATTAATGTCTAGCTGCAACAATTTTCAATTCTTCACAGCAGCAACAGCAAGGAGTAAACGAACAGTGGTGAGTTTGGCAATGGGTGAAAAAGTATCCTTATAGTCTACACCAGCTCGTTGACTGTTTCCTCTAGCAACTAAACGAGCCTTGCAAACATAAAATTTTATATGGAATAAAAAAAGTTTATTTCGACTATCAAAAATAGAGAAAGGAACAATATTTTACTCTGTATAATAAATTTTATGTAGGAGAAATTTTTTAAAGTAAAAATAATAACTATTAATATAAATGAATATATATTCACTACAAGATAACATAGTTGATATATATACATTAGATCATAAATATATATTAATTTAATTATATAACTGTGTAAAACTGAATTAAAATTAAAAGTTTTATTTTTTTGAAAAAATTCCAAATGTCGGTGGGCGGAATCTCCGCAAATTTTTGGAATTGCTATATACACTACATTTAATTTTGTGCTGTGCAGTTTTCGTTGACATACGTTCTTGTATCCCCAGCTTCGATGGTATTTATTGATGCATCAACCATGCATTTATTAGATTTCTAGGATCAACATCCATTAATAATCACACTGACTACTGACATTAACATTAATTTAGGGTTAAATTTGGCTAAACTTCTTAAATAAGTTTTTTTAAAAAAGAAACTTAAAATATAAGAACTTTTATTAATAATAACTTTTAAATAAGTTATTTTGTGTTTGAAAAATTATTATAGAAGTCTTTGTTTTAAAGTTGTATAGCTTTTAAAAATAGAAGAAGTCACATTTTTTAACTTCTTTAAAAGCTCTTAAATAACTTTTTGAAAAGTTAAAAATTTATCTAAAAAATTATACCAAACACTATTAATATAACTTTTTATAAGTCAAAAGCTAAAAAAAAGTAGTTTTTGGAATTTTCCAAACGGACCTTTATAATAGAAGAGAAGAGTACTACGAACTATGTTGTACCAACACTGACTTGAACACAGGATATGATACAACACAGGATATGTTGACATACAAATTTTAAAATTTTATAAGACATATAAACACACATATATATAAAATATAAAATATTCTTTAGATAAATCGTAATGATATTTTCATATTTTATTAATATTAAAATATAAATTAATTTTTTAATTTTTTTAATATCTTATTTTAATTATATCAAATATTTAAAATATTTTTTGTTTTAATAAATAATAATATATACTATATCTAAATTTATTTTAGAATATATGTTAATAATAAGATTGATCACGCTGACATGTGATGGTATTTAGGTATGTCCAAGTGTGTCTAGTAAAGAATTTTTTATTTTTTGTTAAAATACGGTAGCAGACACATATATCGAATGAATATCAATGAGTGTCGTGTCCAAAATGTATCCGACATGTAAATACGACTTACTAAAATGTCCGTGCTTCATAGACTACGAACCACTGCAGCGATTACAGTACAATACACGAGTAACCCTTTAAAAATAGGGTTTCGTTAAAAGGCAAAAATATTATTGAAGAATTAAGTTTTTTATTTCAATATTTGTTAATGTATTAAAACATCAAAAGCTATCTTTTTTATTTAATTCTTTAAAAATATTTTTAAAAGATTATTCAGTAAACTTAATAATAATAAAAATTAACATTATTGATTATTATCAATAAAAGATAGATGAAGTAGATGTTGACAAAATTATTTATCAAAGAATTAAACTCACTCACTATGTATCCATAGAGAGTAGCGAGGGTGGCATGGACCATAGAGAGAGAGAGAGAGAGGTTTTCTATATTTGTTTATTGAACATAGTTTAAATATAAATTTATCTATTTTTATTTTTTTGAATAGTAATTTTATAGAAAGAGTTTGACCTCTTAGTGTTATAATTCTCATTTTGTCACTACCATAAATTTGACTTTGTTAAGAGACTAACTAGTGTGGCATGTTGAACTCAAATTATCTCTTAGCAAGATTTGGGTATACAGGGAGTCTTTTATCTCTGTGGAGTACTCACAAGCAAACGAACAAATAGAAGCTACTTATAAAGTTATCCTAAAAGGCTTGTGGAAACGGATAGATGGCACTAAAGGGTCACGGGTTGATGTATTAAGTGTCATCTTATAAACTTATCAAACCATTCCTCAATTTACTATAGGAGAATTGCCTTTCTACTTAACTTATGGGGAAGAAGTATTAATTCATGTAAAAAATTGGAGACCCAAACCCTAAGTTGTTACTTGGAACTTCAGATGATGGGGTCAATAAGGATTTACTAAAGTAGGTTCGATTAATGGATAACCTAGCAGAACAAGCTCTTAAATAATGAGTGGCAAGGAAATACAATTCAAAGGTCGAAAATGATCTTGTCTTAAAAAGATCAGCTGTCGAAACCTTGGCATTGAATGATCAAGGACCATTATTTTCCTTTATTTAATGAGGTTTTTGAAATCTTATTAGCATTCGTTCGAGATAGCGAGTAATTTAACGTCCCTTAAATTAATAATATGCTCAACGTGTAAGTAAAACAAGTGAACTACATACTAAGATAACGCATTTAGCTTGGCAATCCTCTTTTCTGTTGTGGTCCTACCTTCCTCAGAGTCCTTTAGATCTTCCTTCACCTTTCTAACGCAAGAGTAGCCTTCAAGCTTTGGTTCTGGATGATCATAACTTAAAGCTCTTTGTTTTCGACCCAAAAGGTCAGACAACTCTTTTTTCACATCAAAAAGAAAAGGCTGCCGAACTAAGGAGCCTTTGTTGAACCCTGAGAAGAGTATCCCCGTATCTTCTGTACCATTTTCAGTCTCCAGCATTATCAAGAAGGCATCAATAAACTCTTCAGACTTGAACTCCTTCTTCAAGGAAGAGAAGGCAGAGGAGAAGCGGAATGAGATTGGAGGGAGCGTTCACCTAAGTAGTGGAGGAAGAAACTTGGTCCCCAACACTCGAGTTAAAGGCAGAATTGACAAGTTTCAATGGAGTTGATTGATAGTTTCTACTTTCTAGCCACCTGCCATGTTAACAACAACAACAATAATAAAATTACTCGTGGCTCAGAAAGTACGATTTTTGTCTCAAATGGCAAATAGTATCTTTACTACATCTTTCTCTTCATCAATATTCAACCAATCACACTCATCTTTTGGATGCATTAAAGTGCCAATAAAGGTTAAATCTTTTACATTTTCTGAATTTCTGTGGCGTTTGAATGGAAGATGACCTCAATATTTTTTTAGATTTTTCAGATATTCTAGGGCGCTCTCAAAAAGCTCCCTAGGATGTCATAGGGAACCCACTTATAACATGAAAGAACCTGGTTGGGCAGGATAAACTACTATGCTGGAGTAGCTTTCCTTGTCAAAAGAACGACTTTCTAGTAGGAATAACCCTTCTAAGCACCATGCTGAGGGAAAAACCTACAAGGACACCACTATTACTTTTAGAATAAGGGTGTAAAAAAAGTACAAGAAGAAGTAAAGCCCAAAGAATATGTAAACAACTCATGCAAATGACATTTGGAAGAATGAAGCAAATGAACGAAGATATTTAGCAAGTATAAAATCTATTTACAAAGGATGAAAGAGCTCATTTTTTATTTGGAAAAAGGGGAGAGTTAATACTAGAGTAGAAAAAGCATTCTTGAGAAGATGAAGAGAAGTGTGGAAAAGCACCCAGGGGAAGAAGTGCTCTAAGAAGATGATGTAATTGAGTAATTTCAAAAAAAAAGGTCAATTATATTGCACATTTGAAAAAATATTTAAATAAAGTGGAATGCAGTGAGCTTTTAAATGAAAGGCAGTTAATAAAATAAAAAATTAGAAATTTCGTAAAGAAAAAATGTGCCAAAAGTTAAGCAACCCAGAAGTCAAGAAAGACTAGGATGCTTGGTTCGAGATAAAAAACTCGACAAATCTTCCTTAGAAAAGAAACACATATCGAGTATAGGACATTGTTCTAAAGTCTAAACTAAGACCAAGCTTATTGAGTATTGACCATTGTTTTGAAAATCGATTGGATCGACGTCAACTAGATTAATCGAGAACCAATCACCTAATCGGTTCAGTTGAAGTGCAAAATTATTTTGGAGAAAAGGACAAATTAGTCCTTGACCTTTTAACCCGCGGATAATTTCGTCCCTAAGTATTGAAAAATACTTTTAGATCCCTGACGTCCCTAAAAATTAGACGGATCAGTCCCTCCGTTCATAAGTCACCGTCAGACCCGACAGAAAAGGCTGACTTGGCTCTCCATTTGCTTACCTGGCTTAACGGCGTTTCCACGTGGCACGTTAGTGGGATGAAGCTTTTGAAAAAGGGACACATAAGTCCCTCTCACTCAAAACGAAGTCGTTTTGTGTGCTGCCCATTATATACACTCTCATCCCTTTCCTTGTGTACAATCCCTATTACACCCACAAAGCTTTTACAGAATTACGTTAAACCCTAAGGAAGACCAAAGATCAAACGCAGTTATACTATGTTTCTTCCTCCAAAAAAAAACCACCATCCAGACTGAGAAGGTTCCGGTGTGCATTCGCCGTCGAAGAGGGAGAACCAAAAGGTGTTGTCTGATTTGCCGTCTTCGTCACCGAAGGTAAGAATCAGTTGCATTGCTTAGTGAGTTGATTGTGTAGTTCAATAGTTATGAAAGTATGAACTATTGTACGTGCATGGTGATAGTAATGCTAAAAATTGTTTGTGCGTTGTAACCGTGAAATTTAGTGTTTGTTAGGGCAAAGGAAAGTTGTTGGTTGATTTCTGTTTCTATTTTTTGAAGGAGATTGATGTTTGAGTGTAGAGTTAGTTAATCACTAATTTCTGTTTTTTTTTTTCAAATGGTTGATGTGTTTGTGGTGCTAGTTTTCCACCATGGAGGTAATCTTATCAGAAATAGTAATGGTTCCCTTGTTTATAAAAATGGAAAGATAGAGAAATTTTCCAAAATGGACCTGAATTTTGTGAATTTTGGGGACTTGATCACACTTTTTAAAGGCTTGGGGTACCAGTCGTACAAGTAGTTTATTGGTATGATCCAATGAGTGATGACATTGAGTCGGAGCTGCACAGTTTGACAGGGGATGCAGGGATTAATGCCATGCGAGAGGCAAAAATGAAGAATACAAAGACGAATGAGTTTTACTTGTACTTTGACCACCCTGTTGATGAGCCTGAGATTGTGGATGATGGTTGAAACAAAGGCAAGAGTCCTGTGTTAGAAGAGATTCAGAGTTCATCCTCAGATGATGGGTACGAGAGTACAGAGGACGAGCCATACAAACCTCCACCACCCGGATATGAAAGTGACAGTGATGATGGTGATAATAGTGCTGAGGACAGAGCAGGCAAGAGGAAGAGAGTTAGTAAGGGAAAGGAAAAAATTGTGACTCCAACTAAGCCATCTGCAAAGAAGCCAACTGCAAAGAAGACAGGTGTGAATAGGAATAGGAGAAGTTGGTTAAAGAAGGGACAAATGGCTGGAATGGGGGCACCTGAGGTGAATAGAAGGCAGCAGGCCAGGTTTGAGCCCAATGAGCAGCAGGCCAATTCTGGACCCAATAAGCAACAGCCCAACAGAGATCTAACTGTGAGGTTCTATGTCAGTGCAGTCCAAGATGATGATGATGACCCCATATATGACTACCATTATGAGGATTTACACACTCCTATATCATCAGATGATGAGTCCAGCAAGCACAGATTTCCTGAATTTGATGATGATTATGCTTTTGAAGAGGGCCAGTTTGAGTTAGGGACTAGGTTTGCAACCATAGAGAGATTTAAAGAAGTTGTGAAAGACTCTTTCATTGTTGAGGGTAGAGAGCTTAGGTGGATTAAGAATGACAGGGAGAGAGTTAGGGTGGGTTGCATGGATGATGAGTGCCCATGGTTAGTTCATTTGTCATACAACAAATCACTGCAATGCTATTAGGTGAAGACTTACAAAAATGATCACACATGTGCTAGGGACCTAGGGAGTAACGCTGCTGATCAACATTGGATTAGTAAGAAGATGGAGAAGAGAATGAGTACACAGCCTCACATGATAACAAATGAAGCTATTGACTTTTTGAGAGAGGAGTTCTCACTCACTGCACATCCCAAAATGGTCTATAGAGCAGTTAAAGAGGAAAGGAAAAAGATAATGGGCAATGAGAGGGAGCTGTACAATAATGTGAGGGATTATTTATTTGAGATTCTAAGAAGCAACCCTGGGTCCAGGGTAGAGGTGTGTGTAACTCCAATTCCTCAACCCCCCCTGTGTTTGATAAGCTCTATATAGGATTAGAGGCATGCAAGCAGGGGTTCAAGAGTGGATGTAGGCCTCTAATCCACCTTGATGGTTACTTCCTGAAAACATACTATGGTGGACAACTTCTAACTGCAGTAGCCCAAGATGTGAATAATCAATTTTATGTTGTTGCTTATGGAGTTGCAAGGTTTGAAACCAAGGAGTCTTGGAAGTGGTTTCTTACTCTACTTCAGGAGGATCTGGGGGATGTGCAGACCCATGGTTGGAACTGCATGTCCGACCAACAGAAGGTAACATTCACAACTCTTTAAAGACTTGATACTGGTTGAATTACTGGTTTATATAACTCCTTATATACATTCATAAATCATGAATGGATCACTCTTTATATGCCTAGTTTAATATACTGGTTGAATTACTGGTTTACATAACTCTTTATATGCCTAGTTTAATAAGCTAGTTGAATTAATGGTTGAATTACTGGTTTATATAACTCCTTATATACATTCATAAATCATGAATGGATCACTCTTTGTATGTCTAGTTTAATATACTAGTTGAATTACTGGTTGAATTACTGTTTTAATAATGCATTGTTCAGAAATTACTGGTAATGTTTAATGGTGAAATCTTCTTGTACTGTGTTAGAGATTGCTACCTACTTTGAAAGAAGAGATGCCAAATGCACATCACCAAAACTGTGTGATGCACATTTGGAAAAACTTCATAAACAGATTTAAGGATTTGTATATTCGGGAGATGGTTTGGGATTGTGTCAGGTGCACCACCATACCCGAATTCAAAGAACAGATGGAGAAGCTCAAAGGCATTAACCATGGGGCATGGAAATATCTTTCCAAGTTTGAGCCAGCTACTTGGGTGAAGGCATATTTCTCCCACGGGCCAAAAGTGGACAACCTCACGAATAAGATGTGTGAGGTGTTCAATTCAAAGATAGTCAACTATAGAAGCAAGCCTATCCTTACAATGTGTGAAGAAATTAGGTGCTATCTGATGTGGAGGATGGTTAAGCATAAAGAACTACTTAGTGATTATATTGGAAAGCTCGCACCAGTTCAGCAGAAGAGGGTGGAGTGTCTAATAAGGCCTAGCAATAAATGGCGCGCAGAGTGGACAGGTGATGATGCACGTAAGCGTTTCGAAGTTAGTCGTAAAGCGACAAAGGTGGACGTGGATCTCATCAGGCAGACCTGCTCCTGCAACAAATGGCAGCTGACTAGTTAGTTCTAATATATTGTTTTCTATATCTTAAGTTGATGGCTGAATGATGTTTTATTAATATTTCATTATGTTCTGGTTCATGATGTTGTTATCTATGTTAGGCATGCCATGTATCCATGCCATAGCAGCAATAAGGAAGAGGCATGATCATCCAGAGGATTATGTGCATCCATGGTTATGCATGGAGTCAATACACAAGACATATGCTCACTGTATTTAGCCTGTGCTAAGTGAGGAGTTTTGGAAAAGGACTGAGTATTCAAGGCCGGATCCTCCTATCATTAAGAGACCAATTGGAAGGCCAAAAGTGCACAATAGACAGAAGGATCCAGCTGAGCTAATGATGCAACAAGGAGAAACATTGAAGAGGTCATTCAAAGTCACTTGTAGTAAGTGTGGTTCAACAGGACATAACTACAAGACATGCAAGGGCGCTCCATCTAACCCCAATTGGAAACCTAAGACAAAGAAGTCCAAGAAAGGTTCCACATCTCAGTCATTGGCAGTCATCCCACTGTCACAGTCAGCTCCAACTGATAGTGTAAGTTATTCGCCAAAGGAGTAATCTGTTTGATTTCTTTACTGGTTAGAAATTTATAATTTCTGGTTGAATGTTTATTTAGTGTCTATCTATTGTATGGTTAGGATGCTCCATCTAGTCAGGATGCTCTATCTGGTTAAGATCATAACATACCTACTCAGCAATCCACACCTGCTGTAAGTTACTAATTGTTCAATGTGCATTATTAATTACTTAGTGAGTAATTTGTCTAATCTTTATTACTAATTATAATGCTTCTCAACCCAGGTCTCAACACAGGTCTCAAGTGGTGTCACCCCAGGTCCTTCCAACCCTGTGGCAGCAACACCAATAGCACCCCAAGTCAAGCCATGATCAATAACCAGAAGGACACCGTTTTGACCTCCACTCCAAGTTCCATCTACACTGGCCCAAAAAAACTCAAGCAACTCCATCGAAGATGAGGCCCAAGCAGAAGATATTCAGGTCACCAGCTCTACTATACCCCACTCCACTACCCCCTCAAAGTCAGCCAAATCCCATAGGCCCACAACCCCCTGTAGTCATCCCAGGACCAAGTACAGCAGCTACCCAGGAGACATTAGCAGCAGCAAGCACAACCACAACCAGAATATTCAAATTCATCCCTAATCCACCTTCCATTGTGCCAAAAAAGTGAAGATCTGTGTAAATTTGGGCATTCCACTATGCCTTGTGTTAGCTTTTGGTTATGTTGATTTTGCAGTTTGGCTTATACCTGTTTCTGCACAGTTTGGCTTATGCCTTGTATTTTGTGTTTGAAGCTTACTTTTGACATCTTAAGCTTCTTCAAACTATCCAGTTTAGGAGACTTGTTCATTTTGTGAAGATTTAGGAAACTATGGCTAAGGAAAACTTGTTTAGCAATATAACATTGACGTTATGATTTTTGCCAGTAAAGAATTTCATAAAAACAGTCGCGTTGTAGATATAGTCTCTAAACCGACAGAAATCCCTTCGTAGAAACGTTGTGGTTGTCACAAGTAACAAACTCCTTTTGAAATTGATAACCGAGTATTCAAACCTCGGGTCGTCTTCTCAAGGAATTGCAGGGAGGTATGTTCTTATTATTGATTATGAGTTGTAAATTGGGGTTTTATTAATGTATAAGATAAGAAGCAACAATAGTAAATGGCAGAGGAAATAAAATAATAACAATAAAAATAAACTCTTGACAAGGTATTAGAAATTGGAAGTCCGGACTTAGTTATCCTGAGTTACTAATTTCTCAACCAAAGCCAAGAATGTAGAAAGCTAAATTAAAATCACAAATATCTGGAATATCTCAGACAAAATACATTCAAAGTAGTAAAATCTAACATGGAAAAGTTCATAAGCCAATTGGGCAACATAAGTCAAATACAAATAAAAGCATTAGAGTATCTGAAAGTAAAAGAGAAATATGAAGAAAAAGGAATATTGAACCTGGATCGAGAGTCACTCTTAAAAACTAAGAGAAATCCTAAAACCTAATCCTAAGAGAGAGGAGAGAACCTCTCTCTCTAAAAACTGCATCTACTCCTAAAATTATGAATATGAGAGTTTGATCATGAATGGATGTATTCTCCCACTTTATAGCCTCTAATCTGTGTTTTTTGGGCCGCAAACTGGGTCAAAAACAGTCCAGAATTCGCTAGTTTCGAATTTTGCCATGCTGGATTTCCGTCACTGCGACGCGACCGCATGGATCACGCGGTCGCGTCGCCTAGCGTCAGAGGAACTATAGGATATTATATATCAAATCAAAGCCCCGGACGTTAGCTTTCCAACGCAACTAGAACCGCGTCGTTTGAACCTCTGTAGCTAAAGTTATAGCTGTTTGAGTGCAGAGAGGTCAAGCTGGACAGCTTAGCAATTTCTCCAACTTCTTGTATTCCTTCCACTTTTGCATGCTTCCTTTCCATCCTCCAAGCCATTCCTGCCATATGATCTCTGAAAACACTTAACACACATATCAAGGCATCTAATGGTAATAAGAGAGGATTAATAATAAGCAAATATAAGATCAAAGAAGCATGTTTTCAATCAAAACACATAATTAGGAAGGAAATATAAAACCATGCAAATAGTATGAATAAGTGGGTAAATAGTTAATAAAAATCACTCAATTGAGTACAAGATAAACCATAAAATAGTGGTTTATCAACCTCCCCACACTTAAACATTAGCATGTCCTCATGCTAAGCTCAAGAGAAGCTATAAAGAAATGAAGAGGAATGGTAGAGTGCATGAAATGCAACCTATGAATGCAACTACATGCTAAATGCTTTTACTTACTTGGTTAAGAGTAAATAAGTTCTCCAAGAATAAGTATGAACTGGATTTCACTAATTCAAATCATAAAAATGAAGTACAAATAGACTTGTAGAAAAAAATAGCTCATGAAAGCAGGGAACAAGGAATTGAGCATCGAACCCTCACTGGTAGTGTATACACTCTAGTCACTCAAGTGTTGAAGGTTCGATTCTCTCAATTCTCTACTAACCTTGCTTTCTAAGGCTTGCTCTTCATCTAACAATCAACATAATTTTAATGCACACTTATTTGCTCTTTCTTTTTTTCTTTTTCTCTCTCTCTTCTCTTTTTTTTTTATATATATATACATATAAGTTTCATTTTTTTTCTTTTGTTTTTCTCAATGCATATGATTAATCTATTGAATGTATGAACATGTCCTAAACATTTCTTTCATATTTTTAGAAAATTCTAACATACTCAATTCTCAAACCAAATATTTCCAAACCCAATTTTCTCACACTTAAATCAGAAGCACTCTCACTAGTCTAAGCTAACCAAGGATTCAAATTAAGGACATTATTGTTTTTCGCTTAGAGTTAATGATGTGCTAAATAAAAGGAACAAAGGGGTAAAATAGGCTCAAAATTGGTTTGCAAGGGATAATGAAAGGTAAGGCCATATGGGTATGTAAGCTCAGTGAAACAAAAACCTCAATCATGTAAGTACATGCATATATCAAACCATGAAAATATAGAATTAAGTAAGACAAAGACACAATTTTAGAGAGAAAAATACACACTAAAACAAAATTTTGGTTGATAAAATACAACCAATTCAAATAGGCTCAAAAATCTCACAGGTTTTGTGTGTTCGAGTTCTAAACCATGTTCCAGTATAATATCTCTTCAAACAAGTGTAACATCAAATTTTATTCAAATTAGTGAAATTCTCTAAAAAGATTTCTTGAAAAAGAAAATATTACTTTAACCAAGTGGTAAAATATGCAAAAAAATCAAACAAATATGCAATCAAACATGCAAATGCAACAATCAAACAAATAAAATAAAAAATTTGGTGTTGAGTCAAGAAATAACTAACCCATGGAGATCAGTATCGACCTCCCCACACTTAAAGATTGCACCGTCCTCGGTGCATGCTAAGATGTGCAAGTGGACGGGGGTTGTGGTTTCTCAGCTGGGCTCTTTTTTTTTTTGTTCGTTTCTTTGCCGGCGGTTTGGGAGTAGCTTTCTCCTTTCCTTCCTTGGTGGCCATCCTGAAGAAGGAAAGAGAAAGTAAATTAAATTCAAATAGATATATATCAAGGAAGAGAATGGAAGAGTGGTGATGGATGCACGTTAGGATGTAATTGACATTAACACATGCTCTCGAGTACATGTGAAAAGCCAGCAATGAAAAATAGCCAGTGCATCGAAAGATAAGTAGATGCAGGGTGTTTATTGGCATGCCGGAAAAGGGCATGAGTAGCATAGACCAAGCATTACTTGTAATAAATTATATTCAATTAAAATAGTAAAGGGAGTTTATGAAAAGCAAGCATTAAATAGTATAAAGTATAATAGAGAAGTGCATAATGCCATATGGGCTTTTTCACAAACACATAGCATGTATGGTAAATAAGCTATTTGAAAGTATTAAATTGAACATGCAAGCAACCCTTTAAAAATATAATTGCCAAACAATTTTGCAATAATCCACAATGATATAAATAAATTTCCAACACCAATGAGAATAATGCAATGAATGAAATATGCAAATAAATAAACTAAAATAAAATGAAAAATAAGAAGAATGAGAAGGGAAAGAAAGAGAGGAGAAGTAAGTAAGAAATAAGGAGGGAAAAGAGAAAATAGGATTTGGGGAAGAGAAACACAAGATATTTTGGCATATGAGGTTAAGGTGTGCGATGCTAGCGATGCGGTCGCGTGGTTTACACGATCGCGTGAGTGGCCATCATGGGGATATGACGCGGACGCGTGGGGCACGCGTTCGCGTGGTGAGGCTTGGGCTTCCAGCACGATTCCAGCCCAACTCCAGCTCAACTTTCGGCCATGCACCCGGTTGACGTCGATTTTCAGGTCACGCGGCCGCGTGGGTGACGCGGTCGCGTGGGAGGCCATTATTCCCAGGTGACGCGGTCGCGTGGGGTGATTTGTGCCATTGGCACGCCTCCAGCGCTGCTCCTGTGAAACTCTCTGTTCGTATTAATATTGTCTCCCATCTCCTTGCGACGCGGACGCGTTGCTGATGCGGTCGCATCGCGTGCTCGCTCTTTTTTTTTTTTTAAATCTGAAAAATGAAGAATGCAGTGTTAATATGAATGTGATGCAAAAATCCAGGTTCAATAAAATAAAATAAAACTCGAAAATAAATAAAACTAAATAAAAATGAAAAATGAACGATCATACCATGGTGGGTTGTCTCCCACCTAGCACTTTTATTTAAAGTCCTTAAGTTGGACATTTGGTGAGCTCCCTGTTATGGTGGCTTATGCTTGTATTCATCCAGGAATCTCCACCAATGTTTGTATCTCCCGTAACCTCTGGGGTCCCAAACTAGGCATGTAAAGCCTTTGAGCAGCTTCAAACAGATTCTTAGGCTCCCGGGGTGTTGGATGTCAGAACAGATTCCAGGATCCCAAACCTTGCTTTTGCACCCGTTTTTGTTTTGATCTGCATTTTTCCAACCGGGTGAAAGGTGATCTGAATTCTCACTGCAGCGACCAAACAGCTTCCTAGACCCATTCAGTTGAGCTTTATACCAACCTTTGCGCTTAAACTTAAAGCTTCCAACCATGATGAACCTTGCAGGACAATTCTTACCACTGACCATTTTCCTCTTACTCTTAATGCCACAAAGAGCTCTAAGTTGACCATCCGTCTCCAGTAGCCCATATTAAAGTAGGATTAGAAAGCTAAGGGATATGAATTTTATCCACTTGAATGTTGTGAAGGATGATGGCAACTTAGGGGGAGGGGTTTCCAACAACTTTGGTAAGGTAATTTCAAGCTCCACTCCCTTGTGCTCTTCTTTGACATCTTCTACCTCTTGATCAACCTCTACAAAATCTTCAACCATGATTTGCCTTGGAGGTTGTACGCTCTTCTCAACATCAACATCAAACACCGTGGAAGGAGGCTCTGTGACTGGACTTTCCAATGGAGGTACAACATCTCTTAAGTCTGCAACTACTTCTTCCTTTTTAATAATTGCTGCTTTGTCCAGTTGTTTAAGTATAAAATCGTACTCATCCTCGATATTTTTCTTTCCATGACAACTCCTTTCAACTATTCTTTCATCTTCAAGGGTCTCTCCTACCCTTACCCGTAGGGCCTCCTCTAGCTCTTTATGAAGTATGGATTCGCGAAGATGATCCCTTCTCTCTTGTTCCATGTCAATAGCATTATTGGGATCATGTTGCTCCTGGATTGATGGATGTGGGTGCTCTTCCATGGATGGTGGTGATGGAGTGGAGAGATCATTTTGTGGTTGAAAAGGAAGTGCACTAGAGCTTGAGGGTTGATTGTTGAAGGTATTTGGTGGTCTGATTTGGGCGACGAGAGCTTGCATAGTAGAGTTTAGATTGGCAAGTGCTTTCTCCATGGAGGTTTGGGGTGGATCTATGTATGGTTCATTTGGTTCATAAGGTGGTTGGTATGGTAGATGTGGGTTAGGGTCATATGGAGGTGAATGGCAGAAAGGGGCTTGTGAGCGTGGTGGTCCAAAGTCATGTTGAGGAAAGTTTTTAGATCAAAACGAAGAAAACAACTAAGAACAGCTTGAAGGTCAAGATGAACACTAAGAACAAATTTTTGAAAAATTTTGTAATAACTAAATAAAAACCAATAACCTCTTAATTTATGAAAAAACAAAAATAAAAACAAACAAACAAGCAAAAATAAAAAAATATTTACAATAAGCAATAATAAGGCACACGTTTGCAATTCCCCGGCAACGGCGCCATTTTGACGTTAGGATTTTTGCCAGTAAAGAATTTCATAAAAACAGTCGCGTTGTAGATATAGTCTCTAAACCGACAGAAATCCCTTTGTACAAACGTTGTGGTTGTTACAAGTAACAAACCCCTTTTGAAATTAATAACTGAGTATTCAAACCTCGGGTCGTCTTCTCAAGGAATTGCAGGGAGGTATGTTCTTATTATTGATTATGAGTTGTAAATTGGGGTTTTATTAATGTATAAGATAAGAAGCAACAATAGTAAATGGTAGAGGAAATAAAATAATAACAATAAAAATAAACTCTTGGCAAGGTATTAGAAATTGGAAGTCCGGACTTAGTTATCCTGAGTTACTAATTTCTCAACCAAAGCCAAGAATGTAGAAAGCTAAATTAAAATCACAAATATCTGGAATACCTCAGATAAAATACATTCAAAGTAGTAAAATCTAACATGGAAAAGTTCATAAGCCAATTGGGCAACATAAGTCAAATACAAATAAAAGCATTAGAGTATCTGAAAGTAAAAGAGAAATATGAAGAAAAAGGAATATTGAACCTGGATCGAGAGTCACTCTTAAAAACTAAGAGAAATCCTAAAACCTAATCCTAAGAGAGAGCCTGATCATGAATGGATGTATTTCCCCACTTTATAGTCTCTAATCTGTGTTTTCTGGGCCGCAAACTGGGTCAAAAACAGTCCAGAATTCGCTAGTTTCGAATTTTGCCACGCTGGATTTCAGTCACTACGACATGGCCGCATGGATCACGCGGTCGCATCGTCTAGCTTCAGAGGAACTATAGGATATTATATATCAAATCGAAGCCCCGGACGTTAGCTTTCCAACACAACTGGAACCGCGTCGTTTGGATCTCTGTAGCTAAAGTTATAGCCGTTTGAGTGCAGAGAGGTCAGGCTGGACAGCTTAGCAATTTCTCCAACATCTTGTATTCCTTCCACTTTTGCATGCTTCCTTTCCATCCTCCAAGCCATTCCTGCCCTATAATCTCTGAAAACACTTAACACACATATCAAGGCATCTAATGGTAATAAGAGAGGATTAATAATAAGCAAATATAAGATCAAAGAAGCATGTTTTCAATCAAAACACATAATTAGGAAGGAAATATAAAACCATGCAAATAGTATGAATAAGTGGGTAAAGAGTTAATAAAAACCACTCAATTGAGTACAAGATAAACCATAAAATAGTGGTTTATCAAACATCAACTTTCTAAATGATGTATGCAACTACTAAGTCTCATTCTTCAATGTTTCCATGTTTATTTAGATATTCAAAATATAAGTTCAACATATAGATATTATAACTAGAGTTCCATTTAGATTACAGGATCTATAACTTGCCAAAAGGGCATGTTTCAATACAGATATTATAACTATAATTCATCTCTCAAGCAATAGCTACATAAAAAGCAACAAAAATAGAAAATATAATTACAGGAAAACACCAGGCTAATGGGTTTTTCTTCTTCTCCAAAGCAATAATCTTCTCCTCCAAAACAGCCATTCTATGATCCAATTCATCTTCCTCTTCCTTTTCTACAACTTCAACATGTTTCTCAACCAAATGTCTGCTGTCACTGATGCAACAATTGCTTCCTATTCTGGCAAGATGCTCATCGACCCAAACAAAAAATTTGCAATGAGGTTCTTTTCCCTATCAAAATCACCAACATCATCTACTGTCTGCATCCATCTCATATCAAACCAAAGCCAGAATTTTTTAACTTACCTTATAGAATGGACAACCCAAGAAGATTTTGTTAGGGTTGGTTTTGGTCCTCAACATATACATTATCGCATAACCTCCATAGAAGCACCTCAGGGCGACGGCATCGTTTGGATTGGCAGCATGAACAGCACATAGATTTGAGTTTGAAACAGAATTTTCTTCTGTTGCTCTACTCACGCTTCTTCTTGAGTTTGATGATGCCCCCTTCGTAGCCATTGTTGCACTCTGAACAACTCTTCCCCTTACCACTAGCAACCACCATAAACGAACGACTCAAATGAATTTTAGAATTAGGGCAGCACACAAAACTACTTTGTTTTGAGTGAGAGGGACTTATGTGTCCCTTTTTCAAAAGCTTCATCCCACTAACGTACCACATGGGAATGCCGTTAAGCCAGGTAAGCAGATGGGGAGCCAGATCAGCCTTTTTCGTCGGGTCTGACGGTGGCTTATGGACGGAGGGACTGACCCGTCTAATTTTTAGGGACGTCAGGGATTTAAAAGTATTTTTCAATGCTCAGGGACGAAATTTTCCGCGGGTTAAAAAGTCAGAGACTAATTTGTCCTTTTCTCATTATTTTGTAAAAATCGGTCGAACCGATGGTTAATCGATAAACTGCTTGAACCGAACAGTTTTTTTTCAATTTTTAATTTAAAAAAGAAATAAAAAAAATACATAAACCCTCCCCTATTTTCTCTCTCTCACACTCACGCACACTAGGACCACGAAACCTAACCCCTCTCTCTTTGCGCTCCACGCACGGAACCCTAACAGCCTCTCTCTCCCAGCCAACAACAATAAGAGCCAGCACCCAGTGCCCAGTGCCATCATCACAGACAAACTCTTCTCCTTGGCCAGCGACTAGCCTCATCGTCACCGATCCACTTTTCTTGGATCTCATCTCCTCGCGTCGCTAGGTCTCATCACCAAACAGGTGGGAACTGACCGTGGTGGCATCAGAAATCATCACTTGTGAAAGATGAAGGTTTGCTCCTCGACTGACCTCTCTCTCTCTCTCTCTCTCTCTCTCTTATCGTCGAGCTCAACGATCCTTCCTCGGTAAACACTACTGCTTGAATTATTTTTGCTTGTTTTTGTACTTTTGTTAATAATGCTAATTGAGTGGCTGGTTTTACTATTTTAGTGATCTTGATTTGCTGAGTTAATAGTATTAAATTACTGATTTTGATCATTTTTTATTATCCTGAGTTGTTGATTTTTTGAAACGATGTTGTTGCTAATTTTCTGGAATAATATTGTTGCTGGTTTTCTGGTTTTCTAGTGTGGGTATGCCTGATGTTGTAAGTGAGTGACAAGTTCATGCGGAGGTTCAGGCTCCCTGAGAACACCAAGATGGATCAGGTGAAGACATCCATGGAGAATGGTGTTTTTACTGTCACTGTTCCCAAGGCAAAAGTTAAGAAATATGATGTTAAGCCCATTCAAATCACTGGTTAAACAAGATACTTTTTTCTTAATTTCCCCCTCCTCTGGTTTTAAGTTTGTGTTTGCGTTTTGTTGTGAATTATGATTGCGTAATATCTATGATATTTATGTCCCAAAGAAATATAAATCATGTAGTAGTGGTAAGTAAAAAAGTAAGATTATTGTGATATGATATGTCATCAAGTATGTAGTGTGCGAATGAGACTTTTTTTTATAGTACTTTTGTACTTTGGAAATCCTATCTATGATAAAAATCTTGAAACTAACACTTAATGATGATTATAATTTTTTATGATTAGAGTTTTGTTTAGTTAAAAACTGTTAGTCAATATTTTTTTTGTAGAACATTATATGTTTGTGTTTTGATCTATTTAGTTATAAATTTTAATGTTTGAAGTTGTTTACGAATTTTTATTGATAAATTATGGACAATTTATTATATGAAATTGTGAAATTTTAAAATTTATTAGGTTTAAAATTTTTGAATTTAAATATTTGAAATTATATATTAAATTTTTAATAATTTTATTTAAATTTTATTTAAACCAGTTGAATTTCGGTTGAATCCCGGTCGAACCATTGAATCAGTGAACTAGTTATGTTACCGGTTTATTGACCAGTCCGGTTCTCACAACCTTGATAATGACACATTAAAAGGTCCAAAAACAGCTTGTAGGAGACCCATATATATCAATAGAAGCTCAAATAAGAAAAGAAAAGAGGTAAGCGAATCCTCACAATTAGAAGTAAGGGTGTGTTTAACCCAGCTTTATTAGACCAGTAACTAACCTGAATATTTCACCGAGTCTATTTTAAAAAATCAAGCCAGACCCTATACTAACCCAAAACATACTCGATTAAACCAGGTCGATGCGAATTAATAAAATATGACCTTTAAAGGAGAATGTTAATTAAACTTTAATTTTTTATGTTTTAACTAATTAAAACAAATTGCAACCAAGTAAAACAGCTCAATTAACATAACAAACCAAATTAAACGAATGCAAACATAACATATATAACAAAATTGTCATAACATCATCCAAAATAAACTAAGAATGCTCAAGTCGAATAAAATAAGCATAACGTACTAAACCTACTTAAATGTAAAAGTATCCAAGACCATTAATTGAAATTCAAAATTTTTGTTGCGAGTCGTGATAGCCAGATGAAGATGGCCCTGCGCATGACGAGTCCAGTGTACTGCCCACAAAAGCCAGCTCTTCAGCAATCTCAACTGGCAAATTGCCTCCTAACTGTTGGACTACATATCCTAAGACCTTATGTATTGACTGTCTCTTCACCCGCTCTTCTTCTATCTTAGCCGTCAATTCTGCAATCATCCTCTTATCCTTTGCATTGGACTCTGCAGAACCTGACGGTTGTCCAGCAGCGTTACCAAAGACTTGGGTGGGACATGGTCCAGCACCTAGGGCACGAACTCGTCTTGGGTGCTCCTTTCCGAGAACTTGTGCTAGTGAGTCATTTTGTGAAAGGTGCTTAGAGGATCCATCCTGCCTCTCAACATTTGCAATTGCTTCCTACAAATATACAACACTGGAAAGGAAGAAGTTAACAGTAGTACGATATATACAGTAAGCTATATATTGCTTCAATTTTCAAACATGACTTACACTAACAACACGTGCATCAGGATGGATATATGAGCCATCTTTTTTCTTATGAGTCATGATAAACAACTCTCCTCTAACAACGGGCCTTCCTTGCTCTCTTTTCTATATCATTGATATTGACACAATTTAGTAAACAACAACATTTTTCAGGAAGCTTAATCAAAATCTAATGCAAATAATGACTTATTACCACTTCGTCTTTTTTTTCTTACCAATGTTTTGGAGCCCCAGTATGTGTGTAAAGTTGCTTGCTCTAATTTAAAGTGTTCTGTTTATACTTTTTCTATGACAAATAACAAAACAAATGTAAATGAGAAAGAAAAAGTTGAATATAAAATGTAAGGGAATTAATATGTATACACATATTTTTTTTTTGTGGAAATAATAAAATATACCAAGGCTTACATGTGTTTCTTTATTCAGGCGATAGTCAACGAATTTTTTTCAATCATTTTTGTCTATTCCTTTTGGGTGATGCTGAAGATTTTCCTCAAAAGTCCTTATTTGTTTGTAACACCTATGAAACAAGTGGTGCCTTGTATCCTTCCAGTTCTTTCCTATTCTCTTCAAAATATCTCACTTTATTTTTCCTCTGGCATCGTTCTCATAGTAAAAGACCCCCTGCAATTAGTATTCATTGTCATTAACGAAGACCAACGAACAAGTATAAGACTAATAATTTAAAGAAATGCCACAACTATTACAGGCTAATTTAAATTGTTAAAGTATGACCCTCAAATCCAGTACAAGCAGTCGTAATTACGTATAAATGAAAAGTGCTTAAATGATAATGTGAAAAACACAATATGAAAATTTTACTACCCATATAATTTACCCATGCAAAAGACCTTAAAAAAAATATCGAATACTAAAATTGCTTAAATTGTAGAAGCTTAAAGCTGTACCTTAAGCATGCCGTACGCATGTTCCCTCTTTGCTTTGCTCACCAGCTTCCAACTGTGTAAGTGTATGGGGAACTGGGAATAATCCGCAGCCAAACTCCCTATAAAACCACTCAATAATCATGCCGCCTGACCAATTGGTTGCAGCTCACTGTTAAATGGGAGTACTATCTTTGTATTGGAATGGAGGGCTATAGCCTCCTTCACGCTCAGCTTAAAAAATTTTCTCACGCCATCCTCTAAGAAGTGTATGGGAAACAAAATTACTATATAATCATTGCACAAAAGAAAAATAGAAGCAAAGGACTATAAAGATAACTATTTACGAAAATGGGAGGGAAAAAATATTTACCGATAATAGTAACTTCCCAGAAATTTGTATCTTTGGATTTCTTGTTGTTATACTGACCTTCGACTTCTTGAGTAGCAAACAAGTCATTGATGTAGTCATCAAACGACAGAACTTCATCCGCTTCTGGGTCGTAATCCTCATCCCCTAATTCATGATCAGCCACTTCCGCGCGATGCCGAGTCTCTATGTTGTCAGTTGGAGTTTGAGGGTCATCAGCAATACTCGACTGTGCATTCCTATGATCGATGCGCGGTGCACGAAATGGTTCATTCATACGGGTTGTCGGAGCTCTATTAGCTGAGGATGAAATCGGAGGAGCCCTATCACGTGGTTGCTCCTGTGATGTCTGAGCTCCTCTAGTCGTGGACCCAACCTTAATGCAATGTGAAACCATTTAGAATTATATCTTAGAGAATGAATTAATATTGAGAATTATTTTATTTCATAAACTAATAATTTTGCCGGGAGAAAAATTAATGCGGTTCGATGATACAATTGAAGGATATATAATTTTCACATAAGGTTACATCAAGAAATGTTAACCACAAACACTAACCGTTGTCTCTTCAGTACCGGCATTAGTTCTGGCATCTTTTGGGGGTTCCCGTATAATGTTGTACCTTGGTTTCCTAGGCATCCTTACAAATCTGTATAGAAAACAATAGTAGACAAATGACAAGAACATCGTAAAAAAATGCTTAAAGCAAATAGAGAATACAAATTATACCCCAAAAATAGGGAATAAAAAATTATGAAATCTATATGAAACACTATAAGGCACATTACATGATACATCATAGACTGATAGAATATTAGAATTTATTTTTTTAAATAAATTAACAACATAATCAACTAAGTCTAATTAAATTAGTTTAAAATAAAAAACATTAATTAGTTTTAATGTTAGTTGAAGTCTTACTATTTAATAGGATTAATAACTGGTTTCTCAATAAATTTGAATGTGTCATAATTAAAAATGTGTATATCAATTTAATTCTTGACCCGGTAAGTAAAACAACTTGTATAAGTGTAAAATTATTTATTATCAAAAGGCAATAATCAAGCTTGACAAACTGCAACGGTTATACTAAATTGGATATTCAATATTCGAATATATAAACAAATAATAGTGGTATGGTATAATATTACAATAAATAGAAAGGTGAGTTGTTATGTAGAGGTGGGTTCCCTAATGAATCTTGCATTGAAACTCTTCCCTGCTCCCTACTTACCTTACTTATATTTGGCGATAAAAAAAGGGAGTAGAATTTAAATCAAGAATGCATAAATAATCCAAATCCATCAACAAGGTCAAACTCACAGTAATAACACCTTCCTCACAGTATCAGCAGCAACCATACCAAATTAATTAGCTGATAACATAACTTCAACGACAATTAATAAACCATATCAAGAAGTTCTTATCTCATAAGCCATAACATAGCAGCAGCAACAACCAACGAAATTAACCCAGAATTAACATATGCAATCCAAGAAAAAAAATACAGAAGGAACGGAACAAAAGCAACTAAAATCAGACAAATGGGGATGGCGAACAATGAAAAGTATAAAAAAATAAAGACATGAACAAAAAAGGCAAGAATACGAACCAGTGAAGGGACGGCGTAGAAACGAAAAACACATGACAGCCGGCAGGAGAAAGGGAAGAACAGCAGCGGCTGTGGGAGAATAAGGCAGACTGTTGGATTTCCGAACCAGGCCTTTTTATTTATTTTTTGGTATCCAAAACGACGTTTAGATCCTTCATTTATTTTCAAGAAACAAAATAAAAACATCATGGGAGTTACACTTATCTGTAATCATAATACTGGAAGAGGAGAAAGGAAAATATGCATAATCTAGTAATGATTAATCTAAAATAATGAAAGAAGAGAAGGGAAATTACATAAGAAATCTACTTAACACATGTTTTTAATGAAAGGCTTGATTTGATTAATATGACTGTATATATGATAAGTAGAATGATATATTGATATATAATCTTTATATATATATGTATATAAAAAAAATAGACCAAAATTTTCAACTCAAAATAATAAGATAACTAAATTAAGGTACCATATATCATGTACGATCAATATCTATACATCATGTGTGTATGTATAATCAACTTAGAATATATGAATGTTGTATTTTTAATAATTTAGGATTAATATCAAATTATATTATTAACGGATTTGAACAATAAGAATTAATTAATACAACATTTATAAAATATAATTCCTTATATTTAGAGTCCTAACTTTTTATTCAGTATAATAAATAAATATACCTAATAAATTAAATTTAGCATCAAAAGTGGGATTAGGATTGGGAGAAAAGACAAAGACAAAGACAAAAGCAAATGAACTTTTATGAGCAAATAGAATCTAAGCAGAGCAAAGCACAATCATCCATTCTAATAAAAAGATGCTATATATGAAACTAGGGGTGGGCATGGTTTGGATTTTTATAAATCCAAACTGGATCCACTTCAGAACCAGTTTTATGGTTCATGAAACCAAACCAGAACTGGATTGAAGAGAGAAATTGATTATAAACCAGTTTAAAAAATAAAAACCGGTTTTAAATCGGTTTTAAAATTTAAATCTGGTTTTACTTACAAACCGATTTTAAATTCGGTTTTACTTACATACCGGTTTTAAATCCGTTTTTTTTTAAATCCAAATCTAAAATCCAGTTTTTTTTATAAACTCCAGTTTTAAAACCGAATTTTTCGTTAATAAAAAATTCAGTTTTAAAACAAATTTTTGAAAATCCAGTTTTAAAACCAGTTTATTCAACCAAAAATCTAATTTTAAAACTAGTTTTTAAAAATTTAATTTTTAAACCAGATTTTTTAATAAAAAATCTAATTATGTGTCTTTCAAAATAACACTGCAAAAAGCTATCAGCTGAAAAGACCCAAACACTTTAACAAGAAACAGAAGAAGATGGTGCTGACAAGAATAAGCTATTTAGCTTAAAGACTAAAAGATTCACTATTGACCATGATGAAGAAGAAATATATTTATGATTAAGAAGAAATTAAATTAAAAAATAAAAATAGAACTGGGATTCACACATGCACATGCCTCTTCTAATATCGTACTAGTAGGAGAGTGAAGGGACCAAAACCAACATAGAAAAGGGTAGCAGAAGATTAATAGGAACCCTTTAAATGACTTAATTATCAATCCAATTTCCAAAAAAATAGGAAAACCAGACAATAACACAAACACAAACACTGCATAATTCATAATTCTGTTTAACCAATTATATTAATCCAAGCTTTTAGTGTTTTTCTTCCTTCATCCTAGCCACAAAAACAACACCACCCTATGCAAAAGAATCCACAGTACTTCTATCTTTCCTTTTCCAAAACAAACCAAAAAAGATGTTAAGGCTTACATATAAAGTACTCACTTCAGTGGCTTCCTTGTTTTTCACAGCACTTATATGGATTAGGATAATTATTTATTGATTACTATATTAAAAAAAAGGAAAATTAGAATTAAAATTAACAAAAAGGGGGCTAATAATAATAAAAGCCGAACCTAAGAGTTATAGAAAGGTAGCTTTGTTGAAATGAAGAAGCAGCAGAAAGAAAGTACTCATGACTCATTCATAACTAAAGATAGCTTTGTTGAAAATAAGAAGTGTCAAGTATGATCAGTCTGCACGATGAGGTCCTGCACACCCAAATCATGGTATAGACCATGCACAAATTCACAAACATTGAATAAATTGATGCAGTTAATTTCTGTTTTGCATCACTGGATTCTATACAAGCACAGCGATATTTTACTATATATATAACTATATACAAAAATAGGTGAAACCATAGGATCAATCCACTTTATAGGATTAGTTTTATTGTTCAAAAAAACAGGAACTAGAGTTAGATATGTTGTCCCGTTAGGGTATTTCATGAAACTGTATCTAAGGAGCAGAACCATGAACAAGATGAACAATGATGCTATCACAATCCCGCCATACCATATGCAACCACACATAATCGCCCTACAAAGCATGGCAGTCAATAATACAAAGGGTCCCAATAATTAAAGATTCTGCAAAGAAATAGACAACCTGACATAGAATATCAATAAAAATTGCTAACTAACAATATTAAAAAAAAGTCCACAAATTGTGTGTAAATTCTGGTGCAAAAAAATTGCAAATTGAATATGGACTGGCATCTACTTCAAATTTTGAATTTTTGCTTAATTTTTTCATTATATTTAATATCCATTTTAAAATAGTTCATAACAGTTTAAATGAGAAGCACAACAAATCACCATTTTTAAAAAATATATATATACACTAATAAAAAAACAGAGAAAACTTTCTCACACAAAGGAGCCAACTTTCACAATCTGGGTTTCGGAAAGACCTTTGTTAAAAAAGATTAATCCCTTTTGTTTTCCTTCAGAAAGCTAAAACCCTTTTCTCATAAAAATAGAGTGAAGAAGAAGATGAAGATGACGAAGAAGAAGCTTACCTAATAAACGAGCTCCAATCACGCGAACAACGAAATAAGGTTTCTCATTAATCTTTTTTCATAATAATGCAGACATCTAGCTGGAAGAATGAAACAAAAAAGGAAAAATAATTTTAAAAAGGAAAAATAAATAAATAAACCACCAGTATTTATTATATCAAAAACAAAAGAATTAATTATATGAAGCTGTGTTGAACATCCCACTCATTTGAGTGTTCGTATTTAATAAGCACGAAAGTGTTGGCTCACCTGTGGAAAGACAATCTTATGTTTAACCAGTAACGGAAAAAAGTCTCGAAGAGAAAGGGAACTGAACTCACGTAACTGGTTTGAAATGGGGAAGTCTCTCACCTGCTGAGAATGATGTGCAACTGATGGGAGAGTTTCAGATATATAGAAATTTTGGGGTGTATGGATAAAACAGAAAACGAGAGAAATAGGATGAGATCACAACAACGTTTGACAATCAGATTTAACGTTAATCAATTCAAATAGTTTGTTAGAGTATTTTCAAATCACTTTTAAATTTCTGTTATGCAATGTACCTGTTTCTTTATTGTTGCACCAAATCTGTTATTAAGTTACCATATTAACTTAAACAAGTTAACTATTGTATCTTTAAAAAAGTAAAATGAACCACCTGTATAATTTAAATGGACTTAAACGATTAGGATAACATAAAAATAGAGAATCTTGGTTTAATTTCAAAAGTTTGTTGAAATAATCAATTATAAAAATCTGTGATTCTCGAATGTTATAACATCAAGCTTATTGTCATGTGCTAGTCAACTGCGATGCCGTGGTTTCGTTCCTTGAGTAAGTGTATGCATGTATTTCTAAAACACCAATATAACTCTTTTCTCTCAATGACTAGTTGGACTAATTTTCTTCTCTCCAATAAAGTACATTTAGGGAAAAGACAAAGCGAAGCTTGCGTCATCAGACAAGGTCGCAAGCTAAGATAGATAGTGTCGTCCATGTAGAATTTCCTCGGTGGTTCAAGCATGAGTTTGACAGAATACTAACTTGACCAATATTTTTTTAGCCTGGAATTAGTACTATATGAAAACCGATTTTAATATAAAGCATGAATGTTATGTGGTTCCAGGTTCTTATGGAAAGTACGCTTCAATTGAAAGACCTGAAGTTACTTGCGTGCGGTCCCATGATTCAGGCCAGACGTTTTGGGGCGTACAATGTTAACGGGTACAATTTTAGAACTATCACAAAGGAAAACGGGATGAAAACACAAAATAGTGGAGTATACGTATCATCTAATACAAGAAGTTATGCAAGAAAGCGTGATAATAGAGTGGCTGTTGGTGGTGTTCCGTATTACAGAAAAATTGTAGACATAATTGAATTGAATTACAGCTATTCCTTCACAGTGGTATTGTTCAAATATGTTTGGGCTGATACCACTACCAGTAGAGGCATCAAATAAGACCATTTGGGGCTTACCAGCGTTAATTTCTCTCGTCCAATACACACTGGTAATCGTGAAGAAGATGAACCGTACATATTGGCATCAGAAGCTCAGCTTGTATACTATGTGGATGATGAAGTAGCTAAAGAATGGAGTGTTGTGGTTCATGTGAAACCAATGAATTTGTATGACATGGGAGAAGAGAATGAAGAAGCTGAAGTTGGTTTTTCTCCACAGCCAGGGTTGAACATGTCAGCGGAAGGTGACATTGGAGATTTACTGTTGACAAGGGAGGAAGATATAGAAGACCTCATAGAAAATTCCTTAGAGAATTTTGGTGATGTCGCGTAATGCATTGTATAAAGCATTTTAATGTAATTTAAATGTGATCTTTCTATCATAAACTAAGTTAAATAAACTCAGCGTTGTACGTTGTTTTTCTTTGTTACTTTATACCTGTGTAGTTTTTTTTTTGCAGTTAAATATTTATGTTATTATGAATTCTCTTGAGTAAAAGCAGACTTTTTGGTTCTTTCAACGATTTTAATACGGAAAAGTTAGTCTACGTTAAATCTTTATTCCTTCTACAGCTGTTGTTTTTCTTAGAGTTGCATTTTTTATAATCTTGCTATGTATTACGCAATATAATTTTACTAGTGTTATGTTTTGAAAACAATAGTGAAAATAACATGATGGTGGAATAGGATCGATGAAAATGAGGACTTTTTGTCATCCTCTGCAAGCAGAACAATTGCTACAGAGGTTTTGTTTAAGAAAATTGCCCAAACTACTAACAAGGGTGATGATAATTGTCGAAAATTTGTGTTTAGTTTAAAATTGTCTTAACATCTCGTAGATTGGTTTTTTTTTCTAAGTCAGTATTTAATGACTCCAAAAATCTCATGTATACTCATTCTGTTATGCGCATGTTGATATTTTCAGTCTTACCTGAATATTCTGGAGAAATAGTTCCTGACAGTCTAGATGGAGAAGAGTCTTATTCAGAAGACAATTTAGATGATGTATCCTCTGTCACAATCGATAGATCCATGCAGTTTGATCTGAATAAGGTTCCGGACGAAGAGGATGAAACTTTAGAAGACCTAAAAGATAAACAAGATGATATACATGTTAAGAAAATGTGCTTTGATCTGAATAAAATGCCACGGTATGGAGATGAAATATCAGATCCTCTAAAACGTGAAGCCCATAGATTCATAACAGAGTATTTTTCGCCAGGTCAATATGATGTTGGAGAGAAATTTTGATCTTTCATTATAACTGTTACGCTGATTTCCTTAGTTTAATGATTTGGGCTGCAGTTGTACAAGTTTAGTTACTTTTAGAATTTCTTGATTTAGGTTTAGTATGTCAATAACTTCAAAGAGGAGTAACTACTTTGATTTATGCTCTGTAGAACTTTATTTTAACTTTATAAATTCAGAGTTTGATTATATTTTCTTCTTTTACATCCATGATTGAATGCAATTTTAAATGCCAATAACGTAATCAAGAAAATCTTATTGGTAAATTTGTTCACATAAGTTAACATATATAGCTTAGAAGTAACTTGTAAATTTTTTTTACGTAAAATGAATTTAGAAAAAGTGTTGAGTTTAAGTAACAATGATTTAAACATATGTAGCTTTAGATAGTAGTCTTTACTCAACTAGATTATACCCAGATGGTTATTTCTAAAGAGAACAATGCAATATGTGGTAATACGCATTTTGCGGCGGCTTAAATAAAACCACCACAAAATATAAAACAATAAATCACTCGGCGGACATACAGCGGCGGTTTTCGAAAAGACGCCGCGAAATGCAAACCTGATTGCAGCCGCTACCTCTAACCGCCACTATATGCGCCGCAGTTTGTCTTTTCGCGGCGGTTTCACACAACCGCCGCAAAATAATTGTCGCTATCTTAAGGAATTATTGTAGTGTCTTTAAAGAGGTCGGATACTGACCAAGGAAGCTCAACATTACCGCCCAAAGCAGGTAATCGCCTCCAGAAGCCTCGACTGGAATCCCTATCTTTCCCAAAAGATAGGCCCCAACAAACTCCCCAGATACAGGGAACGGTTATCCACCAGAAAAGATGGAACAACCACAATCAAGGAGGTCATCAAATCCATTATAAATACACTGGCACCCTCAGGTATAATTCACGTTCTAATATACTAAAAACCTGCCTAAAATCCTTGCTAACTTAAGCATCAGAGTCCCTTGCAAGTACCACCCCCCACCTCCTCACGAGGAACTTGGACAGGCGGCACCTCGGCACCAAACAAGTTAGACGCTACCACCTAAAGGGATCTAAACTTCATGTTCAGGCCCAAATTAATGTTTCAGGTAACCCTAAAAAACATTAGTACCGTTGCCGGGAACTTGGAATTCATCTTTTAATAATGGTGGACCGCCAGCATGAAGACGGCCACACGGCGTCTGAATCTAAAGCTGAACCCTAACCAGAGGGCAACGCCATTATACTACCTCTGCCACACCAGACACATGGTTCTCATCGAAAAGGGCCATCCGCCAACCTACAGCCAAGGCAGATTCATTTGGAAGTCTGTCACCCCGAAGAAGAAGAACCCCCACAAATAGTAGAAATATTGTTCTCGTCCGAGGGCAGCAAGATCGGCTAGAGCAACTCGAATACCAGGCTTGGCGACAGCGAGAGGCCAAACGAGAGCTATGAAGAGAAGTAAGGCGACTATGGGGATTAGAGGGAAAGCTTCTAAAGTTGGAAATCGATCTTCGAAATCGAACTAATTGAACAGGTCGGGAAGACAGCCCTTTGGGCGAAGAAGACCCATTCTCGGAAGAGATCATGCAAGTCAAAGTACCCAGAAAATTTAAAACCCCGACATAGACCTCTACGACAGAATGACCGACCCTAGGCACCACCTCAACAACTTCAAATGCAGAATGTACCTGGCTTATGCCTCTGATGTCACCCGCTGCAAAGCATTCCCAACTAGTCTGACCAAAGTGGCCATGAAATGGTTCGACACGTTACCCTCAGGTTGGTAACTAGCTTCAACAACCTGTCTTAAAAGTTCCTAACCAGGTTCTCCATCCAGAAGGATAAACCGAAACTAATTAGCAGATATTTTATACACTTTTTGGCATCACTTTCATATAGTTTTTAGTAGTTTTTACTTAGTTTTTACTAAGTTTTTATAGGTTTTAGTGTTAACTTCACATTTTTGGATTCTACTATGAGTTTTTGTGATTTTGGTCAATTTCAGGTATTTTCTGGCTGAAATTGATGAGCTGGAGCAGAAGTCTGATTCAGAGACAGAGAAAGCACTGCAGATGTTGTCCGGATCTGCCTGCCTGCATTTGGAAGAGCTTTTCTGGAGCTACAGAAGTCCAAATAGAGCTCTCTCAACGTCTATAGAAAGACGACTTTCAGAGCTTTCTAGCAATATATAATAGTTAATACTTCGCTTCGGATTAGAAGGCCCAAAACTATTGTCCAATGCCAGCCTCCAGTCCCCTTCCAGGCGTCCAGCACCCAAAGAACAGAGCCCAGCGTCCAAAGTCCCAGAGAGGACCCCCTAGCTGGCATTTCACGTCCAAGGAACCTTATAGCACGTGGATCTCATTAAAGCTCAGCCCAAACACTAACCAAGTGGGCCTCAGAAGTGGATTTTAGCATTAAATAGACTGTTTTACCCTTACTAGTCATTTGTTTAGTATTTAAATGATTTTATCTATGTAATTTAGGGAACTTACATCAATTTTCTCATTATTCATGTTTTACCATTGTTTTCACATCAGTACGAGTTTCTAAACCTCCTAAGTTGAGGGGAGGAGCCCTGCTGAGTCTTATAAATTAATAAAAGTATTACTGTTTCTCTTCGATCCGTGTTTGATTAATTCTAAGATGTATATTTGTTCTTCATCAATATGAATGCGTTAAACTGGCATAAGGTTATCACATTCTACATGGGTTCAGAGTGCTCCTTTCATCGGACAATGATGAACCACCAGCTTGAATATACGTCTCTCAGACGACTAATCTACGATTTCGTTGGGGACTTCTCGAGACATCAGTTCAGCCAATTTCTAGGGAGATTAGGGTCTCTGTGGTAGAAGCTAGAATCCATAGATGCAGCATTCTCTGATCCGGAAGATCTGACCTTATCTGTGGCATTTTGAGTAGGATTATGAAGGAGAATGGACTGGACGTGCTTCACCCTCAAGTAGAGATGGATCCGCACTAAACCTGGGGTTCAGATCCGGAAGAGTATTAGCAACTGCTCAAGTCAGTGTCAATTATATACAGCCTGCCATTGAAGAAATTACTCATAAGCAAGGAGAGCAATAATACTGGAGTTAATTCAGAAAGGCAAAGCAACTCCAATCCTCAACTACATTCCTATTCCTATAATTAAACATTGTAATTCCATCTTTCAAATCAACAACCTTCTGATCTGCCTGACTAAGACCTGTAAGATAACCATAGCTTGCTTCAAGCCAACAATCCTCGTGGGATTGACCCTGACTCGCTCAGGTATTACTTGGACGACCCAGTGCACTTGCTAGTACAGTTGTACGAAAGTGTAGGGATTCGTGCACCAGAAACACGCACCGAGCTTGTTAGGAATAAAACAAGAGGTCGGAAAAATCTTCTGAGACTACATGGAAAGCTTCAACAAGCGTGCTTCGAGATGCAGAGCCTATTCACTGAACCTGTGATCATGGGACAGTCAACAACCTCAAAGAGGGACCCTTTTCCCAATCGATATCCAAGTGACACCTAGCTTCCCTAAACAAAGTTCAAAAAAGGGCGGAGAAATACATTAACATAGAGGAGATTCCCGACTCAGGAAACCTCTTCCTTGGCCAAATCTACCCTACCAAGCTCGGGAGAAGGAGAAGGAACCCAAAAAGAAGGAAGAATAAAATATAGAAAAGCTCCATAAGTACCACAATTATACCCCTCTAGGGTCTCCCTAGTGAATGTCTATTAAAAAGTATGCCACACCGAGAAACTTCCTCTCCCTCGTCTGATCAAACACGAAAAGGGAAGAAGCCGGACAGAATACTGTGAGTACCACATGCTCTATGGACACTCCACCAACAAATGTTACGACTTGAAGAATGTTATAGAAAAGCTGGTCAGAGAAGGCCGGTTAGATAGGTACCTGGCTAACAAGTCGGATGACCCAAAGAAGAGAAGGAGAGAGGAAGAGAAAGGACGATGAGAGCATCCACCTCAGACCCCGGTGCAATACGTACACATTATCAATGGGGGATTCGCCGGGGGAGCAATGTCGAAATCATCCCAGAAAAGGCACCTCAAAGAGGTGTACCATGTCGAGGAGGGAGCTAAACTATCCGACTTGCCTACTATCTCATTTACCAAAGAAGACGCCGAAGGAATAACACTTGGACATGATGACCCCGTGGTGATAATGATGATCCTAGCAAATGCCAACCTCCACAGAAGCTTGATAGACCAGGGTAGCTCGGCAGATATCCTATTCAAATCCGCTTTTAATAAGCTTGGATTGGAAGAAAAGGATTTAAAGGCCTACTCAGACAACCTATTTGAGCTGGGGGACACACAAATGCAACTCCTCGGGTACATCTCCTTATACACTACTTTCGGGAAGGGTGAAAGTCGAAGACATTAAGCATTAATTATATTGTAGTTGATGTCAGATCGGCGTATAACTCTTTAATAGGTTGGGCGACTCTAAACCGGCTGACAGCCGTCATCTCCACACCTCACCTCTGCTTGAAGGTCCCTACCACAAAAGGAATCGTCATGATTAAAGGAGATCAGAAGCTGGCACGTAAGTGCTACAATGAAAGCCTTAACCTAAAGGGTGGTTGCGGAAGCAAAGAGGTCAACGCAATTGAATTAGGAGGAGTCCGCCACCGGGAGGAACTGTGCCCCCCAACCAAGCGGCAAAACAGAGGAGGTACAAATTAGAGATTGTAAACCCCGAATAACTAGTCAATAAATTAAATTTTAATGAAGAAAATTAGAAATGTAAATTTTATAGCAAAATAAAATAGAGCGTATTAAAACAAGAATTTCGACACTAATTTCAAAGAACTTGTCCCAAGATTGGGCCAAACCAATCAAATCGGGCCCGAAATAAGGCTCAATCCACAACCCATTAACTAAATGAGTTGAAGCTCATTTCATCCCAAACCAAGGAAACACGTTCTTGGAAAGGGAGAGCAAGGAAGAAGGGTTCCAAACCCTTGAAACCATTCCAACCTCCATAATTTTCCACTCCGAGCTCCGATCGCCGCACCGTTTGTGGCCACGCGGCCACCGCGTCGAGCTCTACGATTCTACCAGAACAATTTCATAGGTAAGTCACTCTATCACCCCAGTTGCTCTATCCCTTTCTATTTTTGAAATTCATTAAAGTGGCGGTAAAATTTTACTTCCTTGATGTTATAGGACTCAATTAGCTTGAGGAACACCTTCACTCTTGCTTGTGTGATGCTTGGATAAGGTGAGAATTCAAGAACCCTAGTTAATTCCCTGAATTTGTGTATTGGGTATTGAATTTGGGTATGTATATGTTATATATATGTATTAGGTGTGTATATATATGCTGGAGCTTGAATTTTAAGCTTTGGAACTTGGTGGAGGTTGAGTGTTTTTGCTTGGGTAATTGATGAGCGGATAATTTATACCCTTTTTGGCATTATTTTTACATGGTTTTTAGTATGTTTTAGTTAATTTTTATTATATTTTTATTATTTTTTATTCAAAAATCACATTTCTGGACTTTACTATGAGTTTGTGTGTTTTTCTGTGATTTCAGGTATTTTCTTGCTGAAATTGAGGGACCTGAGCAAAAATCTGATTTAGAGGCTGAAAAAGACTGCAGATGCTGTTGGATTCTGACCTCCCTGCACTTGAAGTAAATTTTCTAGAGCTACAGAAGCCCAATTGGCGCTCTCTTAATTGCGTTGGAAAGTAGACATCCTGGACTTTCTAGCAATATATAATAGTCCATACTTTGCTCGAGATTTGATGGCCCAAACTGGCGTCCAAAGTCAGCCTAAAACTTCTTGGCGTAAAACGCCCAAATTGGCACCAGAATTGGAGTTAAACGCCCAAACTGGCACCAAAGCTGGCGTTTAACTCCATAAACATCCTATGCATGAAAAAGTTTTAATGCTCAGCCCAAGCACACACCAAGTGGGCCCCATAAGTGGATTTCTGCACTATCTGCACTTAGTTATTCATTTTCTGTAACCCTAGGTTACTAGTTTAGTATAAAAACTACTTTTAGATCTTTAATTGAATGTTCCTATTTTGATCTTGTACACGTTTGGAGGTTGGCCTGATGGCCATGCCTAGACCTCTTTCACTTATGTATTTTCTACGGTGGAGTTTCTACACCCCATAGATTAAGGTGTGGAGCTATGCTGTTCTTCATGAATTAATGCAATTACTACTGTTTTTCTATTCAATTCACGCCTACGTCTTCTCCAAGATATACTCTCGTACTTAATTCAGTTGGGTTAGAATAAAGGGGTGACCCGTGACAATCACCCAATCTTCGTTACTCGCTTAGCCAAGATCGCGTGCCTGACAACCACAAAGCGGTCTACATGATGTTCAACGTAGTCATTGGACGACAGTCAGAGTATATTCTCTTGGATATCTAATACACGGACCGAGTCTGTGAGATTAGTATCTTCGTGGTACAGGCTAGAATCATTGGCAACATTCCTGGGATGGGATCCGGAAAGTCTAAACCTTGTCTGTGGTACTCCGAGTAGGATCTGGAAAGGGATGACTGTGACGAGCTTCAAACCTGCGAATGTTGGGCGCAGTGACAGTGTGCAAAAGGACAATGGTCCTATTCCGACGCTAGCGGGAACCGACAGATGATTAGCCGTACGATGACAGCGCATATGGATTTGTTTTCATCCGAGAGGATCATACAACTTGCCTTGGAAGGAGGTAATGCATGGTTGGAAGAAGGCAATAGGAAAGCAAAGGTTCAGAAACAACAAAGCATCTCCATACGCTCATCTAAAATTCCCACCAGTGAATTACATAAGTAACTTTATTTTATTTTATGTTTTATTTATCTTTTAATTATCAAAACCTTAAAACCAATTTAATCCGCCTGACTGAAATTTACAAGGATGACCATAGCTTGCTTCAAGCCGACAATCTCCATGGGATCGACCCTTACTCACGTAAGGTATTACTTGGACGACCCAGTGCACTTGCTGGTTAGTTACGCGGAGTTGTGAAGAAGTGTTGGACAACTGACGATTCATCTTGTTGCTCAGATTACGTAATTTTATTTTATGTTTAAGCAGTTTATTTTTAATTTTATTTTCAAAAAATAATACAAAAAAATATATCAATAATAATACTTAGTTTTCTAAAAATTCTTCAGAATTTTTAAGAATAATTTCTAGAGTTTTATCATGATCTGTTGAAGCCTGGCTGGCTGCTAAGTCATGTCTAATTTTTTTGGACTGAGGCTTCCACTCATCATGGTAAGAACCTTTGGGTTCCCATCTATTTGGCTGTTGTATGTCTGTATTTGTATGCTAAAGCTTGGCTGGCCATTTGGCCATGTCTAATCTTTTGGACCGTAGCTTTCACATAAAGCTTGGCTGGCTATTAAGCCATGTCTAAATTTTTGAACCGAAGCTTTAGACTAACAGTGCATGATTCTTGGAATTCTTATTAAAAATTTTGAATTTCTTTATTTTCTTTTCCAAAATAATTTTCGAAAAATCCAAAAAAATTAATAAAATCATAAAAACCAAAAATATTTTGTGTTTCTTGTTTGAGTCTTGTGTCAAATTTTAAGTTTGGTGTCAATTGCATATTTTTAATTTTCACTAAAATTTTCGAAAACTCATGCATGTGTTCTTCATAATCTTCAAGTTGTTCTTGATGATTTTCTTTATTTGATCTTTGCATTTTCTTGTTTTGTGTCTTTTCTTGTTTTTCATATGCATTTTTGAATTATTAGTGTCTAAAGTTTGAAAATTTCTAAGTTTGGTGTCTTGCATGTTTTTCTTTTCTTAAAAATTTTCAAAAATATGTTCTTGATGTTCATCATGATCTTCAAAGTGTTCTTGGTGTTCATCTTGACATTCAAAGTGTTCTTGCATATTTTTCTTGTTTTGATTCATAATTTTTATGTCATGTGTCATTTAGATGTTTTTCTCTCTCCTCATTAAAAATTTAAAAATAAAAAATAATATCTTTCTCTCATTTTACTCACAAATTTTTGAAATTTTAGATTGATTTAGACAAAAAGTTTTAAAATTTAGTTGTTTCTTGTTAGTCAAGTCAAAATTTCAATTTAAAATTTTTATCTTTTTCAAATCTTTTTCAAAAATCAAATCTTTTTCATTTTTTCTTAATATTTTCGAAAATTTTAAAAATTTGATTTTCAAAATCTTTTTCTTACTTTTATTTCATAATTAATGCTAACATTTAATATTTTGATTCAAATTTTTTCAAGTTGTTACTTGCCTATTAAGAAAGGATCAATCTTTAAATTCTAGAATCATATCTTTTAGTTTCTTGTTAGTCAAGTGATCAACTTTAATTTCAAAAATCAAATCTTTTTAATTTTCTTTTCAAATCTTTTTCAATTAACTACTTGACTTTTTGTTTGATTTAAAAGCTTAATATCATATCTTTTTCAAAACCACCTAACTACTTTTCTCTCTCCAATTTTCGAAAATCACTAACCACTTTTTCAAAATTCTTTTTCTAATTTTAATTTATTTTTTCTCTTAAATTTTGAATTATAACTAAAAATTAAAATAAAAACAAAAATATTTTCCTTTTGTTTTAATTTAAAATTCGAATTCTCTCTCTCTCATCTCTTTCTATTTATTTATTTAATTACTAACACTTCTCTTCTTCTTATAATTCGAACCATCTCCCTCTCTCTGTGTTCGAATTCTTTTTCTTCTCCCTTCTTTATTCTACTCTTCTATTCTTCTACTCACATAAAGGAATCTCTATACTGTGACATAGAGGATTTCTATTCTTTTCTGTTCTCTTCTTTTTCATATGGGCAGGAGCAAGGATAAGAACATTCTTGTTAAAGCTGATCCGGAACCTGAAAGGACTCTAAAGAGGAAGCTAAGAGAAGCTAAAACACAACACTCTGAAGAGGACCTGACAGAATTTTTTGAAAAAGAAGAAGAGATGGCTGAACCCAACAACAATGGTGGAGATGCAAGGAAGATGCTTGGTGACTTTATTGCACCCTCTTCTGACATATGTGGAAGGAGCATCTCAATTCCTGCAATTAGAGCAAACAACTTTGAGCTTAAACCTCAATTAGTTTCTCTAATGCAGCAGAATTGCAAGTTTTATGAACTTCCATTGGAAGATCCTCATCAGTTTTTAGCTGAATTCTTGCAAATCTGTGACACTGTTAAGACCAATGGGGTTAATCCCGAGGTCTACAGGCTTATGCTTTTCCTCTTTGCTGTAAGAGACAGAGCTAGGATATGGTTGGACTCACAACCTAAAGATAGCCTGAACTCTTGGAAAAAGTTGGTCAATACTTTCTTGGCCAAATTTTTTCCACCTCAAAAGTTGAGTAAGCTTAGAGTGGAAGTCCAAACCTTCAGACAGAAGGAAGGTGAATCCCTCTATGAAACTTGAGAAAGATACAAGCAATTGATCAGAAGGTGTCCTTCTGACATATTTTCAGAATGGAGCATCATATGTATATTCTATGATGATCTGTTTGAATTGTCCAAGATGTCATTGGACCACTCTGCTGGAGGATCTCTTCATCTGAAGAAGACGCCTGCAGAAGCCCAGGAACTCATTGAAATGGTTGCAAATAACCAGTTCATGTACACTTCTAAAAGGAATCCTGTGAATAATGGGACAACTCAGAAGAAAGGAGTTCTTGAGATTGATACCCTGAATGCCATATTGGCTCAGAACAAAATATTGACTCAGCAAGTCAATATGATTTCTCAAAGTCTGTCTGGAATGCAAGCTGCAACAGGAAGTACTAAGGAAGCTTCCTCTGAAGAAGAAGCATATGACCCTGAGAATCCTGCAATGGAAGAGGTGAATTACATGGGAGAATCCTATGGAAACACTTGTAATCCTTCATGGAGGAATCATCCTAATCTCTCATGGAAGGATCAACAGAAGCCTAATCAAGGCTTCAATAATAATAATGGTGGGAGAGCACGGTTTGGTAATAGAAAACCTTTTCCATCATCTTATCAGTAACAGACAGAGAATTCTAAGCAGAGCCACTCTGACTTACCAACTATAGTCTCTGATCTATCTAAGACCACTCTCAGTTTCATGACTGAAGCAAGGTCCTCCATTAGAAATTTGGAGGCACAAGTGGGTTAGCTGAGTAAAAGAGTTACTGAAATCCCTCCTAGTACTCTCCCAAGCAATACAGAAGAGAATCCAAAGAGAGAGTGCAAGGCCATCTACACGTCCAACATGGCCGAACCTGTAGAGGAGGGAAAGACAGTGATTTCCAGTGAAAAAGACCTCAATGGACATCCACTGGCCTCCAAGGAGTTCCCTAATCAGGAACCACAGGAATCTGAGGCGCATATAGAGACCATAGAGATTCCACTGAACTTACTGTTGCCATTCATGAGCTCTGATGAGTATTCTTCCTCTGAAGAGGATGAAGATATTATTGAAGAGTAAGTTGCTCAATATCTAGAAGCAATCATGTAGCTGAATGCGAAGTTATTTGGTAATAAGACTTGGGAGGATGAACCTCCATTGCTCATCAATGAACTAAATGATCTGGTTCAACTGAAATTACCTAAGAAGAAATAGGATCTTGGAAAGTTCTTAATACATTGTACCATAGGCACCATGACCTTTGAGAAGGCTCTGTGTGACCTGGGGTCAGGGATAAACCTCATGTCCCTCTCTGTAATGGAGAAACTAGGGATCTTTGAGGTGCAAGCTGTAAGAATCTCACTAGAGATGGCAGACAATTCAAGCAAATAGGCTTATGGACTTGTAGAGGATGTCTTGGTGAAGGTTGAAGGCCTGTACATCCCTGCTGATTTCATAATCCTAGACACTGGGAAGGATGATGATGATCCATTATCCTTGGAAGACCCTTCCTAGCCACAGCAAGAGCTGTGATTGATGTGGACAGAGGAGAGCTAGTCCTTCAATTGAATGAGGACTACCTTGTGTTTAAGGCTCAAGGATCTTCTTCTGCAACCATGGAGAGAAAGCATGAAAAGCTTCTCTCAATACAGAGTCAAACAAAGCTCCCACACTCAACTTCTAAGTTTGGTGTTGGGAGGCCACCACTAAGCTCTGAATCTCTGTGAAGCTTTCTAAGAGCTCACTGTCAAGCTATTGATATTAAATAAGTGCTTGTTGGGAGGCAACCCAATGTTATTTAATTATATTTATTTATTTTCTATTGTTATTTTATGTTTTCTTTAGGTTGATGATCATGTGAAGTCACAAAAACAACTAAAAAATAAAAAATAGAATGAAAAACAGCATAAAAAATAGCACACCTTGGAGGATAGGCTTACTGGCATTTAAATGCCAGTAAGGATAGCAGAATGGGCGTTTAACGCCCAGCCTGGCAGCATTCTGGGCGTTAAACGCCAGAATGGGCAGCACTCTAGGCGTTTAACGCCAGAAAAGGCTGTCTGGCGTCTAGCTGGCGTTAAACACCAGAAATAGGCATCTGGCTGGCGTTTATCGCCAGAAATGGGCAGCAGAGTGGCATTTAACGCCAGAAAAGGTAGCAGGATTGGCGTTTAACGCCAGGAAAGGTAGCAGAGCTGGCGTTAAACGCTAGATTTGGCACACAATGGGCGTTTAAATGCCAGAATGGTGCAGGGACTCGAATTCCTTGACACCTCAGGATCTGTGGACCCCACAGGATCCCCACCTACCCCACCTCTTCTTCTTTCCTCTTCACACATTTCCATAACACTCTTCCCCAAACACCCTTGACCAATCCTATCAATACCTTTTCCCCAAACACCCCTCACCTATCAAATCCTACCCTCTTCCCCACAACCTCTTCACCACTCACATCCATCCATCATCAAATCCCACCTACCTCACCATTCAAATTCAAACCATTTCCCTCCCAAACCTAACCCCTCATACACACTACTATCCCCTTTGGCCGAAACCAACACTACCCTCCATCTCCTCCATTTCTTCTTCTTATACTCCTTTCTTTCTTCTTTTGCTCGAGGACGAGCAAACATTTTAAGTTTGGTGTGGAAAAATCATTGCTTTTTTTTTTGTTTTCCATAACCATTAATGGCACCTAAGGCCAGAGAAACCTCTAGAAAGAGGAAAGAGAAGGCAATTGCTTCTAACTCCGAGTCATGAGAGATGGAGAGATTCATCTCAAAAGCCCATCACTAAAAAGAGGATGGAGCAAATAAGAGAGCCCACTCATGGACCTCAGCAAGAGCATGAGGAAGTTCCTCATTATGAAATCCCTGAGATGCCTCAAGGGATGCACTTTCCTCTACAAAACTATTGGGAGTAAATCAACACCTCTTTAGGAGAATTGATTTCCAACATAGGACAACTAAGGATGGAGCACCAAGAGCATTCCATCCTCCTCCATGAAATTAGAGAAGACTAAAAAGCCATGAGGGAGGAACAACAAAGGCAAGGAAGAGACATTGAGGAGCTCAAGCACTCCATAAGATCTTCAAGAGGAAGAACTAGCCGCCATCACTAAGGTGGACCCGTTCTTTAATTTCCTTGCTCTTATTTTTCTATTTTTTGAAAATTATGCTTTATGTTTTATCTATGTTTGTGTTTTTATTACATGATCATTAGTGTCTAGTGTTTATGTTTTAAAGCTATGAATTATTCCATAAATCCATCACCTTTCTTAAATGAAAAATGTTTTTAATTGCAAAAGAACAAGAAGTGCATGGTTTCGAAATCTATCTTGAAGTTAGCTTAATTATTTTGATGTGGTGGCAATACTTTTTGTTTTCTGAATGAATGCTTGAACAGTGCATATTTTTGATATTGTTGTTTATGAATGTTAAAATTGTTGGCTCTTGAAAGAATAATGAAAAAGGAGAAATATTATTAATAATCTAAAAAATCATAAAATTGATTCTTGAAGTAAGAAAAAGCAGTGAAGAACAAAAGCTTGCGAAAAAAAATGGCGAAAAAATAAAAATAAAAATAAAAAGCAAGCAGAAAAAGCCAATAGCTCTTTAAACCAAAAGGCAAGGGTAAAAAAGATCCAAGGCTTTGAGCATCAGTGGATAGGAGGGCCCAAAGGAATAAAATCCTGGCCTAAGCGGCTAAACCAAGCTGTCCCTAACCATGTGCTTGTGGCGTGAAGGTGTCAAGTGAAAGCTTGAGACTGAGCGGTTAAAGTCGTGGAAAGCAAAAAAAAGTGTGCTTAAGAGCTCTGGACACCTCTAACTGGGGACTCTAGCAAAGTTGAGTCACAATCTGAAAAGGTTCACCCAGCTATGTGTCTGTGGCATTTATGTATCTGGTGGTAATACTGGAAAACAAAATGCTTAGGGCCACGGCCAAGACTCATAAAGTAGCTGTGATCAAGAATCAACATACTGAACTAGGAGAATCAATAACATTATCTGAATTCTGAGTTCCTATAGATGCCAATCATTCTGAACTTCAAAGGATAAAGTGAGGTGCCAAAACTGTTCAGAAGGAAAAAGTTACAAGTCCCGCTCATCTAATTGTGACTAATCTTCATTGATACTTTTGAGATTTATTGTATATTCTCTTCTTTTTATCCTAGTTTATTTTAGTTGCTTGGGGACAAGCAACAATTTAAGTTTGGTGATTTGATGAGCGGATAATTTATACCCTTTTTGGCATTGTTTTTACATGGTTTTTAGTATGTTTTAGTTAATTTTTATTATATTTTTATTAGTTTTTATTCAAAAATCACATTTCTGGACTTTACTATGAGTTTGTGTGTTTTTTTGTGATTTCAGGTATTTTCAGACTGAAATTGAGGGACCTGAGCAAAAATCTGATTTAGAGGCTGAAAAGGACTACAGATGCTGTTGGATTCTGACCTCCCTGCACTCGAAGTGAATTTTCTTGAGCTATAGAAACCCAATTGGTGCTCTATTAATTTCGTTGGAAAGTAGACATTCTGGGCTTTCCAGCAATATATAATAGTTTATACTTTGTTCGTGATTTGATGGCCCAAACTGGCGTCCAAAGTCAGCCTAAAACTTCTTGGCGTAAAACACCCAAACTGGCACAAAAGCTGGCGTTTAACTTCAGGAATAGCCTATGCACGAAAAAGCTTCAATGCTCAGCCCAAGCACACACGAAGTGGGCTCCGGAAGTGGATTTCTGCACTATCTGCACTTAGTTATTCATTTTTTGTAACCCTAGGTTACTAGTTTAGTATAAAAACTACTTTTAGAGATTTATTTTAGATCTTTAATCGAATGTTCCTGTTTTGATCTTGTACACATTTGGAGGCTAGCCTGATGGCCATGCCTAGACCTCTTTCACTTATGTATTTTCTACGGTGGAGTTTCTACACCCCATAGATTAAGGTGTGGAGCTCTGCTGTTCTTTATGAATTAATGCAATTACTACTGTTTTTCTATTCAATTCACGTCTACTTCTTCTCCAATATATACTCTCGTACTTAATTTAGTTAAGTCAGAATGAAGGGGTGACCTGTGACAATCACCCAATCTTTGTTACTCGCTTAGCCAAGATCGCGTGCCTAACAACCACAAAGCGGTCTACATAATGTTCAACGTAGTCATTGGACGACAGCCGGAGTATATTCTCTTGGATATCTAATACACAGATCGAGTCCATGAGATTAGTATCTTCGTGGTATAGGCTAGAATCATTGGCAGCATTCCTGGGATCCGGAAAGTCTAAACCTTGTCTGTGGTACTCCGAGTAGGATCTAGGAATGGATGACCGTGACAAGCTTCAAACCTGCGAATGTTAGGTGCAGTGACAGTGTGCAAAAGGACAATGGTCCTATTCCGACGCTAGCAGGAACCGACAGATGATTAGCCGTGCGGTGACAGCACATATAGATTTGTTTTCATCCGAGAGGATCATACAGCTTGCCATGGAAGGAGGTAACGCATGGTTGGAAGAAGGCAATAGGAAAGCAGAGGTTCAGAAGCAACAAAGCATCTCCATACGCTTATCTGAAATTCCCACCAGTGAATTACATAAGTAATTTTATTTTATTTTATGTTTTATTTATCTTTTAATTATCAAAACCTCATAACCAATTTAATCCTCCTGACTGAGATTTACAAGGATGACCATAGCCTGCTTCAAGCCGACAATCTCCGTGGGATCGACCCCTACTCACGTAAGGTATTACTTGGACGATCCAGTGCACTTGCTGGTTGGTTACGCAGAGTTGTGAAGAAGTGTTGGAACACAATTTCCACGTACCCGTGATTTTGGACCTTTTGGGTGCCTTGGTGGTGTCTCAGAAAATACGTGAAAATCGGTCAAGGTATGGTTTAGGTTTTGCATATTTAATATATAATATCGTATGAAAACTTAGGCTAGAGAACCATAGGATAGGTTCGAATGATTACGTATGTTGGATGTTTAACATTAATGATATTGTTGATGATATAAGTAAGTATGTGTTGGTGATCATGATTATAGTGGAAATAAATGCTCCTTGGGTGTTTAGATATTATTAGCAAGCTTGATGATTTGATTGTATATGTATGCATGATAGAATGACGATGGTTTCGTTGATGAGAGCAAGAGATTTAGGGTGTGAATGGGGTAAAAACTAAAGTATGAGAGTTTGTGATATGATGAATGGCTAGTGGGGTTGTATGGGATTGGTATGAAGTGTGTTTGTGCTGGATATATGTATAAATAGTAGGGATTGAATGTGGTTATAATGAAATTGAGGTTTGAGCTTGTGAAAAAATTGGCTTAAACTGAACTTCGGCGATCCATAACTTGACTTCCGGACCCTCAAATGATTTCAAACTTGTTTTGTATAAAAATTGGGTCAGTGAAGTTTACACCGTTCGAAGAATGGATGAAAAATGATTAAAACGAAAAAGTTATGTGCGTCGGAAGTTTGGGATTGAAATTGGAAATTCTACAGCTTTTTCAAACTTAGCAAAATTTTTGGAAAATTGTACGCGTGACCCAGTAGTTGCGTACGCGTCCTGTTGCTCGTGACGCGACCAATCCTTTCGGGCTGGGATTCACGTGTACGCGAGCAGGGAGTTTGCGCATGCGAGCAAGTTTTTTTACACGCCCACGCGTATGCGTGGCCCCTGTTTCAACAAAAAATGGATTTTGTGTTTTTAAGTCAAATTTCAAACTTCTAAACCTCTATTTTTACTTTTTTAGCCCCAGATCATGGTAGTAACTCTAGTAGTAAGTTGAAGCTAGGAAATAGAGGTACCTTAGAGATGAAGTAAAGGTTGAAAATGATGAGATTTTGGATGACTGTGTGTGGCCGGAATGGTCGAGATGTGTGTGTGGCCGAAATGGTCCAGATAGCAAGGTGATGAACGGATATTTTATACGCTTTTTGGCATCATTTTTATATAGTTTTTAGTATATTTTATTTAGTTTTCATTAAGTTTTTATAGGTTTTAGTGTTAAAATCATATTTTTGGATTCTACTATGAGTTTTTGTGTTTTTTTGCAATTTCAGGTATTTTCTGGCTGAAATTGAGGAGTTGGAGCAAAAGTCTGATTTAGAGACAGAGAAAGCACTGCAGATGTTGTCTGGATCTGACCTCCTTGCATTCGGAAGAGAAAAGAGCAGAGACCAATGTACAAACGCCCAAAGAGGACCCCCTAGCTGGCGTTCCACGTCTAGAGACCTCATAGCACGTGGATCTCATCAAAGCTCAGTCCAAACACTAACTAAGAGGGTCCCAGAAGTAAATTTTATCACTAGATAGACTGTTTTACCCTTACTAGTCATCTGTTTAGTATGTAAAGCGTATTTTACATAATCATTAGAGGAACATCATACCTCTTTATGCTATTTTCGAGTTTTACCTTGTGTTTTTTTATCAGTATGAGTTTCTAAACCTCCTAGATTGAGGGGAGGAGCCCTGCTGAGTCCTATGAATTAATAAAAGTATTATTGTTTCTCTTCGATCCGTGTTTGATTAATTCTAAGATATATATTCATTTTTCATCAATATGAATGCGTTGAATTGGCTCAAGGTTATCACATTCTACATGGGTTCAGAGTGCCTCTTTCGTCGGACAATGATGAACCACCAACTTGAATATACGTCTCTCAGACGGCTAATCCACGACTTCGTTGGAGACTTCTCGAGACATCAGTTTAGCCAATTTTCGGGGAGATTAGGGTCTCTGTGGTAGAGGCTAGAACTCAAGGTGCAGCATTCTCTGATCCGGAAGATCTGACCTTGTCTGTGGCATTTTACATAGGATCATTAAGGAGAATAAACTGTACAAGCTTCACCCTCAATCAGAATGGATCCGCACTAAACCTGGGATTCAGATCTGGAGGAGTATTGGCAGTTGCTCAAACCAGTGTCAATCACATATAGCCTGCCATTAAAGAAATCACTCATAAGCAAAGAGAGCAGTAATACCGGAATTAATTCAGAAAGGCAAAGCAATTCCAATCCTCAACTCTATCTTTAAAGTATTAGCACCCCATTATAATAATCTCACAAATATTTATCTATCAACCTTCTAATCTGCCTGACTAAGACCTGCAAGATAACCATAGCTTGCTTCAAACCACAATCCTCGTGGGGTCGACCCTGACTCACTCAGGTATTACTTGGACGACTCAGTGCACTTGTTGGTACAACAGTACGAAGGTGTGGGGATTCGTGCTACCAAGTTTTTGGCGCCTTGTCGGGGATTGTTCGAATTTGGACGAACTGACGGATTGTTTTTCTCCCTAGATCAGGTAATTTTTATTTTGTTTTGAGTCTTTTAATTTTTGTTTTCTTCTTTTCTGTTTTTCGAAAATATTAAAAATCTTTTTCAAAAATATTTTTCTTTTCTTTGTTTAATTTTTGTTCTTGGTTTTGAGTCTTGCATGTTCTTGTTTTCTGTTTTTCAATTACAAAAATTTTAAAACCTTTTTCATGCAATTTATTTTCAAGCATCCTTAGCTTTCTGTTTGAGAGTCTTTGTTTGTTTTCTTGATTAAGTCTTTTATTTTCTTCCTGTCTATTTTTTTTGAAAAATTTAAAACCATTTTCAAAAATATTTTTTATTTTCCTTGTTTAATCTTTGTTCTTAATTTGAGTCTTTTGTTTTTGTTCTTGTTGAGTTTTTCGTCCCTTTTTAGTCTTGCTTTCTAAAAAACTTTCAAAAATATTTTCTTTGTTTAAATCTTGTGTCAAGTCTTTAAGTTTGGTGTTTTCTTGTTATTTTTCTTTCAATTTTCGAAAATTTATGTTTGGTTTTCTAAAAATTTTAAGTTTGGTGTCCTTTTTATGTTCTTGTATTCTTTGAGTCTTTGAATTTCATTCTTTGTGTTCTTGTTAGTCTTCAAAGTGTTCTTGAGTCTTTTTTGTGTTTTGATCTTTAAATTTTTAAGTTTGGTGTCCCCTTGTGTTTCCCTCCAAAATTTTCAAAAACAAGGAGTATTAGATCTAAAAATTTTAAGTCTTGTATCTTTTACTTGTTTTTCTCTTTCATCATTAAATTCAAAAAAAATATCTTTTCTATTTTTAATTTCACTTAATTTTCGAAAATTTGCATTAAAAATTCAGATTTCAATTTCAAATTTTTATCTTATCTTATCTTAGTTTTCAAAATTTCAAAAAAATCAAATCTTTTAAAAAATTAAAATCATATCTTTTTCAAAAATCTAATATTTTTCAAAAATCTTATTTTATCTTTTTCAATTTTCAAATTTTAAGAATTCAAATTTCAAATTTCAAAATTAAAAATCTTATCTTTTTCAAATTTTAAATTTTAAAAATCAAATATTTTTCAAAAATTAAATTTCTTATCTTATCTTCTTCTAATTTCAAATCTTTTCTTATCTTATATCTTATCTCATTTTAAATTAAAATCTTTTCTTAATTAATATCTTATCTTCTCTCTCTTCTTTTTCAAAACCTCCTAACTAACTCTCATCTCTTCTTAATTTTCGAAAACTTCTTCCTTTTCTCTCTCTTCTATTTTCAAAAATTCACTAACTAATTTTAAAATTTTTTAAATTAATTAACTTAATTTTCGAAAACTAATTATTAAATAAAATAAAAACAAAAATATTTTTAATTCTTATTTATCTTATTTACTTATACTTCTTCTCTTCTCACTTCTATTTATTCGAATTACTTCCCTTCTCTATTCTTCCATCTTCACTTTTCTCTTTTATTCTATCTTCTTCTTCTTTCTTCACATCTCACTTTAAGGAGCAGCTTCTTGCCTATTGGTACAAAAAGCTTTCTTCTTTTCCTTCTTTTCTTTTCTTCTTGTTTATGACCAGGAACAGGGATAAAGAACCTCTTGACTCCTGATCCTGAACCTAAGAAGACTCTGAGGAGACATTTACAACAAGCTAGAGCACAACACTTTGAAAGAAACCTCTCAGAAAATTTTGAGCAAGAAAGAGAAGACATGGCTGAACCTCAAGAGGAGCCCAGAAAGGTTCTTGGTGACTTCACCATGCCTACCTCTTACTTTTATGGCAAAAGTATCTCTGTACCTGCCTTTGGAGCTAACAATTTTGAGCTTAAGCCTCAGTTAGTCTCTCTTCTGGAGCAAAACTGTAAATTCCATGGACTTCTATTGGAAGATCCACATCAGTTCTTAGCTGAACTCTTACAGATCTGTGATACTGTAAAGACTAATAGAGTTGATCCTGAAGTCTACAAGCTTATGCTCTTTCCCAACGGAAGATCCACATGAATTTTTAGCTAAGTTCTTATGGATCTGTGATATTGTAAAGACTAATAGAGTTAATCCTGAAGTATACAAGCTTATGCTCTTTCCCTTTGCTATAAGAGACAGAGCTAAGCTATGGTTGGATGCCCAACCAAGAGAGAGTCTTGACTCTCGGAAAAAGCTGGTTAATGCTTTTCTGGCTAAATTCTTTCCCCCTCAAAGGATGAGCAAAATTAGAGTGGAAGTTCGAACCTTCAGACAAAAAGAAGGTGAATCCCTCTATGAAGCTTGGAAAAGATACAAGCAATTGATCAGGAGATGTCCTCCTAACATGCTCTCAGAATGGTCCATCATAGGCGTGTTCTATGATGGTTTGTCTGAGATGTCCAAAATTTCATTGGACAGCTCTTGAGGTGGATCACTCCACTTTAAGAAAACACCTGCAGAAGCAAGAGAACTCATTGAAATGGTTGCAAATAACCAGTTCATATACACTTTTGAAAGAAATCCTATAAACCATGGGATCTCTCATAAGAAAGGAGTTCATGAAGTTGATACTCTGAATGCCATATTGGCTTAGAATAAGATCTTGACCCAACAGGTCAACATAATCTCCCAGCATCTGATTGGAATACAAACTGCAGCTGGCAGTGCTCAGGAAGCTTCTCCTGAAGAAGAAGCTTATGATCCTGAGCAACCCACCATGGAGGAGGTGAATTATATGGGAGAACCCTATGGAAACAGAAACCTCAGCAAGGTTTCAATAACAATCAAGGTGGTTAGGAACCAGAATGGGTTCAATAACAGGCCACCATTCCCATCTTCTCAAGGAAATATGAAAACCTCTAAGCAGAGTCTTTTTGACTTAGTTACTCTAGTCTCCAGCCTCTCTAAGACCACTCATAGTTTCATTAATGAAACAAGGTCCTCCATTAGAAACTTGGAGGTACAAGTTGGTCAACTGAGCAAGAGGATCCCAGAGATTCCTCCTAAAACTCTTCCCAGTAATACTGAGGTAAATCCTAGAGAAGAGTGCAAGGCCATAACCATGGAGGTGAAGGCCGAATTGGAGGAGAATGGGGTGGCGTTGAACGCCAGTGAAGGAAATATCATTTGGCGTTTAACGCCCAATCTGGCAGCAAGCCTGGTGCTGAACACCAGTGAAGGACATATCACTGGGCGTTCAACGCCCATCCTAGCAGCAGAGCTGGCGTTCAACGCCAGCCAGAGAGCACTGGCCGGGCATTCAACGCCCAAACACCTAGGCTTTCTGGCGTTGAACACTAGTGAGGAACCCCTCAATGGGCGTTCAACGTCCAACCAGGTAGGCTTTCTGGCGTTAAACGCCAGTGAGGAACCCCTCATTGGGAGTTCAACGCCCATAATCCCAAGGAAGCTGGCGTTGAATGCCAACAAAGACATCCCTGCTGGGCGTTCAATGCCCAGAATGCTAGAGGGACTGGCGTTTAACGCCAGTCAGGGTGGACAGCAATGGAGTTCAACACTTAAAGAGCTCATAGAGCTGGTGTTGAACGCCAGTCAAAGCACACTCTTTGAGTACCTAAATCCCACTCAAGAATCCCCTAGCCCAGAACCAAAGGAAACCATAATGACCGTAGAGGTTCCTTTGCATGCACTTCTGCAGTGCATGAGTTCTAATGACTACTCATCCTCGGATAAGGATGAGGACACTAGGGAAGAGCAAGTTGCTCGGTACCTAGGAGCTCTTATGAACCTGAATGCCAAGTTATTTGGTACAAGGCCATTGGAGGAAGAACCTCCACTGCTCACCAAAGAACTCCATGCTTTGGTTCGACAAGAGCTACCACAGAAGCTTTCAGATCCTGGACGCTTTCTGATTTTTTACACCATAGGCACCATGACCTTTGAAAAGGCTCTGTGTGACCTTGGGTCAAGCATTAACCTCATGCCACTCTCTGTAATGGAGAAATTCGGCATCATTGAGGTGAAATCTGCAAACATCTCATTAGAGATGGCAAACAAGACAATGAAGATGCCATATGGCTTAGTAGAGGATGTCTTGGTAAAAGTTGAAAACCACTACATCCCTACAAACTTTATTGTCTTGGACATAGGAGAGGATGAGGATGACTGTGTCATCCTTGGAAGATCTTTCCTAGCCACAGCCAATGCTATCATTGATGTGGCTAAGGGAGAAATGGTATTCCAATTAGGAGAGGACTATATCTTATTCAAGATGTCCAATCCCAATTTTCCTTCTGATAAGAAAGAGACAACTATACAATACCTAGTGTTCCAACCCTCTCTTTCTGTGCAGAGCATAGCAGAGCCCCCAAACATCAATTCTAAGTCTGGTGTTGGGCAGCCATCAACAAGATCTAAGCACAAAAGTACTAAGAAGAAAGTACCTAAAGGCTGGAGGGACAAGAAAGTTTCAACTGAAGGCCTCTCACCTGGCATGAGAGTTGTCTTCACTAAGAAGCCAGCCTTACCACATACACTGAGTCGTGTCCTGTCTCTAGAGCATATGGAGCTCATTCATGGGAGAACAGGAAGAAAGTTCACTGTAAGGGGCAAAAATCTGAGCCCATACTCACCTCCGTAAGGAGCTAACCATCAAGCTAATGACGTTAAAAGAGCGCTTGTTGGGAGGCAACCCAACCTTAATTAATTATTTATTTCCTTTTATTCTATTTTTATTATTTTTAGAGTCATGATCATATGCAGCATTTAGAATAGAGACAGAATTTCACAGCAGTGAAAATAGAACACTCTAGATGGAGTGTTAAAGTTGAACGCCAGCCAGGGTATCCCTGCTAGGCATTCAATGCCCATCATGGGCAGCATTGCTAGCGTTGAACGCTAGCCAGAGAGCAGCCCCTGGCCATTCAAACGCCAATGCAGAGAAGCAGGAAATCTAAATTTCCTAGCCTCTCAGGACCTGTGGGTCCCACATCATCTTTCACCTATCCTACCTACCCCACTTACTTTCACACTTCCCCATACCCACTTCCCTATAAACCCTAGCCCAATCACATCCATACCACTTCCCCAAAACCATCATAACTCCCACCTACCCCCACCCACTTCAAAATCAAATTTCCCACCCAAAACCCACCCGATGGCCGAACATATACCCTTCCCCACTCCTATAAATAACCCTCTTCATAACCTTTCATACACACACCTCTCATACCCTACTACACCCACAAGGCCGAAAGCCCTCTCTCCCTCTATATCCTTCTATTTTCTTCTTCTACTCCATTCTTCTCCTCCACTTATTTTTACTCGAGGACGAGCAAAGTTTTAAGTTTGGTGTGGGAAAAGCATAGGTTTTTTTTCTTTCCATTACCATTCATGGCACCCAAGGTTGGAGACTCCTCTAGAAAGTGGAGAAGAAAGGCAGTAGCCACTTCTTCTGAATATTGGAAGATGGAGAGATTCATCACCAAAGCTCATCAAGACCACTTTTATGAAGTAGTGGTAGAGAAAAAAGTGATCACTGAGGTCCCTTTCAGGCTCAAGAAGAATGAGTATCCGAAAATCTGAAGAAAGATCCGGAGAAGAGGTTGGAAAGTCCTAACCAATCACATTCAGAATGTTGGAATTCTCATGGTGCAAGACTTCTATGCTAATGCATGGGTTACTAAAAACCATGACACTAGTGTGAACCCAAATCCAAGGAATTAGATCACCATGGTCCGAGGAAGAATCTTAGATTTCAACCCGAAAAGTGTGAGGTTGGCGTTCAACTTGCCTCTAATGCAAGGAGATCCTCATCCTTACACTAGGAGAGTTAACTTTGATAAGAGATTGGATCAAGTACTCTCAGACATCTGTGTGGAAGGAGCACAGTGGAAAAGGGATTTCCAAGGCAAGCCCATTCAACTAAGAAGGGTTGACCATAAGCCCATAGCTAGAGAATGGTTGGAATTCATCCAAAGATCCATTATCCCTACTAGCAATCGGTCAGAAGTGACTGTTGACAGAGCCATCATGATCCATTGCATTACGATTGGAACTGAGGTGGGTGATTCCTCAAGAACTGTACAAGGTAGCTGAGAAGCCTCACACCAATGCAAGGTTAGCATTCCCACACCTCATCTGTCATCTATGCAATTCAGCTGGAATGGTCATAAATGGAGATGTCTCCATTGGTGAGGATAAGCCCATCACCAAGAAGAGGATGGAGCAAACTAGAGAGCATGTACAAGAGCCTGTGCAGCTGCCTCAGTATGAAATCCCTGAGATACCTCAAGGGATGTACTTTCCTCCCCAAAGCTATTGGGATCAATGGCAAGCTTCTCTTGGAGAATTGAGCACTAACATGGAGCAATTGAGCATGGAGCATCAAGGACATGCTACCACCCTCAATGAAATAAGAGATCAAGCATCATATTGGATCCTCAAAGAGGAGCACTAGACGCCACCATTAAAGGTGGACTCGTTCTCTTTTACCTCCTTTCCTTTATTATTTTTCTGTTTTCTGTTCTGTTTTGTCTGTTCTCTTGTTCTAGTTGCATGATCATGTGCATTGATGTCTTAAAAGTTATAAAATGTTCCATATATCTTTCACCTTGCTTAAAAGAAAATTTTTATTTAAAATAATTGAGAGATACATAAATTTTAAATTTAAAATAAGAATAGTTTAATTATGTTGATGTGGTGTCATTTGCTTTTGTTTTCTGAATGTATGATTGAACAGTGCATATTTAAAGCTGAAATTTTAGAATGTTGGCTCTTGAAAGAATAAGAAAAAAGGAAAAGTATTATTGATAATCTGAAAAATCAATAAAATTGATTCTTAAAGCAAGAAAAAGCAGCAAAAAAGAAAAATAAAAAGCATGTTGCAAAGGAAAAAAATTTTATGCACGCGAAAAAGAAAGAAAAATGGCAAAAAGAAAAAAATTATAAAGCAGAAAAATCCATTACTGCCCAAAAATGCAGAAAAAAAGGGCAGATTGAAAAAGTCAATAACCCTTTAAACCAAAAGGTAAGGGTAAAAGGACCCAAGGCTTTGAGCATTAATGGATAGGAGGGCCCAAAGGAATAAAATCATGGCCTAAACGGCTCAATCAAGCTGTCCCTAACCATGTGCTTGTGGCGTGAAGGTGTCAAGTGAAAAGCTTGAGACTGAGCGGTTAAAGTCGTGGTCCAAAGCAAAAAGAGTGTGCTTAAGAACTCTGGACACCTCTATCTGGGGACCCTAGCAAAGCTGAGTCACAATCTGAAAAGGTTCACCCAATTAAAGTGTCTATGACATTGTTGTATCTGGTGGTAATACTGGAAAGATGGAAACTCAGGTGCAGTCGACTTCACCCGAAGTTGATATTTGAGAGTCGTTAAATGATTTGACTAAATTTTCATCTAACGGCTCTCAGATATCAACTTCACGTGAAGTCGACTTCACCTGAGTTTTCACCTACTGGAAAACAAGGTGCTTAGGGTCACGGCCAAGACTCTGAAAGCTGTGTTCAAGAATCAAAATAAGATTAACTAAGAGAGTCAATAATATCATCTGGATTCTAAGTTCCTAAGGATGCCAACATCTCTGAGTTTCGATGGATAGTGAGGTGCCAAAACTATTCAGAAGCAAAAAGCTACTGAGTCCCGCTCATCTAATTGTAACTAAGCTTCATTTGAAACTTAGAAATTTATTTGTATCTTAATTTTATTTTTTATCCTACTGTGTTTTTAGTTGTTTGGGGACAAGTAACAGTTTAAGTTTGGTGTTGTGATGAGCGGATATTTTATACGCTTTTTGGCATCATTTTCATATACTTTTTAGCATATTTTATTTAGTTTTTATTAAGTTTTTATAGGTTTTTATTGTTAAAATCACATTTTTGGATTCTACTGAATTTTTTTGTTTTGTGCAATTTTAGGTATTTTTTGGTTGAAATTGAGGAGTTGGAGCAGAAGTCTGATTCAGAGACAGAGAAAGTACTGCAGATGCTGTCCGGATTTGACCTCCTTGCATTTGGAAGAGCTTTTCTAGAGCGACAGAAGTTCAAATGGAGTGCTATCAACGGCTATGGAAAGCTAACTTCCAGAGCTTTCCAACAATATGTAATAGTCCATACTTTGCTTCGGATTAGAAGGCCCAAAACTAGCATCCAACGCCAGTTTCCTGCCCCCTTCCAGACGTCCAGCACCCAAAAGAGCAGAGACCAATATACAAACGCCCAAAGAGGACCTCCTAGCTGCCGTTCCACGCCCAGAGACCTCATAGCATGTGGATCTCATCAAATCTCATCCCAAACACTCACCAAGTGGGTTCTATAAGTGAATTTTAGCACTAGATAGACTGTTTTACCCTTACTAATCATCTGTTTAGTATTTAAAGTGTATTTTACATAATCATTAGAGGAACATCGGACCTTTTTATGCTATGTTTGAGTTTTACCATGTGTTTTTTATCAGTATGAGTTTCTAAACCTCCTAGGTTGAGGGGAGGAGCCCTGCTGAGTCCTATGAATTAATAAAAGTATTACTGTTTCTCTTCGATCTGTGTTTGATTAATTCTAAGATATATATTTGTTCTTCATCAATATGAATGCATTGAACTGGCATAAGGTTATCACATTCTACATGGGTTCAAAGTGCGTCTTTCATTGGACAATGATGAACCACCAGCTTGAATATACGTCTCTCAGATGGCTAATCCACGACATTATTGGGGACTTCTCGAGACATCAGTTCAGCCGATTTCTGGGGAGATTAGGGTCTCTGTGGTAGAGGCTAGAACTCAAGGTGTAGTATTCTTTGATCTGGAAGATCTGACCTTGTCTGTGACTTTTTGAGTAGGATCATTAAGGAGAATGAACTGTACAAGCTTTACCCTCAATCAGAATGGATCCGTACTAAACCTAGGGTTTAGATCTGGAGGAGTATTGGCAGTTGCCCAAACTAGTGTCAATCACATATAGCCTGCCATTTAAGAAATCACTCATAAGCAAAGAGAGCAGTAATACCGGAGTTAATTCAGAATGGCAAAGCAACTCCAATCCTCAACTCTATCTTTAAAGTATTAGCACCCTATTATAATAATCTCACAAATATTTATCTATCAACCTTCTGATCTGCCTGACTAAGACCTGCAAGATAACCATAGCTTGCTTCAAACCACAATCCTCGTGGGATCGACCCTGACTCGCTCAGGTATGACTTGGACGACCTAGTACACTTGCTGGTACAACAGTACGACGGTGTGGGATTCGTGCTACCACAAGGTCTGGGTGCGATCCTGCTTGCGTGTTAACTTGAAAATGTGTTCGGATGACAAGTTGAGGATGGAAGTTCCCTCTCTTGTCGTGATGTAGATGTGGGGAAGGTGGAAAGCCACTCTCCTTCGTATTGTTTTCCCCACATTCTTCCCTGGTAACAAGGTGGAAAAGCACACTCCTTCGATGTGGAAAGGCACTCTCCTTCGTGAAACCTCCAGGAGAAGATGGAAAATCACTCTCCTTCGTTTATGATCCTCTTGGAGATGCGCACCCTGGAGACAAATGTCTGGGTTAGCTACCAGATGTGTCGGATTTTGGCAAAGTAACCGACGCGTGAGCTCACGGCCAGTAGGATAGACATTCACCATATGCATTTGTGTGATTTTGTCTGATTGTGCATTATGCCTAAATGAGTATAACATGCTAACTGTTATACTTGCTATTTGTATTACTTGCATCCTACTTGTGTGTGCTGTTGTTTGTTTGTCTTTGTAATTTCACTAGAGACGGAGGAACGGAGGGAAAGCGGAGAGATTTAGGGTTTTAGCTGAGTTTTAGGTAGATCTTAAGGAAATTGGTTAAGTTTAGAAAGCCTTAGAGAGCCACCCTGACTTATGGTTTCTGCTTTATTTCTTTAAGCTTTATATCTAAGTGTCGGCGTTCTAGGATTGTCTCTGGCATTCCCAAGACCTTATATATTATATGCATGGCACCTTTACCATGCTGAGAAACCCCAGTTCTCATTATATACTGTGTTGTTATTTTCAGATGCAGGTCAAGAGACACTTCACTAGGCATCTGGACTTCTGAAGCGAAGTGGTTCCTGGGTTTCCTTTGTGTTATATAGTTTATGTTTATATGTACTTAACTTTCTCTTAGAATAACTTGTTTATTTTGTACCTCCTAGAGGTTTATGGAGAACTAGGATTTTATGTATGTATTTTGGTCTTCGGGCTATGTTTATATGTACGTAAATATTCTCCGGCCAGCCTTGGCTTTGCAGGCTGAGTTAGGAGCTAGTTATTTTGTATCCTTGACTCTCTATTCTCACTTTTTGTTTAGTTATACTTATGAACTTTAGCTTTCTTAGCATGCAGGTTATCTCGTATCCTGAGCGTTGCTGATGAGCGGATAATTTATACGCTTTTTGGCATTATTTTTAGGTAGTTTTTAGTATAATTTAGTTAGTTTTTACTATGTTTTTATTAGTTTTCAAGCAAAATTTACATTTCTGGACTTTACAAGGAGTTTGTGTGTTTTTCTGTGATTTTAGATATTTTCTGGCTGAAATTGAGGGACCTGAGCAAAAATCTGATTCAGAGGCTAAAAAAGAACTGCTTATGCTGTTGGATTCTGACCTCCCTGCACTCGAAATGGGTTTTCTGGAGCTACAGAAACCCAATTAGTGCGCTCTCAATTGCGTTGGAAAGTAGACATCCAGGGATTTTCAGAAATATATAATAGTTCATACTTTTTCCGAGTTTTGATGACGCAAACTAGCGTTCAAACACCAACTTCCTGCTCTATTCTGAAGTTAAAGCCAAAACTGAGTTACAAGCTGGAGTTAAACGCCAAAACTGGCACCAAAGCTGGCGTTTAACTCCAAGAAAAGTCTTTGCATGTGAAAGCTTCAATGCTCAGCCCAAGCACACACCAAGTGGGCCCGGAAGTGGATTTCTACATCATTTACTCATTTCTGTTAACCCTAGCTACTAGTTTAGTATAAAAACTACTTTTAGTGGTTTATTTTATATCTTTAGATCATCTTTTTGACCATCTTTGTATCACTTTTGATCTCTTGATCACGTTTAGGGGGCTGGCCATACGGCCATGCCTAGACCTTCATGACTTATGTATTTTCAACGGTGGAGTTTCTACACCCCATAGATTAAGGTGTGGAGCTCTGCTGTTCCTCATGAATTAATGCAAAGTACTATTATTTTTCTATTCAATTCAAGCTTATTCTTATTCTAAGATATTCACTCGCACTTCAACCTGATGAATGTGATGATCCATGACACTCATCATCATTCTCACCTATGAACACGTGCCTGACAACCACTTCCGTTCTATCTGCAATAGCTTGAGTGTGTATCTCTTAGCCTCCATTCCGAAAGATCGGAGTCTTCGTGGTATAAGCTAGAATCAATTGGCAGCATTCTTGAGATCCAGAAAGTCTAAACCTTGT
>NC_029794.2:19074215-19079166 GCF_000816755.2 Arachis ipaensis | reverse complement strand
GAATGAATTCTAGAGTTTCATGATGATCTGTTGAAGTCTGGCTGGCTGTAAAGCCATGTCTAATCTTTTGGACTGAGGTTTCAACTTATCATCACAAGAGCTTGTTGATTTCTATCAATCTTGCTGTTGAATGTAATGATCTGCTGAAGCTTGGCTGGCCATTGGCCATGTCTAGTCTTTTGGACCGAAGCTTTCATGTAAAGCTTGGCTGGCTATTAAGCCATGTCTAAAATTTTGGATCAAAGCTTTAGACTAACATTGCATGATTCCTGGAATTCTTATTAAAAATTTTGAATTTCTTATTTTTCTTTTTCCAAATAATTTTTGAAAAATCCAAAAAATTTTATAAAATCATAAAAACAAAAAATTTTGGGTTTCTTGTTTGTGTCTTCTGTCAAATTTTAAGTTTGGTGTCAATTGCATGTTTTAATTTTTCTCAAAATTTTTGGAAACTCATGCATTGTGTTCTTCATAATCTTCAAGTTGTTCTTGATGAATTTCTTTGTTTGATCTTTAAATTTTTCTTGTTTGATGTCTTTTCTTGTTTTTCATATGCATTTTCAATATGTTAGTGTCTAAACATTGAAAATTTCTAAGTTTGGTGTCTTGCATGTGTTTCTTTTCTTAAAAATTTTCAAAAACATGTTCTTGATGTTCATCTTGACATTCAGAGTATTCTTGGTGTTCATCTTGACATTCAAAGTGTTCTTGCATATTTTTCTTGTTTTGATTCATAATTTTTATGTTTTGCATCATTTAGTTGTTTTTCTCTCTCCTCATAAAAATTCAAAAATAAAAAATATCTTTCCCTTATTCTTCTCATAAATTTCGAAAATTTGGTTTGACTTAGTCAAAAAGTTTTAAAATTTAATTATTTCTTATTAGTCAAGTCAAATTTTCAATTTAAAAATTCTATCTTTTTCAAATCTTTTCAAAAATCAAATCTTTTTCATTTTTCTTCTTTATTTTCGAAAATTTCAAAATTGATTTTCAAAATCTTTTTGTTATTTTTATTTCATATTTTCCAAAATCTTTACTAACAATTAACGTGATTGATTCAAAATTTTAAGTTGTTACTTATCTAGTAAGAAACGTTCAATCTTTAAATTTTAGAATCATATCTTTTTGTTTCTTATTAGTCAAGTAATTAACTTTAATTTCAAAAATCAAATCTTTTTAAATTTCTTTTTCAAATGATTTTCAAAATAAATTTCAATCATATCTTTTTCAAAACTTAATTTCAAAATCTTTTCTAACTTCTTCTCTTTTCAAAATTTGATTTTCAAATCTTTTTCAATTAACCACTTGATTTTTTTGTTTGATTTTAAAAGTTTTCTATTTCAGTCATATCTTTTTCAAAACCACCTAACTAATTCTCTCTCTCTAATTTTCGAAAATCCCCTATCCCTTTTTCAAAAATTCCTTTTAATTAACTAATTATTTTAAATTTTAATTTTTATTTTATTTCTTCTCTTAATTTTCGAATTTTAACTCAAAATTTAAATAAAAACAAAAATATTTTTTTTTATTTTAAACTAATATTCGAATTTCTGCCCTCTCTCATCTCTTTCTATTTATTTATCTATCTACTAATACTTCTCTTCTACTCATAATTCGAACCCCTTCTTCTTCTCTGTGCTCGAATTTTTCTCTTCCCATTCTTCTATTCTTCTCTTCTTCTACTCACATAAAGGAATCTCTATATTGTGACATAGAGGATTCCATATTTTCTTTGTTCTCTTCTCTTTTATATGAGCAGGAACAAGGATAAAGGCATTCTTGTTGAAGCTGATCCTGAACCTGAAAGGACTCTTAAGAGAAAACTAAGCTCTGAAGAGGACCTAACTGAAATTTTCGAAACAGAGAAAACAACTATGGCCGAACCCAACAACAACAATGCAAGGAAGGTGCTTGGTGATTTCACTACACCAACTTTCAATTTCTATGGAAGAAGCATCTCAATTCCTGCCATTGGAGCAAACAACTTTGAGCTTAAGCCTCAATTAGTTTTTCTAATGCAGCAGAATTGCAAGTTTCATGGACTTCCAATGGAAGATCCTCATCAGTTTTTAGCTGAATTCTTGCAAATCTGTGACACTGTCAAGACCAATGGAGTTGATCCCGAGGTCTACAGGCTTATGCTTTTCCCTTTTGCTGTAAGAGACAGAGCTAGAACCTGGTTGGATTCACAACCTAAGGAAAGCCTGAACTCTTGGAATAAGCTGGTCAGTGCTTTCCTGGCCAAATTCTTTCCACCTCAAAATATGAGCAAGCTTAGAGTGGAAATCCAAACCTTCAGACAGAAGGAAGGAGAGTCCCTCTATGAAGCTTGGGAAAGATATAAGCAATTGATCAAAAGGTGTCCTTCTGACATGCTTCCAGAATGGAGCATCATATGTATATTCTATGATGGTCTGTCTGAGTTGTCAAAAATGTCATTGGACCATTCTGCAGGAGGATCTCTTCATCTGAAAACCCCTACAGAAGCTCAGGAACTCATTGAAATGGTTGCAAATAACTAGTTCATCTACACCTCTGAGAGGAGTCCTGTGAACAATGGGACGCCTCAGAAGAAGGGAGTTCTTGAAATTGATACTCTGAATGCCATATTGGCTCAGAACAAAATATTGACTTAGCAAGTCAATATGATTTCTCAGAGTCTGAATGGATTGCAAGCTGCATCCAACAGTACTAAAGAAGAATCTTCTGAAGAAGAAGCTTATGATCTTGAGAACCCTGCAATGGCAGAGGTGAATTACATGGGAGAACCCTATGGAAACACCTATAATCCTTCATGGAGAAATCATCCAAATTTCTCATGGAAGGACCAACAGAAGCCTCAACAAGGCTTCAATAATAATGGTGGAAGAAATAGGTTTAGCAATAGCAAGCCTTTTCCATCATCTTCTCAGCACCAGACAGAGAATTTTGAACAAATCCATTCTGGCCTGGCAACCATAGTCTCTGATCTATCCAAGACCACACTAAGTTTTATGAATAAAACAAGGTCCTCCATTAGAAATTTGGAGGCACGGGTGGGTCAGCTGAGTAAGAGGATTACTGAAACTCCTCCCAGTACTCTCCCAAGCAATACAAAAGAAAATCCCAAGAGAGAGTGCAAGGCCATAACCATGACCAACATGGCCAAACCTGGAGAGAGTGAGGAGGACGTGAGTCCCAGTGAGAAAAGCCTCATGGGATGTCCTCTGGATAGAAAAGAGTTTCCCTTTGAGGAACCAAAGGAATCTGAGGCTCATACAGAGACCATAGAGATTCCATTGAACTTCCTTCTGCCATTCATGAGCTCTGATGAATATTCTTCCTCTGAAGAGGATGAAGACATCACTGAAGAGTAAGTTGCTAAATATCTAGGAGCAATCATGAAACTGAATGCTAAGTTGTTTGGTAATGAGACTTGGGAGAATGAACCCTCCTTGTTCACCAATGAACTGAATGCATTAATGAGGCAGACATTACCTCAGAAGAAACTGGATCCCGGAAAATTCTTCATACCTTGTACCATAGGCACCATGACCTTTGAGAAGGCTCTGTGTCACCTGGGGTCAGGGATAAACCTCATGCCACTCTCTGTAATGAAGAAACTTGGAATCTTTGAGGTACAAGCTACAAGAATCTCACTAGAGATGGCATACAAATCAATGAAACAGGCTTATGGATTAGTAGAGGATGTGCTAGTGAAGGTTGAAGGCCTTTACATCCCTGCTGATTTCATAATCCTAGACACTGGAAAGGATGAGGATGAATCCATCATCCTTGGAAGACCTTTCCTAGCCACAGCAAAAGTTGTGATTGATGTTAACAGAGGAAAGTTGGTCCTTCAGTTGAATGAGGACTACCTTGTATTCAAGAATCAAGGTTCTCCTTCTGTAACCATGGAGAGGAAGCATGAAAAGCTTCTCTCAATACAGAGTCAAACAAAACCCCCACATTCAAACTCTAAGTTTGGTGTTGAGAGGCCTCAACCCTGCTCTGATTATCTGTGAGGCTCCAAGAGAGCTCACTGTCAAGCTATTGACGTTAAAGAAGCGCTTATTAGGAGGCAACCCAATGTTATTTAATTATATCTATTTATTTTTCATTGTTATTTTATGTTTTCTTTAGGTTGATGATCATGTGAAGTTACAAAAACAACTGAAAAATAAAAAACAGAATGAAAAATAGCATTAAAAATAGCTCACCCTGGAGAAAGAGCTTACTCTCGTTTAAACGCCAGAAATAGGCACCAGATTGGCGTTTAACGCCAGAACAAAGCACCAAATTGGCGTTGAACGCCAAGAAAGGGAGAAAAGCTGGCGTTAAACGCCAGAAACAAGCAGCAACCTGGCGTTTAACGCCAGAAGTGCACTCTAAGGGCATTTTGCACGCCTAAATGGAGCAGGGATGCTAAGTCCTTGACCCCTCAGGATCTGTGGACACCACAGGATCCCTACCTACCCCACCTCTTCTTCTCTCTTCTTCACACCTTTTCATAACACTCTTGACCAAATTGGCCAAGAAAGGGAGAAAAGCTGGCGTTAAACGCCAGAAACAAGCAGCAACCTGGCGTTTAACGCCAGAAGTGCACTCTAAGGGCATTTTGCACGCCTAAATGGAGCAGGGATGCTAAGTCCTTGACCCCTCTGACCCCTCAGGATCTNTTTTCTTCTTCTACTTTCTTTCTTCTTTTGCTCGAGGACGAGCAAACCTTTTAAGTTTGGTGTGGTAAAATCATTGCTTTTTATTTTTTCTATTTTTTCATAGGCACCTAAGGCCAGAAAAATCTCAAGAAAGAGGAAAGGGAAGGTAATTTCTTCCACCTCTGAGCCATGGGAGATGGAGAGATTCATCTTAAAGGTCCACCAAGCCCATCACTAAGAAAAGGATGGAGCAAACAAGAGATCATGGACCTCAACAAGAGCATGAGGAAATTCCTCACCATGAAATCCCTGAG
>NC_029794.2:19066531-19073196 GCF_000816755.2 Arachis ipaensis | reverse complement strand
TCTTCACACCTTTTCATAACACTCTTCCCCAAATACTCATCACCACTCACATCCATCCACTCTTCCCCAAAAACCCCACCTACCTCCAAATTCAAAATTCTTTCCCTCCCAAACCAACCCTAATACACGAAACCTAACCCTTCCCCCACCCCTATATAAACCCCTCACCACTCTTTCATTTTCACACATTATAACTACTACTTCTACCCCTTGACCGAACCACATATCTCCCTCCATCTCCTCTATTTTCTTCTTCTTCTTCTACTACTTTCTTTCTTCTTTTGCTCGAGGACGAGCAAACCTTTTAAGTTTGGTGTGGTAAAATCATTGCTTTTTATTTTTTCATAACCATTAATGGCACTTAAGGCCAGAGATACCTCAAGAAAAAGGAAAGGGAAGGCAATTGCTTTCACCTCTGAGTCATGGGAGATGGAGAGATTCATCTCAAAGGTCCATCAAGACCACTTCTATGAAGTTGTGGTAAAAAAGAAGGTGATCCCTAAGGTCCCTTTCAAGCTCAAAAGGAGTGAGTATCTGGAGATCTGACATAAGATTAGAAGAAGAAGATGGGAAGTTCTCTCCAATCCTATTCAACAAGTCGGAATCTTAATGGTTCAAGAGTTCTATGCAAACACATGGATCACTAGGAACCATGATCAAAGTATGAACCCAAACCCAAAGAATTGGCTTACAATGGTTCAAGGGAAATACTTAGATTTCAGTCTGGAAAATGTAAGGTTGGCGTTCAACTTGCCAATGATGCAAGAAAATGCACGTTCCTACACTAGAAGAGTCAACTTTGATCAAAGGTTGGACCAAGTCCTCATGGACATATGTGTGGAAGGAGCTCAATGGAAAATTGACTCAAGAGGCAAGCCGGTTCAATTAAGAAGGCATGACCTTAAGCCTGTGGCTAGAGGATGGTTGGAGTTCATCCAACGCTCTATCATTCCTACTAGCAACCGATCCAAAGTAACTGTGGATCGGGCCATCATGATCCATAGTATCATGATTGGGGAGGAAGTGGAAGTTCATGAGATTATACCTCAAGATCTCTACAAGGTGGCTGACAAGTCCTCCACTTTGGCAAGGTTATCCTTTCCTCACCTCATTTGTCACCTCTGCAATTCGGCTGGGATTGTCATAGAGGGAGACATCCTCATTGAAGAGGACAAGCCCATCACTAAAAAGAGAATAGAGCAAACAAGAGAGCCCACTCATGGACCTCAATAAGAGCATGAGGAAATTCCTTGTCATGAAATCCCTGAGATGCCTCAGGGGATGCACTTTCCTCCACAAAACTATTGGGAGCAAATTAACACCTCCCTAGGAGAATTAAGTTCCAACATGGGACAACTAAGGGTGGAGCACTAAGAGCACTCCATCATTCTCCATGAGATTAGAGAAGATCAAAGATCTATGAGGGAGGAGCAACAAAGGCAAGGGAGAGACATAGAGGAGCTCAAAAGCACCATTGGTTCTTCAAGAGGAAGAAGACGCCACCCTCACTAAGGTGGACCCGTTTCTTAATCTCCTTGTCTATTTATTTTCTCTGTTTTCATTCTCTATGCTTTATGTTTATTTATGCTTGTGTCTTTATTACATGATCATTAGTGTCTAGTGTCTATGCCTTAAAGCTATGAATGTCCTATGAATCCATCACCTTTCTTAAATGAAAAATGTTTTTAATCACAAAAGAATAAGAAGTACATGATTTCGAATTCATCCTTGAAATTAGTTTAATTATTTTGACGTGGTGACAATACTTTTTGTTTTCTGAATGAATGCTTGAACAGTGCATATTTTTGAATTTGTTGTTTATGAATGTTAAAATTGTTGGCTCTTGAAAGAATAATGAAAAAGGAGAAATGTTATTGATAATCTGAAAAATCATAAAATTGATTCTTGAAGCAAGAAAAAGCAATGAAAAACAAGGCTTGCGAAAAAAAAATGGCGAAAATAAAAGAAAAAAAAAGAGAAAGAGAAAGAAAAAGCAAGCAGAAAAAAGCCAAGAGCTCTTTAAACCAAAAGGCAAGAGCAAAGAGCCAATAACCCTTTAAACCAAAAGGCAAGGGTAAAATAAAAAAGGATCCAAGGCTTTGAGCATTAATGGATAGGAGGGTCCAAAGGAATAAAATCCTGGCCTAAGCGGTTAAACCAAGATGTCCCTAACCATGTGCTTGTGGCGTGAAGGTGTCAAGTGAAAAGCTTGAGACTGAGCGGTTAAAGTCGTGATCCAAAGCAAAAAGAGTGTGCTTAAGAACCCTAAACACCTCTAACTGGGGACTTTAGCAAATCTGAGTCACAATCTGAAAAGGTTCACCCAGTTATGTGTCTGTGGCATTTATGTATCCGGTGGTAATACTGGAAAATAAAGTGCTTAGGGCCACGGTCAAGACTCATAAAGTAGCTGTGTTCAAGAATCAACATACTGAACTAGAAAAATCAATAACAGTATCTAAATTCTGAGTTCTTATAGATGCCAATCATTCTAAACTTCAAAGGATAAAGTGAGATGCCAAAACTGTTCAGAGGCAAAAAGCTACTAGTCCCGCTCATCTAATTGGAGCTAAGTTTCATTGATATTTTGGAATTTATAGTATAGTCTCTTCTTTTTATCCTATTTGATTTTTAGTTGCTTGGGGACAAGCAACAATTTAAGTTTGGTGTTGTGATGAGCGGATAATTTATACGCTTTTTGGCATTGTTTTTAGGTAGTTTTTAGTATAATTTAGTTAGTTTTTACTATGTTTTTATTAGTTTTCAATCAAAATTTACATTTCTAGACTTTACAAGGAGTTTGTGTATTTTTTTGTGATTTCAAGTATTTTCTGGCTGAAATTGAGGGACCTGAGCAAAAATTTGATTCAGAGGCTGAAAAAGGACTGCAGATGCTGTTGGATTCTGACCTCTCTGCACTCGAAATAGATTTTCTGGAGCTATAGAAACCCAATTCACGCGCGCTCAATTGCGTTAGAAAGTAGACATCCAGGGCTTTCCATCAATATATAATAGTCTATACTTTTCCCGAGTTTTGATGACGCAAACTGGCGTTCAAACACCAACTTCCTGCCTATTCTGAAGTTAAACGCCAGAATTGAGTTACAAGCTACAGTTAAACGCCCAAACTGGCACCAAAGCTGGCGTTTAACTCCAAGAAAAGTCTCTACATGTGAAAGCTTCAATGCTCAGCCCAAGCACACACCAAGTGGGCCCGGAAGTGGATTTCTGCATCATTTACTCATTTCTGTTAACCCTAGCTACTAGTTTAGTATAAAAACTACTTTTAGTGGTTTATTTTATATCTTTAGATCATCTTTTTGACCATCTTTGTATCACTTTTGATCTCTTGATCACGTTTAGGGGGCTGGCCATACGGCCATGCCTAGACCTTCATCACTTATGTATTTTCAACGGTGGAGTTTCTACACCCCATAGATTAAGGTGTGGAGCTCTACTGTTCCTCATGAATTAATGCGATTGTTTTTCTATTCAATTCAAGCTTATTCTTATTCTAAGATATTCATCTGCACTTCAATCTAATGAATGTGATGATCCGTGACACTCATCATCATTCTCACCTATGAACGCATGCTTGACAACCACTTCCGTTCTATCTGCAATAGCTTGAGTGTGTATCTCTTAGCCTCCATTCCGAAAGATCGGAGTCTTTGTGGTATAAGCTAGAATCAATTGGCAGCATTCTTGAGATCCAGAAAGTCTAAACCTTGTATGTGGTATTCCGAGTAGGATCTGGGATGGGATGACTGTGACGAGCTTCAAACTCGCGAGTGTTGGGCGTAGTGACAGACGCAAAAGGATCAATGGATCCTATTCCAACATGAGTGAGAACCGACAGATGAATAGCCGTGCGGTGACAACATATTTGGACCATTTTCACTGAGAAGACGGAAGGTAACCATTGACAACGGTGATCCCCCAACATACAGCTTGCCATGGAAATGAGTATGAATGATTGAATGAAGATAGTAGGAAAGCAGATATTCAGAAGCAACAAGCATCTCCATACGCTTATCTGAAATCCCACCAATGAATTACATAAGTATTTCTATCTTTATTTTATATTTTATTTATATTTTAATTATCAAAACCTCATAACCATTTGAATCTACCTGATTGAGATTTACAAGATGACCATAGCTTGCTTCAAGCCGACAATCTCTGTGGGATCGACCCTTAGTCACGTAAGGTTTATTACTTGGACGACCAAGTGCACTTGCTGGTTAGTTGTGCGGAGTTGTGAAAAGGAGTTGAGATTATAATCGTGCGTACCAAGTTTTTGGCGCCGTTGAGATCACAATTTCGTGCACCAGTTGCGCCTTTATTTCAGGATTTCGTTTTACCATTTTTCATGTCTAGAAGGTGGAAAGACACGCTTCTTCGATGTGGAAAGCCACTCTCCTTCGTTTATGATCCTCCTAGAAATGCGCAACCCAGAGACAAATGTCTGGGTTAGCTACCAAATGTGTCGGATTCTGGCAAAGTAACCGACATGTGAGCTCATGGCCAGTAGGATAGACATTCATCATATGTATTTGTGTGATTTTGTCTGATTGTGCATTAATTGGGTTTGCCTAAATGATTATAATATGCTAAATGTTATACTTGCTATTTGTATTACTTGCATCCTACTTGTGTGTGCTGTTGTTTGTTTGTCCTTCTAATTTCATTGGAGACGGAGGAACGGAGCGAAGGCGGAGAAATTTAGGGTTTTAGCTGAGTTTCAGTTAGATCTTAAGGAAATTGGTTAAGTTTAGAAAGCCTTAGAGAGCCACCCTGACTTATGGTTTCTGCTTTATTTCTTTAAGCTTTATATCTAAGTGTCGGCATTCTAGGATTGCCTCTTGCATTCCCAGGACCTTATATATTATGTGCGTGGCACCTTTACCATGCTAAGAACCCCCTGCTTCTCATTCCATACTGTGTTGTTATTTTCAGATGCAAGTTTAGAGACACTTCACTAGGCGTTTGGACTTCTGACGCGGAGTGGTTCCTGGGTTTTTTTGTGTTATATAGTTTATGTTTATACGTACTTAACTTTCTCTCCGAATAACTTGTTTATTTTGTACCTCCTAGAGGTTTATGGAGAACTAGGGTTTTATGTATGTATTTTGGGCTTCAGGCTATGTTTATATGTATGTAAATATTCTCCAGCCAACCTTGGCTTCGCAGGCTGAGTTAGGAGCTAGTTATTTTGTATCCTTGACTCTCTACTCTCACTTTCTATTTAGTTACACTTATGAAATTTAGCTTTCTTGGCATGCAAGTTATCTCGTATCCTGAGCGTTGCGTTTTTATTTCGTGAATTTGTTTTACTGTTTTTCAAGGCTCCTAGTTAAATATCTTTTTCACTATATATATATTCACTTTTAGAGGTCTTAATACCTTACCACCTCAGTCTTATGACTTAAGCATAAGATTAAGTGTGGTAGGGTGTTACAGAGATCACCCCGACAAGACAACAAACAAAGAAGCTAGCCTCAGGGAAAACCTAAAGGAGCAGCTCATTGATCTATTAAGGGAGAACTCCGACCACTTTACATGGAAAGTCTCTGACATTCCTGACATCAATCCCATCCTAATGTCCCACAAGCTCGCAATATACCCGAACTCCCGACCTGTCCAATAAAAATGTCGGAAGCTTGGGCCAGAGAGGACGCATGTTGTGGAGGAGTAGGCATTGTTAGAAGCAAGGTTCATACGGGAAATTAAATATCCATTGTGGCTAGCTAATATCGTTTTGGTAAAAAAACAAAATGGGAAGTAGAGGATGTGTGTGGACTACACCGACCTCAATAAAGCTTGTCCCAAGGATTCTTATCCTCTCCCACGCATTAACGCTTTGGTCGACTTAGCCTTAGGCTACCAATACTCGTCCTTCATGGACGCTTACTCGGGATACAACCAAATCCCGACGTACAAACTGGACCAGAAAAAGACCTCATTCATAACTTCAAAAGGCAACTACGCCAACTACTGCTACGTAGTAATGCCTTTTGGACTAAAGAACGCAGGGACTACATACCAGTGATTAATAAACAAAGTATTCTCTTCTTGAGAAAACTCATGGAGGTATACGTAGATGACATGCTCGTCAAAACCAAAGAGGACGCGACATTGTTGCTTGACCTCTACGAAGTGTTCTCTACCATAAGGGAGCAAGGAATGAGGTGGAACCCCTCTAAATACACCTTCATGGTAAAAGCTGAAAAATTCTTGGGATTCATGCTGACCCAAAGAGGCATAGAAGTGAACTGGTGCATAAGTTGTGAATCACACTTTTCACAACTCGTACCACTAACCAGCAAGTGCACTGGGTCGTCCAAGTAATACCTTACGTGAGTAAGGGTCGAATCCCACGGAGATTGTTGGTTTGAAGCAATCTATGGTTATCTTGTAAATCTCAGTTAGGAAGTCAATTGTGTTGATCAGTTGAATTGTGAATAAACAAGAGAGCATGGATTGAAGGTTACTTGTTATGCAGTAATGGAGAATATGTTAGAGTTTTGGAGATGCTTTGTCTTCTGAATCTCTGCTTTCCTCTGTCTTCTGATTCACGCACGCGCGTCCTCCTATGGCAAGCTGTGTGTTGGTGGATCACCGTTGTCAATGGCTACCATCCATCCTTCCAGTGAAAAGATTCC
>NC_029794.2:19064559-19064780 GCF_000816755.2 Arachis ipaensis | reverse complement strand
GCTCTGTCACAGCACGGCCAATCACCGGTTGGTTCTCGATCCGGTTGGAATAGAATCCCTTGATTCTTTTGCATCTGTCACTAACGCCCAGCCTTCATGAGTTTGAAGCTCGTCACAGTCATTCGATCATCGAATCCTACTCGGAATACCACAGACAAGGTTTAGACTTTCCGGATTCTCATGAATGCCGCCATCAATTCTAACTTATACCACGAAGATTC
>NC_029794.2:19044977-19064535 GCF_000816755.2 Arachis ipaensis | reverse complement strand
CCCACTTGGTGTGTGCTGGGGCTGAGATTTAAGCAATTCACGTGCAGAGGCCATTTGTGGAGTTGAACGCCAGTTTTTATGCCAGTTTGGGCGTTCAACTCCAGCTTTTGATCCTTTTCTGGCGCTGGATGCCAGAATTAGGCAGAGAACTGGCGTTGAACGCCAGTTTACGTCATCTATCCTTGTGCAAAGTATGGACTATTATATATTGCTGGAAAGCCCTGGATGTCTACTTTCCAAAGCAATTGGAATCACGCCATTGTGAGTTCTGTAGCTCCAGAAAATCCACTTTGAGTGCAGGGAGGTCAGAATCCAACAGCATCAGCAGTCCTTTTTCAGCCTGAATCAGATTTTTGCTCAGCTCCTTCAATTTCAGTCAGAAAAATACCTGAAATTGCAGAAAAACACACAACTCATAATAAAGTCCAGAAATATGAATTTTTCCTAAAAACTAATGAAAATAAACTAAAAATTAACTAAAACATACTAAAAACTATATGAAATTACTCCCAAAAAGCGTATAAAATATCCGCTCATCACAACACCAAACTTAAACTGTTGCTTGTCCTCAAGTAACTAGACAAATAAAATAGAAGACTAATAGGTTGAGAAGAAATAATATCTCAGAGTTTTTGAATGAAGCTCAGATTCTAATTAGATGAGCGGGGCTAGTAGCTTTTTGCTTCTGAACAGTTTTGGCATCTCACTTTATCCATTGAAACTCAGAGTGATTGGCATCTATAGGAACTCAGAATTCAGATAGTGTTATCGATTCTCTTATTTCAGTATGATGATTCTTGAACACAGCTTCTTTATGAGTCTTGGCCGTGGCCCTAAGCACTTTGTTTTCCAGTATTACTACCGGATACATAAATGCCACAGACACATAACTGGGTGAACCTTTTCAGATTGTGACTCAGCTTTGCTAAAGTTTCCAATTAGAGGTGTCCAGAGTTCTTAAGCGCACTCTTCTTTTTGCTTGGACCTTGACTTTAACCGCTCAGTCTCAAGTTTTCACTTGACACCTTCACGCCACAAGCACATGGTTAGGGACAGCTTGGTTTAGCCGCTTAGGCCAGGATTTTATTCCTTCTTGGCCCTCCTATCCACTGATGCTCAAAGCCTTGGGATCCTTTTTATTACCCTTGCCTTTTGGTTTTAAGGGCTATTGGCTCTTTGCTCTTGCCTCTTGGTTTTAAGAGCTTTGGCTTTTTCTGCTTGCTTTTTCTTTTTCTTTCTATTATTTTTTTTTCGCTACTTTTTTTTTTCTGCAAGCTTTGTTATTTGCTGCAAGAATCATTTTTTTTATTTTTCAGATTATCAATAACATGTCTCATGTTCATCATTCTTTCAAGAGCCAACATATTTAACAGTCTTAAGCAACAAATTCAAAAGATATATGCACTGTTCAAGCATTCATTCAGAAGACAGAAAGCATTGCCACCACATTTAACTAATTAGAATTTCTCTTATTAAAACTCGAAATTTTATTGCCTCTTATTCAAAAGATCTACTACTTTATTCATGTTTGCTGATGATGAGAAAAATAAACTATAGCTTAATTGGATATAAAATCAAAATAGATACTAATTACTACTATATGACTCCTAAGGTAAACTTCTATAAGGACACTATCACAGAGTTAAGGCAGAAATTGGAAATTAACAACCTTTATTCTGGGGGAACGGGGGTTCCTCTGATCCTTGGGGTGCTTGGTCCTGCAAGAGATTCTTTCTGGCGCTTTAAGTCCCTTAAGTCACGCCCTTGCTCCTCTTGTTCTTTAAACATATAGGTAAGAATTTGACCATGTTCCTTTTGTTCTTTTATGATTTGTTCCATAGCTTCCCGTATCTTGGTAACAGACGTCTCAAGATACTCCCAGTATTCAGACTGAGGGATCTCTGGGAGAAATTCCTGTGTTTTCTTCTTGATGGGATCATCCTGTGCTTGTTGTTTTTCCATTGATGCTTTGGTGATTGGCTTCTCAACTGAGATATACTCAATTATTCCCATCCTTACTCCAGCATCCTTGCAGAGCAGAGAGATCACGCTTGGATAAGCCAACCTGGCCTCTTTAGAATTTTTGTTAGCAATTTTGTAGAGTTCAGCTGATGGACTTCCACTTCTTTTCCCATCATGATGCAATGGATCATCACTGCTCTTTTCACAGTGACCTCAGAACGGTTGCTAGTGGGCAACAGAGAATGCCCAATGAAGTCCAGCCATCCTCTGGCGACTGGTTTGAGATCTTCTCTCTTGAGTTAATTTTGGACACCCTTTGTGTTGGTGGTCCATCTGGCTCCAGGGATACATATGTCCTCTAGAATCTTATCCAGGCCTTTGTCTGTTCTCATCATTCTCCTGTTGAAGGAGTCTGGATCATCTTTCAGCTGAGGTAGCTTTAAGATCTCTCTGATCTTGTCAGGGGTGGTGTGAACAATCTTTCCTCTGACCATGGTCCGATATTCATAGAAAGCAGTTCCAGATAGTTTTTGCTTGTTAGTCTGCCACATATTAGCATAGAACTCCTGGACCATATTCCTTCCCACTTTCGTTTCAGGATTAGCTAGGACTTCCCAGTTCCTGATTCGAATTTGCTCCTGGATCTCCGGATATTCATCTTCTTTCAGATCGAATCTAACTTCCGGGATCACTGATCTCAAACCCATTATTTTGCTATAATGGTCTGAATGTTCTTTAGATAAGAACTTCCCTTGATTCCAAAGTGATTTTGGAATGCTCTCTTTCTTGCCTCTTGGAATGGGTTGTTTTCCTTTAGGAGCCATGATCTTAGTGATCTTGGATAAACACACCAAACTTAGAGGTTTGCTTGTCCTCAAGCAAAAGAAAAGAAAGGAGAGGGGTAGAAGGAGAGCTAGGTGCAATTGTTGATGGAAGGGGGAGGGAGGCCGAACCCATATATAAAGGGAGGGAGGGTGAGTTTTCGAAAAAAAAAAAAAGATAAAGATATGATAAAAAGATTGATTTGGAAAAGATAAGATAGAAGATATGATAAGAGAGGATATAGTTTAAGATTTGAAAAGATATGAAAGATTTTTGAAAAGGATAGATCTGGATTTTGAAAAAGATATTGATGAATTGAAAAGATGGATTTGTTTTTAAAAAGATTTGAAAAGAGTTGGATTGAATTTGCAAAGAGGGTCTGTGCTTATGGATTAAGATACATTTGATATTTTGAAAGTAGAATTTTTAGAAATTAGGGATTTTAGAAATCAGGGTTCTTGACATGTTTATGCAATAAATCATGAATTGAAGTATGAAAATCAAGATTAGAATGAAAAAAATATGAAGAAAAATGAGTTTTCCTCCTCCCTGCCATCCTGGCGTTTGAACGCCCAAACGCTGCATGTTTTGGGCATTCAACGCCCAAATGCTGATCTCCTGGGTGTTCAGCGCCTAGTTGCTGCCATTTCTGGCGTTCAACGCCCAGTGGGTGCCCATTTCTGGCGTTGAACGCCCAGTGTGCTACCATTACTGGCGTTCAACACCCAGTGGATGCCCATTTTGGGCGCTGAACGCCCAAAATGGCCTTCACTGGCATTTTCTTGCCAGTGAGCTCCCTATCTCTGTTTTGTGTGTAGATTCCTTCTGTAACCCTGTAGATTTATGAAAAATAATGATTTACCTCAGTGTCAAGGAACTTTATATAAACAAATAAAATTAAAAATAGGGCAAAATGCTTAGAGGATTGATGCCCCATGGCTAGGTTGCCTCCCAGCAAGCACTTCTTTATTGTCTTTAGCTGGACCTTGCTGAGCTTTTAATCTAGCTTCAGCCTTGAGCACTCTTGCTCAACGTTGCCTTCAAGATAGTGCTTGATTCTCTGTCCATTGACAATGAACCTCTTATCAGAATCAATATCTTGAAGCTCCACATAACCATATGGTGATACACTTGTAATCACGTATGGTCCCCTCCACCGCGATTTCAATTTCCCGGGGAATAGCCTGAGTCTAGAGTTAAACAGCAGAACCTTCTGTCCTGGTTCAAAGATTCTAGAAGACAGCTTTCTGTCATGCCACTTTTTTTATTTCTCTTTATAAAGCTTGGCATTCTCGAAAGCTGTGAATCTGAACTCCTCTAGCTCGTTTAGCTGGAGCAATCTTTTTTCTCCTGCTAATTTGGCATCAAAGTTTAGGAATCTGGTTGCCCAGTAGGTCTTATGTTCCAGTTCCACGGGCAGGTGACATGCCTTACCATACATAAGTTGGTATGGAGAGGTCCCTATAGGGGTCTTGAATGCTGTTCTGTAAGCCCACAGAGCATCATCCAAGCTCCGTGCCCAGTCCTTTCTACGGGTATTTACTGTCCGTTCCAGGATTCTCTTTAATTCTCTGTTAGAGACTTCAGCTTGCCCATTGGTTTGTGGATGGTATGGAGTAGCCACTTTGTGGCGAATTCCATACCGAACCATGGCAGAGTAAAGATGTTTATTGCAGAAGTGAGTGCCCCCATCACTAATTAGTACTCTAGGGACGCCAAACCTGCTAAAGATATGTTTCTGGAGGAACTTCAGCACTGTTTTAGTATCATTGGTGGGTGTGGCAATGGCCTTAACCCATTTGGATACATAGTCAACTGCCACCAGAATATAAGTGTTTGAGTATGATGATGGGAAAGGTCCCATGAAGTCAATTCCCCATACATCAAACAACTCAATTTCCAAAATTCCTTGTTGAGGCATGGCGTAACCATGAGGCAGATTACCAGCTCTTTGGCAACTGTCACAATTACGTACAAACTCTCGGGAATCTCTATAGAGTGTGGGCCAATAGAAGCCACATTGGAGGACCTTGGTGGCTGTTCGCTCACTTCCGAAATGGCCTCCATATTGAGATCCGTGGCAATGCCATAGGATTCTCTGTGCTTCTTCTCTAGGCACACACCTACGGATTATTCCGTCTGCACATCTCTTAAAGAGATAGGGTTCATCCCACAAGTAGTACTTTGCATCAGTAATCAATTTCTTCTTTTGTATCCTGTTGTACTCTTTGGGTATGAACCTTGCAGCTTTATAGTTTGCAATATCGGTAAACCATGGTGCTTCCTGAATGGCAAATAGATGCTCATCCGGAAAGGTCTCAGAGATCTCAAGAGATGGGAGGGACGTCCCTTCTATTTGCTCTATCCGAGACAGATGATCAGCCACTTGGTTCTCTGTCCCTTTTCTGTCTCTTATTTCTATATCAAACTCTTGCAGAAGCAACACCCATCTGATGAGCCTGGGTTTTGAATCCTGCTTTGTGAGTAGATATTTAAGAGCAGCATGGTCAGTATACACAATCACTTTTGATCCTACTAAGTAGGATCTGAACTTGTCAATGGCGTAAACCACTGCAAGTAATTCTTTTTCTGTGGTTGTGTAATTTTTCTGGGCATCATTTAAAACGCGACTAGCATAATAAATAACATGCAGAAGCTTGTCATGCCTCTGTCCCAGTACTGCACCAATGGCGTGATCACTGGCATCACACATTAGCTCAAATGGTAATGTCCAGTCTGGTGCAGAAATGACTGGCGCTGTGACCAGCTTAGCTTTCAGCGTTTCAAACTCCTACAGGCACTCTGTGTCAAACACGAATGGCATGTCAGCAGCTAGCAGATTGCTTAGAGGTTTTGTGATTTTTGAAAAATCCTTTATAAACCTCCTATAGAATCCTGCATGCCCCAGAAAGCTTCTGATTGCCTTAACATTGGCAGGTGGTGGTAATTTTTCAATTACCTCTATTTTTGCTTGATCCACCTCTATTCCCTTGTTTGAGATTTTATGCCCAAGAACAATCCCTTCAGTCACCATGAAGTGACATTTTTCCCAGTTTAAAACTAGGTTGGTCTCTTGGCATCTCTTCAAAACAAGTTTCAGGTGATCAAGACAGGAGCTGAATGAGTCTCCATATACTGAGAAGTCATCCATGAAGACTTCCAGGAATTTTTCTACCATATCAGAGAAAATAGAGAGCATGCATCTCTGGAAGGTTGCAGGTGCATTACACAGCCCAAACGGCATCCTTCTATAAGCAAACACTCCAGATGGACATGTGAATGCTGTTTTCTCTTGATCCTGGGGATCTACTGCAATCTGGTTATAGCCTGAGTAGCCATCCAAAAAGTAGTAATACTCATGACCTGCCAGTCTTTCTAGCATCTGGTCTATGAATGGTAAAGGAAAATGATCCTTTCTGGTGGCTGTATTGAGTCTTCTGTAGTCAATACACATGTGCCATCCTGTAACTGTTCTTGTAGGCTCTTCTAGAAGAAATTTCAGAGGCTCTTTCATGTCCTCTGAATCCTCTAAATCAGGCTGAACATCTTTAAAGATATTTTCCAACTCTGATTCGAGACTCTCAGCCATGTTGATCTCTTCTACTAACGAGTCAATAAGATCAACTTTCATGCAGTCTGTTGATGTGTCTAGATGCTGCATGGCTTTGACAGCGTTCAACTTAAACTCATCATCATTGACTCTCAGGGTTATTTCCCCCTGTTGGACGTCAATGAGGGATCGTCCAGTTGCTAGGAAGGGTCTTCCTAGAATGAGAGTAGCACTCTTGTGCTCCTCCATTTCCAGCACAACAAAGTCAGTGGGAAAGGCGAATGGCCCAACTCTGACAATCATGTCTTCAATCACGCCAGATGGGTATTTAGTGGAGCCATCAGCAAGTTGGAGACATATCCGGGTTGGTTTAACCTCGTCAGTTAAACCAAGCTTTCTAATAGTGGATGCAGGTATTAGGTTAATGCTTGCCCCAAGATTGCATAAAGCTGTCTTGGTACAATTATCTTTTAATATGCATGGTATCAGAAAACTCCCAGGGTCTTTAAGCTTTTCAGGAAATCTCTTCAGAATGACTGCACTGCATTCTTCAGTGAGGAGAACTCTTTCTGTTTCTCTCCAATCCTTCTTATGACTCAAGATCTCTTTCATGAACTTGGCATAAGAAGGTATTTGCTCAAGTGCTTCTGCAAATGGAATCTTTATTTCAAGAGTCCTGAGATAATCTGCAAAACGAGCAAACTGCTTATCCTGCTCCTCTTTCCGGAGTTTTTGAGGATAAGGTATCTTGGCTTTATATTCCTCAACCTTAGTGGTTAAAGAAGCCTTTTTAGAGGGGTTGTTATCAGCACTTGTGTGTGTCTGATCCCTCACTGGCAATTGAGTGCCAGAGTTAGAAACTGGAGTGACGTTAGATGCCAACTCCTTTTCTGTTCCTGGCGTCTGAACGCCAGAACTGTGCCTATTTTGGGCGTTCAGCGCCAGATCCTTCCCATTTTGGGCGTTCAACGCCAGATCCTTGCCTATTTCTGGCGTTGAACGCTAGTTCTGCCTTGTTTCTGGCGTTGAACGCCAGTTTTGGGCATGGTCTGGGCGTTCAGCGCCAGCCTTCCACCAATTTTCTGGTGTTTTAGTACCAGAATTATTTTTCCCTGTGCTCTTACTGTCCTCAAGTGAATTTTGGGTGGTTTGCTCATTCCCTGGCTTTTTGCTGCCTTGAGGTGGGGTATTTAATGTTTTCCCACTTCTTAATTGAACTGCTTGGCATTCTTCTGTTATTTGCCTTAACAGTTGCTGCTTTGTTTGCTTAAACTGTTCTTCCATATGTATATTAGCCATCCTTGTCTCTTGTAGTCTATCTTTAAATTCGGCTAACTGCTTTGTTAGGAAGTCCAATTGCTGATTGAATTCAGCAGCTTGTTTTACAGGACTGAGTTCAGCAGTTGCTGTTTTAACCTCTTCTTTCATGGAAGGGTCACTGCTTAGGTACAGATGCTGATTCCTGGCAACTGTATCAATGAGCTCTTGAGCCTCTTCAATTGTCTTTCTCATGTGGATAGATCCACCAGGTGAGTAATCTAGAGACATCTGAGCTCCTTCTGCAAGCCCATAGTAGAAGATGTCTAACTGAACCCACTCTGAAAACATTTCAGAGGGGCATTTTCGTAGCATCTCTCTGTATCTCTCCCAGGCATCATAAAGAGATTCATTATCTCCTTGCTTGAAGCCTTGGATGTCCAGCCTTAGCTGTGTCATCTTTTTTGGAGGGAAATACTGATTCAGGAATTTTTCTGTCAACTGTTTCCATGTCCTTATGCTGGCTTTAGGTTGGTTATTTAACCACCTCTTAGCTTGATCCTTTACAGCAAATGGAAACAGTAATAGTCTGTAGACATCCTGATCTATTTCTTTATCATGTACTGTGTCAGCAATTTGTAAAAACTGTGCCAGAAACTCTGTAGGTTCTTCTTGTAGAAGACCGGAATACTGGCAACTTTGCTGCACCATGATAATGAGCTGAGGATTCAACTCAAAGCTACTGACTCCAATGGAGGGTATGCAGATACTACACCTATATGAAGCAGTAGAGGAGTTAGAATATGACCCCAGAGTCCTCCTGAACTGTTCATTTTCGCTTAAGTCCATAATGGAGAAAGGGAGATGATGTAAAATAGAAAAAATATTTTTATTTATTTATTTATTTATTTATTTATTTCGAAAACAAAATAAGTCACAATAAAATAAATAAAAATGGTTGAAGATTTTTGAAAAACTGAGGAGAGAGAAAGTGGTTAGGAAATTTTGAAATAAAAAATCTGAATTTTAGAAGTAGATTTCGAAAATTTACTTTTAAAACAGAGAGAAAAGATATTTTTGAATTTAAAGAGGAGAGAGAAAAACAATAAGATATCACAAGATTTAAAATTTTTAGATTTAATGCACCTTATTTTCGAAAATTTTTGGGGGAAAACACCAAAGAACACCAAACTTAAAAATTTTAAGATCAAGATACAAGGGAGACTTAAGAACACTTTGAAGACTCACAAGAACACAAGAACATGAAGGAAGAACACCAAACTTAAAATTTTTTGAAAACCAAACTAAAATTTTCGAAAAACACAGAAAATTAACAAGAAAACACCAAACTTAAAGTTTGGCACAGGATTTAATATAAAAATTATTTTTAAAAAAGATTTTAAAAAGAAAATAAGGATTCTAAGATTCTAACACGACAATAATAAGAGACTCTAAACAAAAAAGAGAGATTTTTCCTAATCTAAGCAACAAAATAAACTGTTAGTTGTCCAAACACGAACAATCCCCGGCAACAGCGCTAAAAACTTGGTGCACGAGTTGTGAATCACACTTTTCACAACTCGTACCACTAACCAGCAAGTGCACTGGGTCGTCTAAGTAATACCTTACGTGAGTAAGGGTCGAATCCCACGGAGATTGTTGGTTTGAAGCAATCTATGGTTATCTTGTAAATCTCAGTTAGGAAGTCAATTGTGTTGATCAGTTGAATTGTGAATAAACAAGAGAGCATGGATTGAAGGTTACTTGTTATGCAGTAATGGAGAATATGTTGGAGTTTTGGAGATGCTTTGTCTTCTGAATCTCTGCTTTCCTCTGTCTTCTGATTCACGCACGCGCGTCCTCCTATGGCAAGCTGTGTGTTGGTGGATCACCATTGTCAATGGCTACCATCCATCCTTCCAGTGAAAACTACGCTCACGCGCTCTGTCATAGCACGGCCAATCACCGGTTGGTTCTCGATCCGGTTGGAATAGAATCCCTTGATTCTTTTGCGTCTGTCACTAACGCCCAGCCTTCATGAGTTTGAAGCTCGTCACAGTCATTCGATCATCGAATCCTACTCGGAATACCACAGACAAGGTTTAGACTTTTCGGATTCTCATGAATGCCGCCATCAATTCTAGCTTATACCACGAAGATTCTGATTAAGAGATCTAAGAGATACTCATTCAATCTGATATAGAACAGAGGTGGTTGTCAGGCACACGTTCATGGGTTGAGAATGGTGATGAGTGTCATGGATCATCACCTTCTCTACAGTTAAGCGCGAATGAACATCTTAGATAGGAACAAGCGTGTTTGAATGGAAAACAGAAATACTTGCATTAATTCATCGAGACACAGCAGAGCTCCTCACCCCCAACAATGGAGTTTAGAGACTCATGCCATCAAAGAATACAAAGTTTAGATAACTATTATATATTGCTGGAAAGCCCTGGATGTCCACTTTCCAACGCAATTGGAAACATGCCATTTTGAGTTCTGTAGCTCCAGAAAATCTACTTTGAGTGCAGGGAGGTCAGAATCCAACAGCATCAGCAGTCCTTTTTCAGCCTGAATCAGATTTTTGCTCAGCTCCTTCAATTTCAGTCAGAAAAATACCTGAAATTGCAGAAAAACACACAACTCATAGTAAAGTCCAGAAATATGAATTTTCCTAAAAACTAATGAAAATAAACTAAAAATTAACTAAAACATACTAAAAACTATATGAAATTACTCCCAAAAAGCGTATAAAATATCCGCTCATCACGAACCCAGAAAAATGTCAGGCTATACTTTGTATGAAAAGCCCGACTTGTGTCAAAGAGGTCCAGCAGCAAAATGGAAGGTTAGCAACCCTGTCCAGATTCCTAATCGAATCAGCCTTGAAATCACTTCCCTTATACTCAATCCTAAGAAAAGAAAAATAATTCGAGTGGACTCCAGAATGCAAATAAGCCTTTCAGGACTTCAAGGCATTTCTGGGACAACCCCCAATACTCACCCGACCAGTAAAGGGAGAAGAACCCGTGCTCTACCTGGCTGTGGCAAGCCGAGCCATAGCCTCTGCCCTAGTTCAGGAAGAAGAGAAGGGGCAACAACTTATCTATTTTATCAGCAAAGCCTTACAAGGGACAAAGTTAAACTATCAAAAGATAGAGAAGTTTTCCTATGCCCTTATCCTCACATCTTGAAGACTCGGACCTTACTTTCAGGCTCACATTAAAGTTCGTACTAATCATCCAACAAAGTCAGACTAGCCGGGTTAAAGCGCCGACTACAAGACGCAAAAGGGGCTTGGGCAGACGAGCTCCCTCAAGTCTTGTGGGCATATTGGACTACCCCACACTCCACGATAGGGGAATCACCCTTCCGACTTGCTTATGAAATGGAGGCTATAATTCCAATAGATGTAACCGAAGAGTCACCTAGAGTAGTATTCTACAATGAAAGAGCCATTATCCAGGCACAAAAAGAAGAGCTTGACCTCCTCCCAGAAGTCTGAGAAAGAGCTTGGATTAGGGAAGAAGCTCTAAAACAAGGATGGCTCTAAGATACAACCAAAAGGTAGTCAAAAGGAGCTTTGCCACCAACAACCTCATCATGATCCGAATGACATCGGGTTACAAAAGTCAGGAGAAGGGAAGCTAGCTGCTAATTGGAAAAGACCTTACAAGATAGTAGATGTCTTAGGCAAAGGTTACTATAAAGTGTCCGACCTCCACGAGTGGGAGCTACCGAGGTCTTGGCACGCATGTAAGCTAAGGAGGTACTACAGCTAGAATAGCAAACCTTGTGTAGAGGTGTACTCTTTTTCCCAATTTTAGGGTTTTTGAGGCACCAGCATAAGGGCTAGGAGTACTCAATCCGTTAGCACGCAGATTTCTGTAAAGGAATTTCTTAATTACTAATGAAAATTCCTATTTCTTTCTCCAAAAAGCTTCCTATCTAGAATGCATTAATTTAAACTCGATAAACCACGAAAATTATTGCCCGACCTAAAAATGGTCAGCAAGATGAAGCGATGAGGTACAAATTAATGTAAGAAGTTATATAAACAACTCGTACAAAGCGAACTCAACGAGATCGGACAAAAAACGAGCTGTAAAAATAACATAATAAGGGCCAACTACTCGAAGTCGGAACCATGAAAGGAAACTAATAACTCATAATTTACTAAAGACCCGAAAGTTAAAACAAACTATGTTCAACTACAAAGACACAACGTCATTCCAAATACAGAAAAAGTTCTATGAGATATAAGAGAATAACTTTGAACATTACTTTATAAAGTTGTAAAAGCAACTAAAAATAAAAAGTAAAGGTGTTCAGGAAAGCCACCAACTATTACAAAAATCAAATGTCATAAGACCCACAGATCGGGTCCTTTCCTACATCTAAAAAAGGAGTCTAAGGCTTCTCACCAAAAAGTGGGTTGAGCCCTTCGCCCGTGGCAGCATTCGTTCCCAAAACAGAAGGAGTCGGGAGAACCATAGAGACCGGTACTACTGGGATAGCCTCGGAAGAAGAAGAAGTCTCCACATTAACGGCCTTGGGTTGGACCTCGGGAGTAGGGGAGACCCGAACGGTCTGAACCTTCAGATCGGGGACAGGTTCCTCTTCTTCATCCTCAGGAGTAGGCACAATCTTCCCATCTACAACAATATTATCCATGTTAAATAAGCAAAGATCGAGGTCGGGGGCAAGAATCCGAAATTGCGCTTTCAGGTTCTCACCCATCTCATTCATCCCCCCGACCACATGCTCCTGAAGGTTAGCATAGTCATCTCAGGCTGTCTTCAATTCCTCCCGAGTACTCATCAACTCTCCGTAAGTCCGCGAATAGCTCTCTTCAATTTTCTTCTTCATCTCCTCTGCTAATAACGTTGTGGCCTTAGCCTTCACCCCCCAAGAACGGTCCTTCTCCAGCTTCGACTTCAACTTGGCATTCTCTTCCATTTTTGACTTCAAACCATTCACTCTCTCCACCTCAGCCCGGGCAGAGTCAAGGAACGCCTGAGTAGCGTGAACAAGGGTCTTTTTTAGAGCCTTAGCCAGAGCAGTATTCACCCCTGCCATACGAATACAATTACGAGTCATATGGTGAAGATGATGCTGCATGGACACATCATCCATGGCTATCTGGCTGTAAAGGAGGATATTCTTTTCACACTAGGCAAACCCGTTAAACTGTTTATCATTAATACTAGACCCCTCGAAGGTCTTCTGTTTTTTAGGAGGAGGTCCTTGAGGCGATGGAGTGCCCGAACTCTCCAAGGTTGGGTTGCGAGAAACTAAGTGAACGACTGGAGTAGGGATAACCTTCCTTGAAGCAGTAGCGCCAGAACCCGATTTCTGGGGAGAAGGTCGGCACAAAGCACCCTCTATCTCTTGGCCTTGAAGACTCTGAGCTACCACCTCCTTCTTAGTTTTGCGAAGGTACTTCATAGACGAGGTCTTGGAAGCCATGGTTTCTGCAAGAAAGAAACACATCAGAAACAGCAAAAGGCAGCTCAAAAAGAATTATAAAAGTTAAAGGTCGGGAAACTACCTAACTCGGAACGAAGTTGATTGAGGTCTCCTAAAAACCTCTTTGTGCCCAAGTGAGGAGCTCGGCCCCAACACTCGTGTAACACGTCTTTAAAGGCGTTTCCAACCTCGTTTAAACTATCTATGGTGTACTTGGTTACTACGGGGTGCTCTTGCCAGAATAGGAGAAATGTTGGCTCGTCATTTTCATCCAAAAAGAAAGGTCAGGCACCCTCCACATCCCGGACCTTAAAGAAATTATTTTTAAAATCATGGAAAGACTCATCAAAAATAGAAAACACCTTCCTGCCCTGAACTGCGCGGAAGGAAAACCAAGAGGCCTTCCCTTTCAGCGTCTCGGGCTTGGTCAAAACATACAAGTAAAGAAAGAGTTTGGTGGAAGGTCGGACATCCAGCTCTCGACATAGAAGCTGAAAATTTTTTAGAAAAGCCCAAGAGTTCGGATGAAGCTAAGAATGGGCCACATTATAAGACCAGAGGACGTCGGTCTCAGAGTCAGTAAAAGGAAAGGATATGCCTAGCTTGGGAAAAAAGCAGTCACAAGCATAAAAGAAAAGATGCTCTGACCTATCCAAAGGAGGAAAACAAACCCTCTCCTCAGGATCGGGGGCTACCAGTTCATAATTTTTCTCATCCTCCCTGTTCATACACCAGTCCAAGCTATAGGGCCGAGTTGGATGAGGACAAAGGGACCGACCTCATGAAAGGTTGGCCCATCGCCGACCTCTTCACAAAGAGCTTGGACAAATGCCTCGGAGGCCCAAGAAGGCCCAGAGTAAAGGAACCACCACCTACCAGAGGGCGGTTGGACAAAAGGTAAAGATCTTCTCCCAAAAGATAAGATAAGATAACCAACTTATCTCAAAGGAAGATCATCAAAGCATTACTATAAATACACTGGAGCACCCAGGTATAATTCATACTCCAATTCTACTAAAAACCTGCTAAAAGCCCGTACTGACTTAAGCATCAGAGTCTCTTGCAGGTACCACCCCCCTCCGGTGATCGAGGACCAACTGCATCTCAAGCTCCAACAAGTCGATCACGGTAGCCTCGGCCAGATCAGAAGATCTCATCCGAAATCGACCTCCCTGTTTTAGGAAACCCTCAGAACATTGGTGCTATTGTCGGGGAATCTGGAAGTCACCCCATCACCATGGTAAACAACCCTGCCAACGACCTCAACTCGGGATTAGAAGAAGGAACGCCGCTTAAGAACACGAATGCTACACCAAAATCCCCAAAGGACACACACCAATCCAAGGGAGACAAGCAGACTCAGAACGCAGAAATTTTAGAGGCCATTCATGAACAACAGGATCACCTCAAACAGCTCAAACAAGAAGCCGAACGTCAGCGCGAAGCCGAGAGAGATCTTTGGAGAGAAACAAGACGGCGTCGAGAGCTAGAAGACAAACTCTTGAAGCTCGAAGCCGACCTTAAAACTAAAGTTGCTCGGTCCAATCGCGAAGATAGCCCCCACAAGGACCAAGACCCGTTCACGAAAGAAATCATGAAGGCTAAAGTCCCGAAGGACTTCAAAGCCCCTGACATGACCCCATATGATGGTACGTCTGACCCAAGTCATCACCTCAGCAACTTCTGGACCTGGATGTACCTTACAGATGCCTCAAATGCGACCCGTTGCAAAGCCTTCCCGACCACCCTGACCAAGACGGCGATAAAGTGGTTTGACAGCCTACCACCAAGGTCGATCACAAGCTTCGATGACCTTGCCAAGAAGTTCTTAGCCAGGTTCTCCATCTAGAAGGACAAAACCAAGCACGCTCCAAGCCTACTAGGGATTAAACAAGGAGATCGGGAAACCCTCCGCAGTTACATGGAGAGATTCAATAAAGCATGCCTTGACATACAGAATCTTCCTACAGAAGCAACAATTATGGGACTCATCAACAGTCTGCGGGAAGGACCTTTTAGCCACTCCATATCCAAGAAACACCCAACATCTTTAAATGAGGTTCAAGAACGGGCGGAAAAGTATATCAACATGGAGGAGAACTCCCGATTAGGAGAAACCTCAAAGACCGGATTCTTCTACCCAGCTCGGGACAAGGATAAAGAGTCCAGGAAAAAAGAAGACCAACCTACTGAGAAACCCAGAAAGTACCACAATTACACCTCTCTTCGAGTGTCCCTTGTGGATGTTTACCGAGAGATATGCAATACTGAGAAGATCCCATCCCCTCGCTCGATTAAACACAAGAGAAGAGGATGTCGGACAGAGTATTGCAAATACCACCGAATCTACGGGCATCCTACCAACGAGTGTTATGACTTGAAGAATGTCATAGAAAAATTGGCACGAGAAGAACGACTAGATCGATTCTTAGCCAATAGAGCAGACGAACCAAAAAAGAGAAGAAGGGATGAAGAGGGCAAATGAGCTGAACGTCCCCCTCACACCCCAGAGAGACATATTCATATGATAAATGGAGGATTCGTAGGAGGAGGGATCTCTAAGTCATCCCATAAAAGACACCTTAAAGAGGTGTACCATGTCGGAGAAGGGGACAAGTCGCCTGACCTCCCCACTATTACCTTCACTCAAGAAGACACTGCAGACATCATCTCGGGGCATGATGGCCCCGTGGTCGTCACCATCATACTTGCCAATGCCAATCTCCACCGAACATTGGTAAACTGATGCTACCTCGTGGACTACATCGGTAAAGAATTTCTCAATAAAGTCGCGTTGCAAGTATAGCTCTACCAATAACAATCCTCGAGTATCAAATTTAGAAAGGATTTGGTTGTCACAAGTTCAAACCCAATAGAAATAACCGAAGTATTCAAACCTCGGGTCGTCTCACAAGGAATAGGCAAACATGTGCTTCAACATTGGTTAGAAATCCGGGGTTGTGAGTCATGAGCAAGAATTTAAACTAGGACTCTTAACAAGCAAGTAATCTTAAATTGCAAGAGACTAATTCAAATTACTAAGCAAGATGTGAGCAATTCCAAACTAACATAGTAACATCCAATATAATTCTATTCTAAACTAAACAAGTAACTATAACTAAGACAAGTAATCAAGAATTTGGGTTTTCAAATATGAATAATAAAAGCAACTCTTGGCTAGACATGGGAATTGGGGTCACTATCCTTGTCTAATAACCATATCTTGACAATTATGAGGAACCAAACTCATTAAGTCTACTTCTATACTTGAAGTACGTTAAATGGTTTGATCAACATCAACCCATAAGGTCTAACCTCACTACTAATTGACTTAGTAGTAGGTTAGTGTCAATGGCTATCAAATTGACCACTAAGGGTTCCCAAATCATCAAATCCATTAGACCCAATGACTCAAGTTTACCCAATTCCCTTAGCCTAAGCCAAGAGTAAAGAGAACTACTCCATAATCAAAGTAAACAATTCATCAAACACATGGTAAGCATTGATAAAAGACATGTTCAAATTGCAATTAAACTGAAATTAACAAATACCCACTAACAATTATCAACATACAACCACTCAAACAACACAATTAAGCATAGCAATCATCAATGTAACATCAACAAATCAAGATTCACAACATTCATGAAATGGGTATAAAATGACAATTGACAAGAATTCATAAAACTAACACAAGATCTAAGCAAAATTATACTAAGGAATTCAAATTAAGCAATTAAAACTAGTAATTAACTAGATCCAATTCAGAATTCAACAAGAGAAGATCAAATTAAAGCTAAATCTAGAGAGGAACAAGGGTTTCTCTCTCTAGAAGAACAAAGAACCAAAAAAACTAGCTAAAAATTATGTCTAGTGTAAAATGAATGATCCCCCCTTCCCCCTCGCATCCTTGGGTCTTTTCCATGCAGAAACAGCTTGAAATTGGGCCTGATGAGCCTCAGAAATCACCAGGCACGATTTCCTTTAATGAGGTCACGTGCAGCTTTCCGCGCGTGCGCGCCATGCGTGCGTGCGCGTCAATTGCTTTTGTGATCCACGCGTGCGCGCCAAGTGCGCGTGCGCGTCGGTGGGAATTCTTTGATCCGCGTGGATGCGTCCATCCTTGCGCACCACTTCTAGCTATTCTCTTCCACGCGTGCGCGTGGAGTGCGCGTGCGCGCAAATGCTGAGTTTCCCAAAATCCAAATCTTCATGTTCCTTCCTCTTGTGCATGCTTTCTTTCTCTCTTCTAGGCTATTCCTATCCTATAATTCCTGAAATCACTCAACAAATACATCACGGTATCGAATGGCAATAAAAGAGGATTAAAATATGGCAATTTTAAGGCAAAAGAAGCATGTTTTTCATCATGGAGCAATATTAGGAAGGGAACACAAAACCATGCAATTCTTGTGAATAAGTGCGAAAAATATTGACAAAATCCCCTAAATTCTACACAATATAAACCACAAAATTGGGGTTTATCATAAACTAAGGAGGCTCTGCGGATATCCTGTTGAAATCCGCCTTCGACAAGCTCGGCCTACAAGAAAAAGAGCTCAGAGCATATTCTAATAGCCTATTCGGGCTCGGAGACACCCCAATTCAACCACTTGGGTACATCCCACTGCACACAACCTTCAAAAAAGGAACATGGTCTAGAAAGCTAAGTATAGACTACATCGTAGTCAACGTGAGGTCTGCATACAACGCCCTCATAGGTCGGGCAACGCTGAATCAGTTCACCGCAGTGGTCTCCACTCCGCACCTATGTATGAAGTTCCCAACACCAAAAGGGATCGCCACCGTAAAGGGAGACCAAAAACTCGTGCGGCACTGTTACAACGAAAGTCTGAACCTCAAAGGTGACCCCAGAGAAAAAGAAACCAAAACTATTAAACTCGGGGGAACCCGAGCTCGCGAAGAACTTCGTCCTCAACCAGAAGGCGAGACCGAAGAAGTTCAGATCGGAGATACCAAAGACAAAACAACAAACATAGGGGCGAATCTAAAAGAATACCTAAAAGAGATGCTTATAAAGTTCCTAAAAGACAACTCCGACCTCTTCGCTTGGAAGGCCGCAGATATGCCCGGCATAGATCCTGGACTAATGTGTCACAAACTGGTAGTATACCCCGGATCTCAGCCTGTACAACAGAAGCATAGGAAGCTTGGCCCAAAGAGATCGCAAGCCGTGGAAGAACAGGTACAGGCCTAACTAGAGGCAGGGTTCATAAGGGAGGTCAAGTACCCATTATGGCTGGCCAATGTCGTACTGGTCAAAAAGTTAAATGGAAAATGGCGGATGTGCACTTATTACACTGACCTCAACAAAACCCGCCCAAAAGACCCCTACCCACTCCCGAATATAGACACCCTAGTCGACGCCTCATCAGAATGCCAGTACCTTTCCTTCATGGACGTTTACTCGGAGTACAATCAAACCCCGATGTATCAACCCGACCAAGAAAAAACCTCGTTCCTAGCCCCAAGAGCAAACTACTACTACGTAGTCATGCCATTTGGACTTAAAAACGCAGAGGCTATATACCAGAGGTTGATAAACAAAGTTTTTGCCAACCACATCAGAAAGCTGATAGAGGTCTACGTGGACGACTTGTTGGTAAAGACACAAGGAGAAGAAGCGCTATTACCCGACCTAGCCGAAGTGTTCGACACCATAAAAAGCACGGGATGAGACTAAATCCCGCAAGGTGCACTTTCGTGGTAGAAGCTGGCAAATTCTTGGGCTTCATGCTCACCCAGAGAGGAATTGAAGCAAACCTAGATAAATGCTAGACCATACTCAGCATGAAAAGCCCGACATGTGTCAAAGAGGTACAACAGATAAATGAAAGATTAGCGGCCCTGTCTAGATTCCAAGCCGGGTCTCTCCCTTTCTACGCAACACTAAGGAAAGGAAAGAGGTTTGAATGGACCCCAGAATGTGAGCAAGCCTTCCAGGACTTCAAGACATTCCTAAGACAGCCATCCATCCTAACCCGACCCCGGCAAGGAGAAGAACTGATTCTGTACCTCGCCGTAGGAAGTCGGGTGATAGCCTCAGCCTTAGTTCAAGAAGACGAGAATGGCCAACAACCCATTTACTTCATCAATAAGGCTTTACAAGGGGCTAAACTTAACTACCAAAAGATAGAGAAGTTTTCCTATGCCCTCATACTTACCTCCCGACGACTCTAACCATATTTTCAGACCCACACAATCAGAATACAGACAAACCAACCCATAAAAGGTATCCTACAGAAAACCGACCTAGCTGGAAGAATCCTACAATGGGCAGTTGAGTTGTCCGAATTTGACCTTAAGTATGAAGTTCAGACAGCCATCAAGTCTCAATACCTGGCCGACTTCGTCGCAGAATACACCGACACCCTATCCTACAATGGTTGTCCGAATTTGACCTTAAGTATGAAGTTCAGACAGCCATCAAGTCTCAATACCTGGCCGACTTCGTCGCAGAATACACAGAATACA
>NC_029794.2:19034370-19043569 GCF_000816755.2 Arachis ipaensis | reverse complement strand
TAATCTAAGATTAGAACCTTCGTGGTATAGGCTAGAATTATTGGCGGCCATTCCTGAGATCCGGAAAGTCTAAACCTTGTCTGTGGTATTCTGAGTAGGATCTGGGAAGGGATGACTGTGACAAGCTTCAAACTCGCGAGTGTTGGGCGTAGTGACAGATGCAAAAGGATCAATGGATCCTATTCCAACAAGATCGAGAACCGATAGATGATTAGCCGTGCGATGACAGCGCATTCGGACCATTTTCACTGAGAGGACGGGAGGTAGCCATTGACAACGGTAAAACCCAACATAAAGCTTGCCATGGAAAGGAGTATGAATGATTGTAAGAAGGCAATAGGAAAGCAGAGGTTCAGAAGGAATAAAGCATCTTCATACGCTTATCTGAAATTCTCACTAATGAATTACATAAGTATCTCTATCCTATTTTATGTTTTATTCATATTTTAATTATCAATTCTCCATAACCACTTGAATCCGTCTGACTGAGATTTACAAGATGACCATAGCTTGCTTCAAGCCGACAATCTTCGTGGGATCGACCCTTACTCATGTAAGGTTTATTACGTGGATGACCCAGTGCACTTGCTGGTTAGTTGTACAGAGTTGTGATAAAGAGTTGAGATTACAATTGTGTGTACCAAGTTGTTGGCGCCATTGATGATCACAATTTTGTGCACCAATCCGCCTTCGACAAACTCGGCCTACAAGAAAATGAGCTCAGATCATATCCTAATAGCTTATTCGGGCTCGGAGACACCCCAATCCAACCACATGGGTACATCCCACTGCACACAACCTTCGGAAAAGGGACACAGTCTAGAAAGCTAAGTATAGACTACATTGTAGTCGACGTGAGCTCTGCACACAACGCCCTCATAGGTCGGACAATGCTATACCAGCTCGCTGCAGTGGTCTCCACTCCACACCTATGCATGAAGTTTCCAACACCAGAAGGAATCTCCACTGTAAGGGGAGACCAAAAACTCGTGCGACGCTGTTATAACGAAAGTCTAAACCTTAAGGGTGATCCCAGAGAAAAAGAAGCCAACACTATTGAACTCGGGGGAACTCGAGCTCGCGAAGAACTTCGACCCTAACCGGAAGGCGAAATCGAAGAAGTTCAGATCGGAGATACCCAAGACAAAACAACAAACATAGGGGCGAACCTAAAAGGAGACTTAAAGGAGCTGCTGATAAAGTTCTTAATGGCAAATTCTGACCTATTCGCCTGGAAGGCCGCCAACATGATCGGTATTGATCCTGGACTAATGTGCTGTAAATTGGCAGTATACCGTGGATCTTGGCTAGTACAACAGAAACGCAGAAAGCTTGGCCCAGAGAGATCGCAAGCTGTGGAGGAACAGGTACAGGCCTTATTAGAAGCAGGGTTCATAAGGAAGGTCAAGTACCCATTATGGCTAGCCAACGTTGTACTGGTAAAAAAGTCAAATAGAAAGTGGCGGATGTGCACTGATTGCACCAACCTCAACAAAGCCCGCCCAAAAGATCCATATCCACTCCCGAATATAGACACCCTAGTTGATGCTTCATTGGGATACAAGTACCTTTCTTTCATGGACACCTACTCAGGGTATAACCAAATACCGATGTATCAACCCGACTAAGAGAAAACCTCATTCCTAAACCCAAGAGCAAACTACTACTACGTAGTCATGCCATTTGGACTCAAGAATGCAGGGGCTACATACCAGAGGTTGATGAACAAAATTTTTGCCAACCATATTGGAAAGCTGATGGAGGTCTATGTGGATGACATGTTGGTAAAGACACAGAGAGAAGAAGCATTACTACTCGACCTCGCTGAAGTGTTTGATGTGAACAAGCCTTCCAGGAATTCAAGACATTTCTGGGATAGCCACCCATTCTAACTCGACCCCGACTAGGAGAGGAATTGATCCTTTACCTTGCATCGAGCAATAGCCTCGGCCCTATTCAGGGAGAACGAGAACGGACAACAGCCAATCTACTTCATTAGTAAGGCTTTACAAGGTGCTAAACTAAACTACCAAAAGATAGAGAAGTTCGCCTATGCCCTCATACTCACCTCCCAATGGCTCCGACCATACTTTCAGGCCCATACCATCAGAATACGGACTAACCAACCCAGAAAAGGTATCCTACAAAAAACTGACTTAGCTGGAAGAATCCTACAATGGGCAGTGGAGTTGTCCGAATTTGACCTTAAATATGAAGCTCAGACTGCCATCAAGTCTCAATACTTGGCCGACTTTATCGCAAAATACACCGACACCCCAGGCACCCCCACTAACTGGAACCTCTATGTCGACGGCTCATCAAACAAAGCCGGGAGTGGAGCGGGTGTCATCTTAGAAAGTAATCAGGGAACCCAGCTCGAACTCTCTTTAAAGTTCGAGTTCCCCGCTTCAAATAACCAAGCCGAATACGAAGCCCTACTGGCTGGTTTGAAGCTGGCTAAGGAAGTCGGAGCTCAAAAGCTCACCATATTCAGCAACTCACAAATAATCACCTCGCAAATAAAAGAGAGCTATCAGTCTATGGATCCCACCATGAAGAAATACCTGGACAAGACCAGAGAACAGCTCAAAAAATTCATGGGATACGAGATCTGACATATACCTCAGGAACAAAATGCCCAAGCTGATGCACTTTCAAAACTAGCCAGCACCAAACCAGGGGGCAATAATAGAAGCCTTATCCAAGAGGCACTACAAAATTCGTCAACCTCAGAGGAAGAGAAGGTCCTAACCATATCAGCCTAGGAACAGTGGTGGATGACCCCCATAATCAACTACCTCAAGTCCGAAACACTCCCAGCAGATAAAAAAGAAGCAAAAAGTCTAGTACGAGAAGCACAATACTACACCATAGTAGATGACGTCCTATATAGGAGAGGGATCTCAACACCCCTCCTCAAATGCGTCTCAACCTCCGCTACAGGGGAGGTCCTGGAAGAAGTTCACGTTGGCATATACGGCAACCACCTTGGGGCGCAAGCTCTTTCCAAAAAGGTACTTCGAGTTGGTTTCTACTTGCCGACCTTACAAAGGGAAGTAATAGAGTTCGTCAAGACATGCCCCCAACGCCAGAAGCATGCCAACTTCCATATAGCACCACCCGAAGAACTCATCTGTGTCACTTCACCCTGGCTATTCACAAAATGGGGACTCGACCTCCTCGGACCATTCTCCCAGGGATCAGGACAAGTTAAGTTCCTCATTGTAGGAATAGACTACTTCACAAAATGGATTGAAGCAGAACCATTAGCCGCTGCCACCGCCCAAAGAAGTCGGAAGTTTCTATACAGAAACATTGTCATAAGGTTTGGAGTCCCATGCTCCATCACCACAGACAATGGCACTCAGTTCACCGACACGGGCTTCAGGAACTTGGTAGTTGATCTGAAAATCAAGCACCAATACACCTCCGTAGAACACCCACAAGCCAACAGACAGGCGAAAGCCGCCAAGAAAGTCATATTGGCTGGGTTGAAACGGAGACTACAAGACGCAAAAGGAGCTTAGGCTGAAGAGCTCCCGCAAGTCCTATGGGCATACCGAACATCGCCACACTCCACCACCGGAGAATCACCTTTCCGACTTGCTTACAGGATGGAGGCAATGATCCCCGTAGAGGTGGAAGAAATATCTCCAAGAGTAATCCTCTATAACGAAGATACCAACTCCCAAGCACAAAGGGAAGAGCTCGATCTACTTCCAGAAGTCCGAGAAAAAGTTCGGATTAGAGAGGAAGCGCTAAAGCGTCGAATGGCTTTAAGGTATAATCGGAAGGTAATCCAGCGAAGCTTCGCCCACAACGATCTCATCTTAATCCGAAATGATATCAGAGCAGGTCGATCAGGAGAAGGGAAGCTAGCAGCCAACTGGAAGGGATCATACCGAGTTACAGAAGAACTAGGAAAAGGTTACTATAGGGTGGCCGACCTCCAAGGGCGAGAGCTACCAAGGTCATGGCACACCTGTAACCAAAGAAGGTACTGTAGCTAAGAAAAAGATCTCAGGCCAAGGCACACTCTTTTTTCTAGAAGGTTTTTTAATGAGGCGCCAGGCCAAGATCTAAAAGTTGCCCGACTAAAAGGGTAAGCACTAACATGTACACACTCTTACTTTTTATCTTATTACTTGAATAAAATTTTAAAATTCCCTGAAAAAGTTTCCTACCAAGACGCATTAATTTACGCTCAAAACGTAAGATTCATTGCCCGACAAAGGAAAGGTCGGCAAGGTGAAATGGCGAAAGCCAAAGTTAATGCAAGAAGTTATACAAAGTAACCCATATAAAGCGACCTGACGAGGTCGGACTAAAAATGGGATTACTAAAAATAACTTGAGAAGGCCCGATAGAGAAGTCAGACCAATAAAAGGATCACTAAAAAGGGGACAACATCATATAAAGACCAAAAAAAGGTTGCAAAACCTAGGCCAGAAGTGCTTAGCTGAAAGGTACAAGTCTTGAAAAAAGACATTACTTAAAAAGAAAAAGCACAAGTTGGAAGAAGGCTAAAAAGTCGTCCAAACAAACTAAAAAGAAAAGGTTCCACATGAGAACACTACCTAAGAAGTTGTTTGGAACTCGACTAAGAAGCCCGGACGGCAAAACGCAAAGACGACATAGCTAAATAAAGAAGGTTGTGAACACAGCTAACGAAAAGGCGTGGTTCAAAGGGCAAAGAGGGAAATCCATAAGGCAAACAACACCTCGAAGGATGTCGAACCAAGGAATCCCGAGTACCTACATCCTAGGGTATCCAGAATCCACAAAGGAACCACATCGTCAGAGAACACAAAACCATACAAGGGCTGAAAAAGCAACCTAAAAAATAAAAGCATCCCACCATAGGCTAAAACGGCATATCAGCAAACACAAGAATTAAAACATTAAAGGCTCAATGGTTGCACAATGGCAGCCCAAGAGTCAAAAAGTGTTTTGATTAAAAAAGTTGCTAAAAAGCAAATAGCAAGAGTGTTAGAAAAACTCATCCACCAAGAGTTACATAATCAAAGTTCAAAAGGTCAACAGATCGGACCACATAAGTACACAACAAAAAGAGATATGAAAAAGAACATCACAAGGGGTGCAAACTCACCCCAGAAGCTATATCTTTAGGAGAAGGAGGGATAGCCGAGATCGGGATGGCTCTAACAACTCCGTCCGGGCCGTTCAGAATCTCCACCTCGGGTTCGGACTCAGGAGGAACCACCTCGGCAGAAGGGGCTACAGTAGCTGAAGCTGTAGAAACCTTAGCCGGCGGTACAAGGGGAGGACCCTCGTTGTCATTATCAAGGGCAGGCACAATCTTGCCCTCCTCCACAATATTATCCATGCTAAATAAAGAGAGGTCGACACCTAGAGCCAGAACCTGGACTTGGGCTTTCAGATTTTCATATATAACAGTCATGCTATCTACCATATGGCCCTGAAGCTCGGCATAGTCATCTTGAGTAGACTGCAGTCTCTCCCTAGTCTCCAACAGCTTGCCATAGGTTCGAGTATAGCTCTCATTGTACTTTTTAGCCATCTCCTCGGCCAGATTAGCATCCGCCTCTGCGGCAGTAGCACGAGCATTCTCCCTTTCCACTTCAACCTCCAACCCAACAGCTTTGCCCTCAAACTCCTCCTTAAGACCCTTTATCCTCTCATATTCGGCCTTAGCATCCTCCAAAAAAGCCTTAGTAGCACGGACTGGAGACTCCCTGACAAATTGGGACAAGGCCGCACTAAGATTGGCCGTCTGGATACTGTTACTTGATATAAAGTCCAGATGGTGAAGAATCGACACGTCGTGAAGGAGAACCTTGCCATAAGGGGCAATCAGCTCTGTGGCAAAGGCCACACCATCAAACTCCTTATCATCCAGATCATAAGGACCAACAGTCCTTGGCTTCTTGGGAGGAGGACCAGCAGAAGTAGGGGAGGAGGCAGCACCAGAGGTTGCTGGGGTGGATCAGAAGAAGCTGTCCAAACTTGAGGGGTCGTGATAATCTTCCTCGGACCTTGAGAATCAGAGGCCAGCTTCTTCGGAGGCAGTTGTTACGAAGAACCCTCCCCCGACGTCTTTCTTGACAAATTCTGAGCAGCCACCGCCTTTTGTGCTTTGCAAAACATTTTTATCGAGTCTAAAGATGACACCATCTCTGAAAAGAGGCCAGAAAAACAGTTACACAGCAGAAAAGAACAAGATCACAAACAATAAAAGAAAACTTTCTATGAAAAAAGAGGTCAGATGCTACCTAGTTCGGAACGGAAAAGGGAAGGATCTCCTAGAAATATCTTCGTGTCCAGATGAGGAGGTGGTGCGGAATTTGTAACCACAAACTAACCAGCAAGTGCACCGGGTCATACCAAGTTGTACCTCAAATGAATGAGGGTCGATCCCACGAGGATTGATGGACTAAGCAATAATGGTTAAGTGATTTACTTAGTTAGACAAACAGAAAATGGTGTTTGAGAGTTCAAAAGCATTAAACAGTAAATTCAGAATATCAGAAGGCAGGCAGTAAACAGGTTGTGAATAATATATGGAGAAATAGTTAAGGTTTCAGAGTTATCTATTTTCCTGATTGACTTTTCTTACTAACTATTTTAATCATGCAAGATTTAATTCATGGCAAACTATATGTGACTAAACCCTAATTCCTTAGACCTTTTTAGTCTCCTCTAACTCTCATCAACCGCCAATTCCTTGGTCAATTAATTCCAATTAGAGGGTGAAGTTTAGTTCTAGTTATTATGCCACAAAAATCCTAATTATCCAAATATAAGAGGATTATATATCACGTATCCCGTTAAGTCCAGATAATTAGAATTTAGGAGAAATTGTTTTCAAGTTGTTGTTAAAGTAAAGAGCTTTTCCAAGTTATACAAGAACTCAATTAGAAAGAGGGTCATACTTCCGTTCCACCCAAATTCATAAGATAAAGGACGAAAATAATTCTTGAATTATAAATCAGTATATGAATTAAAATAGAAAAACAATAGAATCAATCCATACAATAGACAGAGCTCCTAACCTTAACAATGGAGGGTTAGTTGCTCATGGTTCAGAGTGAAAACTAGGATTCTGGTAAAGTGTGAATTTTGGGATGAGATGGAATAGAAGAGAAGTTTCTTTTCCCTTTTATATCTAATCCTAATTAATTTAAAAATCTATTTTCTAAAACTAAAATAATATCTTTTCCTATTTTAAAATAAAAATAAAGTTTAAATCAGAATTAATTAAAGTAATCCGTGCATCTTCAATTGATGAATGGGGACCACTTGCTTCGTTGGAAGGCACGCCTAACTTGGCTTGACATTGTGCCTTACTTGAAGGATACCTTGTGCCTTACTTGAGGTGAATAAGTATCAATTGCGTGTTGTGATTCTGCCTTGCGCCTAACTTGGGGGTTCATTGCGCCTTACTTGGTGAGTCACGCCTATGGTTGCGTGTTGTTGTTGTCTTGCGCCTAACTTGAGAAATCCCAAGTTAGGCGCAGCCTTGCCCGAATTGGTGGGAGAGAACTGTAGACTATTATATATCGTTGGAAAGCTTTGGAAGTTAACTTTCAACACTGCTAGAATCATGTCCATTGGACCTCTGTAGCTTGAGTTATTCAGGTTTGAGTGCAAAGAGGTCAGGGTTGACAGCATCATTCGCCTTCTTCTCTTTTTCTGCGGAAACTCCATCAAATCGAGCCAAATGCTACCTAAAATAAACAGAATTGCACACGACTCAAAGTAACATCCATAGTGGCTAAAAGATAATTAATTCTTGATTAAACTCAACAAGTTAAATGCAAATTAACTAGGAAAAGATAGGAAAGATGCTCACACATCACAACACCAAACTTGAATTGTTGCTTGTCCTCAAGCAACCAAACTAATATAGGCTTAGGATGTGAATTTGCATGAGAATGAGAGCTTGATTAAGCTCATGTCTCTTCTTATAGTGGGGTTTACAACTGCAATCCTGAATAGTTTTGGCATCTCACTCTCCTTTGAATCAGAAGGACGTCATTGTCATCCAGAATTAGAATCCGGATAATATTATGAACTCTCCAATATTTTGTACTTCAATTTAATCCTTGAACACAGCAAATTTCCTTTGATTCTCTTTTCTTTGGTGCTTTGCACCTTGAACCTAGCCATGACTTTAAATGTTTTGTCTCAAGCGTCACTTGACACAAAAACACCACAAGCACTTAACTGGGGAACTCTCTTTAAGTTCTGATTTTCCTTTCAGTTACTCCCAGACAGTGGTGCTCAAAATCTTTGGCATACTCTGTTAAATGCATTTGATCTTGACTCTTAGTGTTCTATCTCAAGGATTACTTGACACAATCACACCACAAGCATATGACCAGGGAAACAACTCTTTCAGCTTTTAATCATGTCTGACCTCCCTAGTCATTGATGCTCAGAGCTTTGGACCTTGCTTTTATTTTTCTTTTGCTGTTTCTTCTGCTTCAATGATTAAACTTTCACTTATTGGAAAGAATTCATAATAGTTTTCTAAATTCCTGTTCCTTGTACATCAACATTCTTTGATTCAAATTTAAATATGCACTGTTCATGTCATGCATTCAGAACCACAGATAATACCACCACATTTAAGTAAATAAGACTATTCTTTATTATAAACTATATTTCTCATGCAATACATCTTTTTTTTCTTTTGAATTCAAGCTCAGTAAGCGATACATGAGACACTTTTTAGAATTAAAACGAACAACAGAAAATTTCAACATAGTAGACCTAAACTAGACCTAGGAACTTAAATAATAAAGAATCATGCAGAAACAAAGTAAAATAGCAGAAAACAGGAATATAACATAATAAGAATGGGAGAAAATATAGAATGAAAGAAACTCAACCACCTCAGTTATCTTAGTGGCCATCTCGTTCTTCAGGTTATGCTCCTCCGTGAAGATGATTTGTCTCCCTTTGGTGCCATTACAACAGAAAAACAAAAAGCAGAGCGACAATCAACACCAAACTTAAAATTTTTGCTCATCTCCGAACAAAGAAAATCTAAAAACAGTGAGGGACATAAAAAGTGTACGGAGGGAAAAAATAAAAATTAATACAAAAAAATAATAAAAGGATAAAAAAAGGTTAAAATAAAAAAGTATATATATATATATATATATATTGTATTTTTGTATTTTATATTTTTTTCGTGTTTTATTATTATTAT
>NC_029794.2:19028314-19034283 GCF_000816755.2 Arachis ipaensis | reverse complement strand
GGTATTGGGAAGGGGCTATGGGAAGGGGAAGGATATCTTGGAATTTATTGAAAGGGCAGGGGAGAGCGAATAAGAAAGGATTTGGGCTTGATTTGGTGGGCAATGGTTGGCATTGAAGAGGGGTGGGGGTGGTTAGGCTGCGCCTAACTTGGAAAAAGGCACGCCTAACTTGATGTGATACGTGAAGCGCTGCGCCTAACTCAAGCAAGGCTGCGCCTTACTTAAACCCTTCCGAAAGTATAAGTATTCACTGCGCCTAACTTGCCTTGAGTCTTCATATCTTGCGCCTAACTTGAAATCTCTCAAGTTAGGCGCAAACCCTCCGAATGAAATGGTCCTTGATGCATAGCATGCGGCGCCTAACTTGAAAATCCTCAAGTTAGGCGCAGACCTTCCAGTGCAAAGTTCTTCTCTGCGCGTCCATAACTCTGTATTCAGGAACCTGTTTCTGTTTCAATAATTCTGAATGATCCAAACATACGTAAAACAAAGAAAAAACAGTAAAAACTCAACTGAAACTAAATAAATAACAAAATTAAACCAACAGAAATTAAAACAAAGGATACAAAAATATCGGGTTGTCTCCCGACAGGCGCTTCTTTACCGTCACTAGCTTGACGGTCAGCTCCTCTAAGGAGGAGAATCATAGGAGCTCAGCTCTTCACCCCCTCACTGTGAATTTTCTCCCTGTGTCCCCATAAAGTAGCTCAATATGTTCCAGGGAGAAGATTCTGTTTACTTTATAAGTGAACACTGGATTGCTAGTCAACACCACTTTCATTCCTGGAGAGAAGTTCTCAGTGGGAATATTTTTGTTTCTCCATCTCCTGGATATTTTTTTCTTTTTGGAAACCTCTGCCTTGGTGGATGATGCATTCTCGACACCAAACTTAGGTTTGATGTCTGGAGAAATTTTATTGATTGTTACCAAAGGAGGTTTGAGCTGCAAATTCTACTGTGCATCATCAGGGGGTTCTTGAAGGTTTGGATCAATAAGCTTAGTCTGCATGCACCTCTCTTCTTCACCTACTGAATGCATATCTTTGAAGACATGAAAGATTAGTTGCTCATCATGTACTCTAAGCACTAATTCACCCACTTCTACATCAATTAGAGCTCTTTCAGTGGCTCGGAATAGTCTTCCTAGGATTATAGAGGCATTCTCATCCTCCCCCATGTCAAGAATCACAAAATCTACTGGGAGGAAGAATTTACCCACTTTTACCAAGATATTCTCCACTAATCCATATGTAGGCTTCATAGATTTGTCTGTCATCTGTATTGCTATCCTTGTGGGTTGTGCCTCTTGGATTTGAAGCTTCTTCATCACAGACAAGGGCATTAAATTGATGCTTGCTCCTAGATCACATAATGCTTTCTCAAAGATTGTGCTCCCAATGGTGCATGGAATTTGAAAGCTCTTTGGATTCGGCATCTTCCTTGGCAAGTTATTCTGAATCATGGCACTATATTCCTTAGTCAGAACCACTGTCTCATCTCCCTTTAAAGGCTTTTTCTTTGACAATAACTCTTTCATGAATTTTACATAGAGAGGCATTTGCTCCAAAACCTCAGCAAAAGGAATATAGATTTGCAACTTTTTGAAGACTTCCAAGAACTTTGAAAACTATTTGTCCTTGGTTTCCTTTTGAAGTCTCTGAGGATATGGCATTTTAGGCTTGTACTCAGGAGCTTTTGGCAATGTAGGATAAGTGTCAAGAGAGTCTGGGAATGGGTTGTCCATACGCTTTGGAGGGACGTGCTCTACTTCTTCCTTCTTCTCCTCTGAAGCCTCTTTTTCAATTGGCTCCTCATCAACTTATGCTTCTATACTTGCCACTTGTCCACTTATCAAGGTGATAGCCTTGCATTCCTCTGTTGGATTCACCACTGTATCACCAGGAAACATACTTGGAGGCCTCTCAGGTATTTGCTTACTCAGTTGGCCCATTTGTACCTCCAAGTTTCTAATGGAAGCTCTGGTTTCCTGCATAAAACTCCTTATCATCTCCCAATTAGAGTCTTCTTGGGATTTAGAATTTTCCTGCGGCCCATTCGCACCTCCAAGTTTCTAATGGAGGCTCTGGTTTCCTGCATAAAACTCCTCATCATCTCCCAATTAAAATCTTGTTGGGATTGAGAGTTTTTCTGCTGAGGTGGTTGTTGTTGATGAGACTGAAATTGGTGGTTATTGTGATTGCTCTGTTGGAAGCCGCCCTGAGAATTATTGTTGAAATTCTGAGGTCTTTGAGGTCGGTCTCTCCACCCAAAATTTGGGTGATTTCTCCATCCCTGATTGTAGATCTTTGAGTATGGATCATTATTGGGGTGTAATGACATGTCACCATGTCATGTTTTTCTATGCTCTTTCATACAAGAAATTAATGATTTGTGCTTAAATATTGAATGCTTTTGTACTTAATTGGTATATTTCTTTGATCTTTTAATTTTATAAATTTTGTAGGAAATAAGAAGAAAAAGAAGCAAAAAAGCACAAAATAAGCTAAAAAGGAGAAAAAAAGAGCTTTGGGGCACACTTTGAAGTTGAAGCACACTTTGGAGCCTTAGGCCACGCTTTTAAAAGCGTGGCCCATGACCAAATTAAAGGAAAATTTGCAATCAGCACACAAAGCTCCGCTCTTGCCAAGAACGCAGCATTATTGTGATGCAAAGATGAACTTGGAAGCAAAATTTTCGCTAAGTTAAAATCTGGACGCTCACAGCATGACCATGCCTCCTTCAAAGGGCTATAACTTGAGCTACAGATGTCCGATTGATGTGCTTCCAGTTGCATTGGAAAGCTAATATTCAGAGCTTTCAAACAATGTATGGCAATCTATATTTGGCATGAAATTGAGGCACGAATAAAATGCATCTTTAAGGGCCAAAAACAAGCAAAAAATTCAGCTAATGCTTCCACCAAGGTTCGAAGCTGGAGCCTCACTCCAAAATATAATGCTCCGCTCTCTTGGAGAGCATTGTCGTGCTACACTAAGAAAAAAAATGAGGAACATAGCATGGAGAAGTGTCTCCAACAAGTTTCGACCTTGGGACCTCACCCAAGCAAAAGCCAATGCTCCGCTCCCAAGGAGAGCAGAGCGCTACTCTCCTTAGCCTTTGCACAAACTTGACATGGCCAGGGAAACTTGGAGCGCAGCATGACACGATCAAGGGGGGATGATGCGCACAAGACACACACACAAGGCTCCAATGCTCCGCTCCCCACAAGAGCGGAGCACTATCCTGATGCCTCTCCAAGCCTTGGCACGCAACAAGGATCCCCAAGAGAAGCTTCAATGCTCCGCTCCCCACAAGAGCAGAGCATCCTCCTGGGAGCAACATGGGCCAAAAATTTAATAAAAATTCCATTTTAATTCAATGCTCCAAACCAATTAAACCAAGGCCAACCAAACCCATCTCTCTTCAAATCCAAAGCAAGCAAAGCCCACATCATCACTCAAAGGCACAAGAACAAACTAGAATTAGGATTTTTATTTAATTTATTTTTCATTTCAATTACATTTTATTTTGTAAAAAGCCTATATAAAGGCATCATTCTCATTTTCAAAAGGGAGGGCTCCAATAGAGAATATTGGAGGGCAGCTCCATTAGAAAGCTCTCTCTTAGTTTTCATTCTTGTCTTAGATCTTGGGTGAAGAATTGAAAAAATTCTGTTTCAATCTCACCTTGTGATCTCTTGTTTATTTTTCTGCATAACTTTAGAAATTGTGATTTGAATTCAAATTCTGTTTACTGCCTTCTTCTACTTCTTTTGCACTTTACTACTCCATTTTGTTTTGCAATTGTTCTTGGGTGGATCAAGGAAGGATTTGAGATCTAGACTTGTTTTCTAGTCTCATCCAACCCCTGAGATCTTAAATTTCCCTTGAGCTATTGTAGAGCTACATTTTGCTTTCTGTTTGGTTTCTCAAGTAATTCATCTTCTCTTGTTTAGATCTGTTGCATTTTAATTCATCCTTTACTTCTCTGTTTAATGCCATTTTACTTTCTCTTGTTTAATTTCTGCAATTCCAACACCAAATTCAATTTACTTTCAAGCAATTTAATTCTTCTGCACTTGTTTGGCATTTTACATTGCTGTTCATGATTTGATTTACTTTTTCAGCAAGTTTAATTCTCTGCAGTTGCTTTAAGCCTTAATCTATTGCTTTTTTTAAATTCCCTGCACCCAACCCCCTCTACTTTTCATGCAATTTACTTTTCTTGCTCTTTAAGATTTTGTCAATTTACATTTTCTGTCATTTAAGTTTCTGTAATTTACATTGCTTGTTCTTTAAGCTTTTGTTTCATTTACTTTCTGCAATTTAAATTCATTGCAAGTTTACTTTCTGTTGATCAACTTCACACAATTCACTCAATGTTAGCTTGACTAAACTAATCACCCACTAAAGTTGCTTGATCCATCAATCCCTGTGGAATCGACCTCACTCTAAGTGAGTTTTACTACTTGATGCAACCCGGTATACTTGCCAGTTAGATTTGTGTGTTTGGAAATTCGTTTTTCCACAAAAACACCATCAGGGTGTCTAAGAGCACCTCATGTAATTGACCTGTTCAGAAGAAGATTGAGCGTAATCATAATTCTTATTTTGCATAAAATTATCTGTCATGTCATAAGAGATCTCTTGAGGTGCATTCTGAGTGTTGACAGCTGAAACCTGCATCCTACTCAGTTGTTGAGAAATTAAACTCATCTGCTAACTCAAAATTTTATTCTGAGCAAGGATAGCATCAAGAGCTTCTACTTCCATAACGCCTTTCTTTTGAGGGGTCTCATAGTTCACAGGATTCCTGTTAGATGAATATAAATATTGGTTGCTAGCAACCAATTCAATAAGCTCAATAGTTTCCTCCGGTGTCTTCTTCTTGTGCAATGAACCACCTGCAGAATTATCTTAGCACATCTTGGACATTTCATCCAAGCCTTCATAAAAGATATATAGTTGGGTCCATTTGGAGAACATGTCTGGAGGGCATTGCCTAGTCAGTAGCTTGTATCTCTCCCAAGCTTCATAAAGAGTTTCACCATCCTTCCACCTGAAAGTTTGAACATCCACCCTAAGCTTAGTCAGCTTCTTTGGTGGGAAAAATTTAGTAAGAAACTCAGTAACAACCTTGTTCCAAGTATCCAAACTCTCCTTGGATTGGGAATCTAGCCATAGCTTTGCTCCATCCTCCAGAGCAAACGGGAAGAGCATGAGTTTGTACACCTCTGGGTTCACTCCATTTGTCTTCACAGTATCACAAATCTGCAGAAAATTAGAAATAAATTGATTTGGGTGTTCTTGGGAAAAACCATGATACTGGCAGTTTTATTGCACCAGGATGACCAATTGTGGCTTCAACTCAAAGTTCTTCAGAGCTATAGGAGGCACCACAATACTTTTTCCATAAAGATCTGCAGTAGGAGCAGAGTAAGAGCCAAGCACTCTCCTTTGTTACTCATTTCCATTCGGATTAGCCATGTTGGCATTAGCAGCATTATTAGAATCCATAGTGGATTTTGCAGCCTTGTAAAGTCTTACTTGTTGCAAACGTTGCCTGAAAGTCTTTTCAGGTTCAGGATCAAAGTTTAAGAGAGTTTTCTTGTCTCTGTTCCTGCGCATAAATAGACAGAAGACAAAAAAAGATGGAACTCTCTACGTCAGAGTGTAGAGAATTCCCAGTGAGGTAACTTATGTAAAGAGATAAAAATATTGAATAAAACAAACACTAAAATTCAAAAATTACAATTAAAATTAAGAGTAAAAAAAATTTTTTTTTGAAATTATTAGGCAAATTAAATAAGAAAAATAAGACTAACTAGGGAACACCAAACTTAATTTCAGAAATTAAGAAAAATATTAGTATTAGATTAATTTTTTATTTTATTTTATTTATTTTTATTTTTTATTTTTTTATGAGAACCAAATAATAAAAGAAAAAAAAAGAAATAAAACAAAACAGGA
>NC_029794.2:19013696-19027607 GCF_000816755.2 Arachis ipaensis | reverse complement strand
GGCACGAACGAAAGAACGAAGAAAAGAAAAAAAATTACAGAAATAAAATAAACAAATAGAGAAATACAAATTAATAATAATAAAATAAAACTAATTAAAAGAAAAATTATCTAATCTAAGAAATCAAACAACGAGTAGTTGTCAATCACAATTAATCCCCGGCAACGGCGTCAAAAATTTTGTGCGGAATTTGTAACCACATACTAACCGACAAGTGCACCGGGTCGTACCAAGTATTACCTCAAGTGAATGAGAGGCGATCCCACGAGGATTGATGGACTAAGCAACAATGGTTAAGTGATTTACTTAGTTAGACAAACAGAAAATGGTGTTTGAGAGTTCAAAAGCATTAAACATTAATATCAGAATATCAGAAGGCAGGCAGTAAACAGGTTGTGAATAATATATGGAGAAACAGTTAAGGCTTCAGAGTTATCTATTTTCCTGATTGACTTTTCTTACTAACTATTTTAATCATGCAAGATTTAATTCATGGCAAACTATATGTGACTAAACCCTAATTTCTAAGACCTTATTAGTCTCCTCTAACTCTCATCAACTGCCAATTCCTTGGTCAATTAATTCCAATAAGAGGGTGAAGTTAAATTCTAGTTATTATGCCACAAAAATCCTAATTATCCAAATATAAGAGAATTATATGTCACGTATCCCGTTAAGTCCAGATAATTAGAATTTAGGAGAAATTGTTTTTAAGTTGTTGTTAAAGTAAAGAGCTTTTCCAAGTTATACAAGAACTCAATTAGAAAGAGGGTCATACTTCCGTTCCACCCAAATTCATAAGATAAAGGACGAAAATAATTCTTGAATTATAAATCAGTTCATAAATTAAAATAGAAAAATAATAGAATCAATCCATACAATAGACAGAGCTCCTACTTAACAATGGAGGGTTAGTTGCTCATGGTTCAGAGTGAAAACTAGGATTATGGTAAACTGTGAATTTTGGGATGAGATGGAATAGAAGAGAAGTTTCTTTTCCCTTTTATATCTAATCCTAATTAATTTAAAAATCTATTTTCTAAAACTAAAATAATATCTTTTCCTATTTTAAAATAAAAATAAAGTTTAAATCAGAATTAATTAAAGCAATCTGCGCGTCTTCAATTGATGAATGGGGACCACTTGCTTCTTTGGAAGGCACGCCTAACTTGGCTTGATATTGCGCCTTACTTGAAGGATACCTTGCGCCTTACTTGAGGTGAATAAGTATTAATTGCGTGTTGTGATTCTGCCTTGCGCCTAACTTGGGGGTTCATTGCGCCTTACTTGGTGAGTCACGCCTATGGTTGCGTGTTGTTGTTGTTGTCTTGCGCCTAACTTGAGAAATCTCAAGTTAGGCGCAGCCTTGGCCGAATTGGTGGGAGAGAAGTGTGAACTATTATATATCGTTGGAAAGCTCTGAACGTTAGCTTTCCAACGCCACTAGAATCAAGTCCATTGGATCTCTGTAGCTCGAGTTATTCAGGTTTGAGTGCAGAGAGGTCAGGGTTGACAGCATCATTCGCCTTCTTCTCTTTTTCTGCGGAAACTCCATCAAATCAAGCCAAATGCTACCTAAAATAAACAGAATTGCACACGACTCAAAGTAACATCTATAGTGGCTAAAAGATAATTAATTCTTGATTAAACTCAACAAGTTAAATGCAAATTTACTAGGAAAAGATAGGAAAGATGCTCACGCATCAGGAGGCTTCCCCCAATGCTCCTCTAAAACACCCACAAAAGCCCTCTCTTCTTCATCTAAACTCTCCCAGGGGTACTTAAGAACTACTGTATCTTTCTGCCACCATAAAGAAAAGTTCAGCTCATCATTTTCATCCAGAAAGAAAGGGCGAACACGCTCAACAGCTCGGGCTTTAAAATAAAAATTTTTAATGTCTCGAAAAGAGTCATCAAACATGGAAAAAACCTTCTTCCCTTGGGTAGCCCGAAAGGAGATCCAAGAAGCCTTCTTCTTGGCCACTCTAGGTTTGGTCAGCACAAACAAGTAAAGGAAAAGGGACTGGGAAGGACGGACACCTAGTTCTTGACATAGCAACTGAAAAATCTTTATAGAAGCCCAAGAGTTCGGACGAAGCTGTGAAGGGGCCACATACAATTCCACAAGAGTTCGGTTTCGAAAGCAGTAAAAGGAAGGGTAATACCTAGTTGGCTAAAGAAATAGTCACAGGCGTAAAAGAAAGGACGCTCTGTCCGATCTAAAGAAGGGAAGCTAACTCTCTCCTCAGGGTCAGGTGACACCAATTCATAATCCTTCTCATCCTCCCTACGCTTACAGATCCTATGAAATCTCCTAAGTTTCTCATAATACTCTAGGCCGGCCACAGTAACACACATCAACACTATAGAATCTAATCAGTAAGCCATACCAGAGGGGACCTTTGTAGGCATCTCAACAATATTTCTACGTGAAGACATAGAACACTACACCTACAACAAGAAAATAAGAAGTGTCACTACCAAACAACTCAGACAAGATCAAAACCAGGACGAAAAAGTGAAGCAAGCACACAGCATACAAAAGGGCGTCCCAGGGTTCGCAAGAAACAAGAAGATTATCACCAAAACCCAGGAACGTCCTTTGGAGGCAACAATGCAGATACAGCAAAGGAGGAACATAGGGAATCAAAATCAAAAACCCTAGTCCGTTCACCAAAAGAAAAAAGAAAAAACGCAAACAGCTCACCCAAGCACCAACATTTCCGCAAAAGCAAAGCAACAAAGATAAAAAGATTTCAAAGAAACAAGGCATGCAACAATCATCAGAAGCCAAGCGCAGAGGAGAATAGCATGCAAAACCAGAATAATACAAAGCGGTATGAAATAGAAGTACTAACCTACAGAAAGGAGAAGAGTAGAAATGACGGGTGCGCAGCGAAAGCACCAGCGATCCACAAGCACCACTCGAAAGAAAAAGGAAAGCTTTGGGCAAGAATCGAAAGGGCCAGACGAACAAAAATCTTTGCATAGAAATAAAAAGCAAGAAAGCAAAGGAAAGAAGGAAGCTGGGAAAGTAAAACCTTTTCTTTGATTTCAAATAAAGTTAAAGAGGGAAACGAAACGGTAAAAGGAATAAAAAACCTAATCAATGGGCTTTTAAAGCACTCGCACGTTCCTAAGGAAGTTAAACGCACTCCGAAAGCACGCCGCAATTAAGAAGCTAAAAACGCTTCACGTTGAAGCAAAAGCAACGCCAGACTCGCACGAGGAGGAGCTACTCAAAACCAACTAAATCAATGCTCGAACACGACTTCCCCAAAGATCGAAGCTTGGAAGCACGACCTCATGGGAAGATCGAAGCTCGAGCAGGAGCACTATTCATACACCGGTCCGAGCTATAGGGCCGAGTTAGATGAAGACAAAGGGACCGACCTCATAAAAGGTTGGCCCATCGCTGACCTCTTCACAAAGAGCTCGGACAAACACCTCGGAGGCCCAAAAAGGCCCAGAGCAAAGGAATCACCGCCTACCAGAGGGCAGTTGGACAAAAGGAAAAGATCTTCTCCCAAAAGATAAGATAAGATAACCAACTTATCTCAAAGGAAGATCATCAAAGCACTACTATAAATACACTGGAGCACCCAGGTATAATTCATACTCCAATTCTACTAAAAACTTGCCAAAAGCCCGTATTGACTTAAGCATCGGAGTCTCTTGCAGGTACCACCCCCCTCCGGTGATCGAGGACCAGCTGCATCTCAAGCTTCAACAAGTCAAGCACGGCAGCCTCAGCCAGATCAGAAGATCTCATCCGAGATCAATCTCCCTGTTTCAGGTAACCCTCGGAACACTCCCTATTCTCACAAATCTTATGATGTCTTTGGTAAGCCTCGTAGTACTCCCTATCCACAACTGGAACACAAGACAAGACATTGGTATTTACCTAGGCTAGAAGACTAGAAGGAACCTTAGTCGACATGCTAAGAACAGTCACTACCCCTAAAAAAGCAAAGTGAAAGAGGTCGTCACCAAAAAGAACTCAGACATCATACAAAACAGGTCGGATAACAACAGCGAAACCAAAGAAAGCTATTCTTTTCAAATTTTTCCAAGAAATAACAAAGGTGTCCCTCCCATGCAACATCGTCACATCGCAACGATACCTTTGTGGAAAATACAGATACAAACAGAAAACAAAACATCCTTAGTTCCAAAAGTTCAGAAAATCCGAAATAACCAAACGGGGATATCAAGTAAGGGGAGCCTTTTAGCAAGGAAGCAGTAATCAAGCAAGAAAGAAATTTTCAAAAGAAACAACAAAAATCATAAAAAAATAGAATCGACAGCAACCCACTACCCGCATTTACCAAAGACCATTCAAGATAATAGCAAAGCAGATAAGAAACACGAAGTCATCAACAAACAAAAATGCCAACCTTAGTAAAAGTCAAAGAAGGAAAAGGCACGTCAAACAGCAGTAAATACATTAACGTTCCTCTCTGTACTAGCAAGGAAGAAGCTTTAGGAAAACTCGGGATAGAGAAAATCTTGGAAACAAGAACAACCGAAAAATCAAGAACGGGAGAGGAAAAGTCCTTTCGCAAGAAAGGGAAAAATGGAAAGAATTTTAGAAATTGAGAAAGGGAGAAAAAGAAAGGCCACGATGCTTTTATAAGAAACAAAGGATAACGGGCCTAATAACTCCTCTTTAAAACGTGCGCATAGATTAAGAAAACTACCGCATCAATTCAACCCCTCATTTAAAAAAAGGCAACATTTTAAAAATTTTCAAACACATCGAGTACTTGACCTATGAAGGAAGGGGGCACCCGATGTCCAAGCAAAAGCCACAAAAATACTTGAGCCCGACTTATGAAAAGGATCATGACTCAAGCAGGGGCATTGTTCATACCCTATCCCAACAAGCGAAGCCAGGCCCAACAAACAAAAAGGTCCACCAATAAAGGTGGCCTTCACAAACATACCCGACCTCTTTAATGAGGTCGGACATTGACCAAGGAAGCTCAACATTACCCGCCCAAAGCAGGTAACCGCCTCCAGAAATCTCGACTGAAATTCCTATCTTCCCCAAAAGATAGGCCCCAATAAACTCCCAAGATATATGGAATGGTTATCCACCAGATAAGATGGAATTACCACAATCAAGGAGGTCATCAACTCCACTATAAATACACTGGCACCCCTACGTATAATTTATGTTCTAATCTACCAAAAACCTGCCTAAAGCCCTTATTAACTTAAGCATCGGAGTCCCTTGCAGGTACCACCCCCACCTCCTCACGAGAAACTCGGACATGCAGTACCTCGGCACCAAACAAGTCAGTCGCTGTCATCTAAAGGGATCTGGACCTCACATTTAGGCCCAAATCAACGTTTTAGGTAACTCTCGAAACAACACCAAATAAAATTAATAGGGTTAATAGTTAAATTCGTCCCTGAAAGATTACCCATTCTTCAAATTAGTCCTCAAATGACTTTTTTTAGTCATATTAGTCTTTGAAAGATAAAACGTAAGTCAAATTGGTCCTTCCGTTAGATAGATGATGATGTGTGATGTACCACTATTTCGCGGTATATTTTGTACTTAATTGAGTTGATTTTATCCACTAAACTCACACTTATTCATATAATTCGCATGTTTTACATTTTCCTTCATAATTCTGTGCTATGATTGAAAACATGCTTCTTTGGTCTTAAATTACTAATTTTAATTCTCTCTTATTACCATTCGATGACGTGATATGTGTGTTAAATGATTTTAGGGTTTATAGGGCAGGAATGGCTTAGAGGATGGAAAGGAAGCATGCAAAAGTGGAAGGAATACAAGAAACTGAAGGAATTACTAAGCTGTCCAGCCTGACCTCTTGGTACTAAATCGACCATAACTTGAGCTACAGAGGTCCAAATGAGGCGATTTCAGTTGCGTTGGAAAACTAACATCCGGGGCTTCAAAATGATATATAATTTGCCATAGTTGCCATGCTTTTAGGCAACGCGCACGCGTGGATTACGCGTACACGTGACCTGGCGAAAGTTCAATCCACGCATACGCGTGGACGACGCGTACGTGTGACAGAGCCACGTGTTGGACGTATCAGAAATTGCCCAGCAATTTCTGAGCTGTTTTTGACCCATTTTTCGGCCCAGAAAACACATATTAGAGGCTACAAAGTGGGAAAATCAAGAATTCATTCATACAACTTTTATTCACATAATTTTAGGTTTTAGATGTAGTTTTCTAGAGAGTCTCTAGGTTTTTGGATTCTTAGTTTTAGTTCTTCTCAATTTCTGAATTCTATCTTATTTCAATTTAGTTTCTCTTCTACTTTTAATTGCTCTAGCATTCTAGTTTATTTATTTCCCTTGTTGATTTATTTATTCCCCAATTTGGTTTATGAACTCCATGTTAGATTTGATTTCCTACTTAATGCAATTTGAGGTATTTCATATTTATGATTGGTTTCTTCCATTTGTGTTATTAATGCTTACAATTGGTTGTTTGGATTTTATTGTCTCTCATTGCTTTTCTATGCTTTTATGTTGTGCCTTCCAAGTGTTTGATAAAATGCTTGGTTGGGTTTTAAATTAGCTTTTTATGATCTTGGCTTTGGTTGAGTAATTGAAGACGCTTGAGTTATCAAACTCCTTTGTTGATTGTTAATTGAAGGTTGTTGGTTGATTTGGATCCCTCTAAAGCTAGTCTTTCCTTAGGAGTTGACTAGGACTTGAGGAATCAAATTGATTAGTCCACTTGACTTTCCTCCACAGTTAGAGGTTAACTAAGTGGGAGCAACGGACAATTCTCATCACAATTAATAAGGATAACTAGGATAGGGCTTCTAGTTCTCATACCTTGTCAAGAGCTTTCTTGGCTATTAGTTTACTTTCTTACAATTTACTTTTCTTGTTCCTTATTTCAAAAACCCAAAAAGATACTTTTCCATAACCAATAATAAATACACTTCCCTGCAATTTCTTGAGAGACGACCCGAGACTTGAATACTTCGGTTATTAATTTTATTGGGTTTGCTTTAGTGACAACCAAATTTATTTGTATGAAAGGATTCTTTGTTGGTTTAGAAACTATACTTTCAACGAGAATTTATTTGTGAAATTCTAAACCGTCAAAAATCCGTTCATCAAAATGGCGCCATTGCCGGGGAATTGCAAACGTGTGCCTTATTATTGGTTATTGTGAATAATTTTGTTTTTTTTTCGTTTCTTTGTTAGTGTTTCTAGTTTTAGTAGTTTATGTTTATTAATTTTTATTAGTTTTTATTTCTCTTGCTACTATGAACTCTCACCCCTTTGGCTATGAGTTTGGTTACAACTATGTTGCAAGAAGAGGAGATTACAATGAGAATATGCATCAAGTATGGGAGAATCAAAGATGGGAGGAGCCACAAGGATTTGATCAACCCTCTTGGCAACAACCTCCACCAACATATCATGACCAAGAGCCATTCCAAGAGGCATACCAGGACAATGGTTATGAGCCACACTACACCTATGAACCCCCTCCTCAACATAATTTTGAACCACCATACTCACAAGCTCCTTACCACCAAACACCCCATATGACCCTAATCCTTACCACCATACCAATATCCTTATGAACCATACTTAGAACTACCCCCATTTCAACACAATTACTCCCAAGAACCACCACCTCAATATACACCATCTTCTTATCCTTATCAAGAAGAACCACCTTTCTATCATGAACCATTCTTCCCATGTGATTCACCCTTCCAACCACCCCAATCTCTAATAAATGAAACCCTTGGTGTACTTCTTCAAGGGCAAGAAAGGATGACTAAGAATGTACTAGAATTCACGGCTGCCTTGACCGAGGTAGTAAATCGACTAGCCTCCCACGGTTGGACACTCAAGGAACTCCCATAGCTACATGTGGAGAATCTAATGAAGAGCGTAGCATGAAGGAGACACTAGAAACTCTAGTGGACAATGAGGAACGTGACTTTGTATTGGAACAAGTGGAGGAAGCCATAATAGTTGAAGATGAAGAAGTGGTTGAAGACTTGGAAGATGCGAAACCTCCTTGGGAAAGTCCAGTCATAGAGCCTCCTTCCAAGGTGTTTGATGTTGATGTTGAGGAGGGTGTACAACCTCCGAGGCATATCATGGTTGAAGACTTTGCAAAGGTTGATCAAGAGATGAAGATTAAAGAAGAAGAAGCACAACCTCCCATGCCATTGGAAAGTAATGAAGAAGAGATTGAATTGGAAGAAAGCTACCAAGAGGAAGAGGTTGAAATTGAAGAAGCTTGCAAAGAGGTGGAAGTTGTCAATGAAGAGCTCAAGGGAATGGAGCTGGAAATCACCTTGCCAAAGTTGTTGGAGACCTCTCCCCCAAAGCCATCACCATCTATTCCTTCATTCAAGTGGGTAAATCTTTCATCTCTAAGCTTAATTAGCCCACTTGAATATGCTTTGCTTGAGACGGATGGGCAACTTAGAGCTCTTTGTGGCTATAAGAATAAGAGGGAGATGGTTAGTGGTAAGCATTGTCATGCAAGGTTCAATACGGTTGCATACTCAAAGTTGAAGTACAAGGATTGGTGTAGAGCTCGATTGAAGGGGTCTAGGAGGCTGTTTGGATGTCTCAGTGAGAATTCCAATTGCTCACCACCCAAGTGAAAAAATGATGATCAACAAGAAGACGGGTGTAGAAACAAGATTTGGGATCCAGGCATACAAGAGAATCAACTTTGGGAGCTCAAAGCTTGTGAAGAACTCCATCAAAGCTTGGGGAATGTACCTGGAATTGATAGAGCTTATTGGAAGTCCAAGCATTGGTCGAAGTTTCAGGATGAGTTCAATTACAAGCCACCATAAAACGGAGCTCACCAAATGTCCAACTTAAGGACAGTAAATAAAAGTGCTAGGTGGGAGACAATCCACCATGGTATGATCGTTCCTTTTTATTCCTAGTTTTATTTTATTTTTCACAAGTTTTTCATTCATAATTTCTGCATAATCATATGCATCTGTATTCTGCATTCTTCATAAAAAAAAAGGGGGCAACCCACGCGTGCGCGTAGGCCACGCGTGGGCGTCGATTCCCAATTTCGCTATCCCATCCAACGAACAGAAAGTTGTGATGGAATCGTGCGGCTAGTGTGCTCTGCGCACACTTCGACCCACGCGTACATGTCTAGGACGCGTGCGCGTCACTTGCAACTTGGGAAATCCACGCATACGCGTCAAGCACGCGCACACGTGGACATGGCAATCGGTATAAATGGGTGTTTGACCCGAGAGTTGTGCTGCCATTGCGACAGAACTGTGCTAGAGGCACAAAATCACCCACACGTATGCGCCCTTTTGCTTCCAGACCACCCACGCATACGCGTGGGTGATGCTTAAGCGTCGAATGGCCAACTCAGTTTTCACGCATACGCGTGATGCATGCGCACACGTCGTGACCTGTTTTTCAATTCTTACTTCTTTCTTCTCTCCTTTCTTCTTCTTTCTTTCTCCTTTCTTACTTACTTCTTCTTCAGCCGTTTAACTTCTCATCCTTATTCTCTTTCATTCTATTTTCCTTATTGCATTTGCATACTTTCATTCAGTATGTTTTAATCTTGTGCATGTTTTATTTTCTTTTCTAAGTTTCTTATTTTACCATTGGTGTTAATTGTTTTTATTCCACTGTTGCATCTTCTCTTACATTATTTTGGTGCTTCGTGACTTGTTCTTAACTGTTGGGTGTTATTAATCATAAGTTACTGCTAATTTTTATGATACTGGTATTTCTTTTGCATTGACATCAACTTATACTATCTTGCATTACCCACACTCTCTCCCCCTTTGTTGCAATTTTTGCACTATTGATATGCCGTTTGTTTCTACTGTCTTCTCACTTGTATGTTGTAGCTACCATGTAATTGAGACCCTCATTATTTGGCATTAACCCAGCCATATTTTATTTGTCTTCTATCCTTATTTTTGGGTTACTTTTCTTCCCTTTTCTCTTCTTTCAGGATGGCCACCAGGAAGGAAACTGGAAGACGTTTACATGGGATGACCGACAAGTCCATCTGCACATTCTTTAGAGAAAGGAATCAGTTGGAGCCACCCATCCACTTGCACATCTTAGCATACACCGAGGACGGTGCAATCTTTAAGTGTGGGGAGGTCGATACCGACTTCCATGGGTTAGTCATTTCCTATTTCAACACCAATGCTTTATTTTCCTTGTTAATTGTTGCATTTGCATGTTTGGTTGTATATTTGTTTGATTTTGTGCATATTTTACCACTACTTGGTTGAAGTGATAAATTCTTTTCAAGACCCTATTTTATAATATTTCACTAATTTAAATTAAAAAACTTGTGTTAAACTTTTTTGAAGATTGTAAATTGGAACATAGGTTATAGCTAAAGAACACACAACCTGTGAGATTTGAGCTTAATTACATGGTTACACTATTTAACCATAATATTTTTCTTGTGTGTTTTCTTCCCTATGATTGCAATCTTTGCTTTGTTTCATTCTATATGTCCATTGTTTAGTGTATTTACATGCTTGCACATGATTGAGGCTATCAATTGTTATTAGCTCACTTATCCCAAACAGCCTACCATTCCAATTATCTTTGTTAGCCACTTTGAGCTTTTTTATCCCATTTGTTCTATATTTTACCACATCACTAGCCTTAAGCGGAAAAATAATTAATTACCCCAATTGAATCTTTGGTTAGCTTAAGATAGAGATTGTGTATTAATTAAGTGTGGAAAACTGTAGGAACCTAGGTTAATGGCAATGTGTTGTGTTTTTACTTTATTTAAATATTGGGAATATGGGTGCCTAATCATGTGAAATCAGAAAAAAAAAAAATCATATGCATTGAAATGTTATGTTTACCTTCATGTTCATTATTTTTACCTTAATAAAAAAAAAGAAAAAAGAAAAAAAAAGGAAAAGAAAAAAAAGTTATTTTACAACATAAATAAATAAATAAATAGGGGACAAAATTACCCCAATGTTAAGTTTAATAAAAAGACCAATGCATATGTGGTGAAATTAAAGAAAAATTTGATACATGAGTATGTGATGCAAAAGTGGGAATTTTTGATAGCTAGGCATGATTTTGGAATTATATAGAGTGTGTGTGTGTGTGTGTTAAGTGAGAGCTTAGGTTAATCAAAGATTCATATTATAGCTCACTTGACCATACATATATCCTCACCCTTACCTTATCCCCATTACAACCTTGAAAAGACCTCATGATGTTTGCATTGGTATACTAAATATTTGTTGATTGGTTAGATGAAGAATAAAGTTTTAGAAAGCATGACTATAGAAGATATGAGTGAAATAACCCTAGACACTTGAGAGGGTAAGAGTGATATACACTACCAGTGAGGGTTCAATGCTTGATTCTATGTTCCCAGCTTTCATGAGCTATTTTCTTACAAGTTTACTTGTCTTTACTGTATGATTTGAATTAGTGGAATCTGATTTATATTTGTCTTGAAGAACTTATTTATTTTTAACTAATAAGTAGATAGAAACATCTTAGTATATAGTTGCATTCATATATAGGTTGCATTTCATGAGTCTGACTTTCCCTTATTCATTCTTTTTGTCTCCTTGAACTTAGCATGAGGACATGCTAATGTTTAAGTGTGGGGAGATTGATAAACCACTATTTTATGGTTTATCTTGTGCTAATTTGAGTGATTTTTATCAGGTCTTTGCACACTTATTCATACAATTGCATGATTTTACAATTCCTTCCTAATTTTGTTCTATGATTGAAAACTCGCTTCCTAGATCTTTAAATTGTATATTTTTAATCCTCCTTTATACCATTCGATGCCGTGATCTGTGCGTTAAGTGTTTTCAGGCTTTATAGGACAGGAATGGCTTGGAGGATGAAAAGGAAGCTTGCAAAAATGGAAAGAGCACAAGAAATAAAGGAGACAACCAGCGAGAAGCGACGTGCACGCATGGTTCGCGCGTGCGCGAGAATTGGAGTTTGCACGACGACGCGTGCGCGTGCTTGACGCGTACGCGTGAGACGCGAAGTTGACCAGCGACGCGTATGCGTGACTGACGCGTACGCGTGACATGCGCTACCTGCAGAAATCACAAAAAATGTTGGGAGCGATTTTGGGCTGAGTTTGGACCCAATTTTCGGCCCAGAAGCACAGACTAGAGCCAGGGGACAAGCAGAGACTTAATACACATTCTCATTGGCATAGTTTTAGTTTTAGTTTTGAATCTTAGAGAGAAATTACTACTTCCTCTAGGTTTCTTTTACATTCATAGATTTCTATGTTTGATGTTTTTTATGCTTTTGCTTTGGATATTAAGAAGAATCACTACCTCCATTGAAGTTGCTATTATTCTAGTTTGCTTTCTTATTACCTTACTCTTTTGATTACTTATCAACCTTGTTCAGATAAGGATGTTGCATTTTGGAATTTATTAATGCAAAGAATTATTTTTACCTTTAATTAATTTTCAGTTCCTAGTTTATTTAAATTATCATGTCTTTTTCTTATATATCTGTGAACGTTGTATCCATGTCAATGGAGTAGACTCCCAACTTGACTTGGGGGTTGATTAAAAGGAGACCTTTGAGTTGGAATACTCAAGTGATTAGTTCAATTGGAAGTTGTTGGCTAACTCTCTATTTACTAACGCTAATCCTTTCTTAAGGAGAGGATTAGGACTTACGAATAAGAGTTAGCTCAATCATTTGACTTTCCTTTATTTAGTAAGGGTTAACTAAGTGAAAACAACAACCTCTTGCTATTCCACTTGGGAAAATCTAACAAGGATAGAACTTCCAATTAATCTGCCCCCAGTCAAGGCTTTTATTTGATTATATAAATTCTCTCGCTAATTTTCATTGCTTTAAATAAAAATTATTTATTTTCCTGTTCCCCAACTCTTAAAATTTTTCGAAAAACTCCTGACTAATAAAATAGCACCCTTTTGTCAACTAGTTGGGAGACGACCTGAAATTTCTACTCCCAGTATTCTTATTCTAAAATTGTGACAACCCTTTCTAAATTGATAAGCAGATTTTAGTCGGTTAAGAACTGTACTTGCAACGCTGTTCTTATTATAAATTCTTAATCGGCCAATTTCTGCCACGTCAATGTGTCACGTTAAGTGCCGCGTAGCATGATGATGTGTCACATTAAATGCCACGTATCACCAGATGATTGGTTGACGTGTCAGGTCAGTGACACCTAGCACGCCACGTGTCATTTGATATGTAAAAAGGTTATTTATAATCAAAATAGTCACTGAAAATCCAAACGTAAGTCATTTTCTTCCCTAAAATTTTAAAAGTTAATCAAATTAGTCCTTATATAATTTTTTTAATTTTTTTCATAATATTAAATTTAAAATATTTTTTGATAGTACTAATTTTAATATTATTTTTAGACCTTAATAAACAAAATTCTCTTTACATAAAATAATAAAAATAATTAAATTATTATAAAATTATTTTGTCATTTGTATTTTAAAATTTTACCTTTTCAAATTGTAATTTTTTTATAGTGAAATTTTTATATTTAAACGAATTTATCAAATTATTGTTGATTATATATTAAAAAATTTAATATTTTAAATCTCACTAAATAATATAGTAGTTATTTTAAAATTTAAATCTTTTAAATTTTTTAAAATTATAATTTTATTATTGTTTAATTTATATGATAGAACTCAATAATTAAAAAATCGATTTGTGAGATCACTTGTTGAATCTTAATATTTTAATATAAAATATTTATATGATAGAATTCAAATTATTGTTGAATCTTAATAACTAGTATATAACTAGTATATACTAAAAGTTTTAATATTTTGGATTTCACTAAATAAATATAGTAGTTATTTTAAATATTTTAATCTTTTATTCAACAAGTGATCCTACAAAATC
>NC_029794.2:18997209-19013359 GCF_000816755.2 Arachis ipaensis | reverse complement strand
ATATATAGTGACATTTTTTTATTTAAACAAGTTTATTAAATTATTGTTGATTATATATTTAAAAATTTAATATTTTAAGCTTATAGTTTTTTTAAAATAACTATTATATTTATTTAGTGATATATAAAAGATTAAAATATTTAAAATAACTACTATATTTATTTAGTGAAATCCAAAATATTAAAACTTTTAGTATATACTAGTTATGTAAACCCCAGTTAAATTAGTAGATAATTATTCAATAAATTAGTTTTTAATAAGGAGGATTAGAAATATGAATATTATATTAAATTAGGATAGAGCTCATCGAAACGAGAATTTTGACACTAATTTTGAGAAAATCGGTCTAAGATTGAACCGAATGGGCCGAACCGGTTGAATCGGATCCAAACCGGACCATCGGTCCAAGCAGACCGACCTATTAAATGAACCCACGCATTGCATCTCCCTCATTTCAGCAACGTGACGTTGAAAGCTTGCATCCAGGGAGAAGAAGAAAAGGGTCCGAACCCTCGTTCCAAGTTCAAGGCGCCGTAACTTCCCGATCCGAGCTCCGATCGCCGCACCGTTTGCGGCCACGCGTCCACCGCGTCGAGCTTTATATTTCTACTGGAACAATTTCATAGGTAAGCCCTTAAATATTCTCAGCCACTCTTTTCCCCCAATTTTCGAGTTTTGAGAAGGGGTATTGAATTTTTTTTATTTTTGATGTTTTAGGATCCAATTAGCTTGAGAAAAATGTTCACTCTTACTTATGTGAAGCTTGGGTAAGGTGAGGGTACAATAATTCTATTTTATTTTCATTGAATTTGAGCTTTGAGTATTAAATTGGATATATATGTGTTATGAATGTGTATTAGGTTATGAATAAATAATTGGAGCTTGGAATTGTGGACATTGGAATTCGGAGGAAGCTGAGCCTAGTGTTTATTAAATTCTGGAAGGACTGTGTTTGTTTTGGAAGAGCTGTGTTTATTATAATTAAAGTGCCTTAATCGTTACATGGGAATCGGCCAAGGTATGGTTTAGGTTTCTTGCATTTAATATATAATGTTCTGTGAAAACTTACGCTAGATGATCATAGGATAAGTTGGAATGCAGGTGTATATTTAATGTTTAGTAATGGGTTGATGAATATGCTTGGTTTGGTTTGGTGATTTGTTTGTAAGATAATATTGGTTGCTAGTTGGATCTTTGAAAGGATATGTGATTGAATTGTTGATTATATGGCTATATTTTGGTTTGGTTGAATGATGATTGATGGAAAGACATGGAGCTTGTTGAGGATTATTGTTGGCAATTTGGATTGGTGGTAATAGGTTTGAAAATAATTGGAATAGAAATTTTGAATGAAAAATGAGGTATTTTGTGTTAAAAGCCTAGGATTTGTGAACTATGATTTTTAGTTGAATTTTGGTCGTTGGATTTGAATATTGTATGAGTATAATTGTTGATCTGAGGTAGATTCATTGTGGTGATTGTTATGATGATGAGGAAGAGTATGTTGAATTGGAAAGAATGCAGGTTTGGACCCGAAAAGGGTGGCAAAGTCCGAGTTTTAGAGGAGATGCTGCCGAAATTTTATAAAAATTAGAGATTTTGCTATATGATTATTTAAAAATATTTAGATTTAAAGGTTATATGTTTGATTTTGAGTTATTAAGAAAATGAGCATGTTTTAAGTTTGATTCATTTAGAAAAGAATGAATTATGTTTTAAATTGGAACTATTGATGGACGGAATGGGAGGTGTGATAATGAAGGATAAGGATTGAATATGATTGATGTATGATGATGAATGAGATGTGATTGAAAATGATGTGGATGTTGATGAATTATAATTGAATTATTTAATTAGACGTCTGGACTCTTGAAGCGAAGTGGTTACTGGGTTATTTTGTTATGCTGTGTTGTATATATATATGTACTTAGCTTTTTCTCCGCATAACTTGTTCTTTTTTATCCTCTTAGAGGTTGATGGAGAGGCAGGATTGTGTATATGTACTTTTGGATTTTGGATATGTATGTCTATATGTGTAAATATTCTCTGGCTAGTCTTGACTTCGCAGGCTGAGGTAGGAGCTTGTTATTTTGTATCTTTGGCACTCTATTCCTACTTCTGTTATCATATGTTCAATAGTTATGGTTTCCTTAGCACGCAAGTTAACTCGTTCCTTGAGCGTTGCGCTTTTATTACGCGATTTTTGTTTCCTCTATTCTTCAAGGCTCTTAGCATATTATAATTCTTCTGCTATTATATGTACTCATTTTATTTTAGAGGTCGTAATACCACACCACCTCTGTTTTACAATTTAAGCGTAAAGCTTAGTGTGGTAGGGTGTTACATTATGGTATCAGAGCAGTTCGTTCCTATAGAGCCTGAAAGACGGACTGATTGTACTTCTGTGCATTCTCTGTATATGTGTTTATGTGCTATTAGGATATCTGATTGATATATATGGCATAAACGTTTGTGAGCATGCATTTGGAACTTAAAGCATTAGACCTGCGATATTGAGACTGATCAACTTAATATCACTTGTTTAGAGTCTATAAGAACCAGATGTCGACTCGTGGACGCGATCGCGGGTGAGATAGAGGTAGGATAGGCACCGTTACTCCTAGCTCGGTAGGGAATGATCCAGTAGACTTTATGGATGCCCTAGGAAATATGGCTGCAGCTATGTAGGCAACAGCTGAGGTGCTGGGTAACCAGATAAATCAGGGTAATCACGGGAATAGTAATGATGAGGACGGTCCTATGACACTTACTACGTTTTTGAAAGTTCGCCCTCCGACTTTTAGGGGAACCTCAAATCCCACTAATGCAGATAATTGGATCCAGGCTATGGAAAGGGCAACGCAGGTTCCTGAGGAGCATTGGGTTGAGTTTGGAACTTATCAGCTGCAAAGCGAGGCTCAGCATTGGTGGTAGGGAATACGACGTATCCTGCAGACAGATGATGCTGGGATAACCGAGAGGTTGGTTCTCTAAGAATCATGTTTTGCTTGATTGTTCTAAAAAGTTAGTACAGTTCATGCCAGAAGGGTCAGAAGCACCAGTTGTGGTGAATAGTTACTATTTGAACTCTATGATAGTAAACTGTTCTGGAACTGAATGTCAGGGTATTATGTTATTAACTGCGGGAGTATTAGGTGATGATCAGAGTTTAGAGCAGATTATGATTGTATGTGAATTTCTAGATATGTTTCCGGATGATATTAATGAATTTTCACCTATCCGGAAAGTTGAATTTGCAATTGAGTTGGTGCCTGGAGCTAGTCCAATTTCGATTACTCCTTACAGGATGTCACCTTTAGAAATGGCTGAATTGAAAGCTCAGCTGGAGGATCTGTTGGGTAAGCATTTTATCCGACCAAGTGTTTCTCCGTAGGGAGCGTTAGTATTACTGGTAAAGAAGAAAGATGAAAGTATGTGCTTGTGTGTTAATTATCGGCAATTGAATAAGATCACTGTGAAGAACAAATATCTGTTACCTAGAATCGACGATCTAATGGATCAGTTACAGGGTGCCGGTGTGTTTTTTAAGATTGATTTGCGATCCGGGTATCATCAGATAAAGGTTAGAGACGAGGATATTCCAAAAACTGCTTTTAGAACCCGTTATGGTCATTATGAGTATACAGTGATGTCTTTCGGGTTAACTAATGCCCCAGCGGTATTTATGGATTATATGAACAGGATTTTCCAACCGTATCTAGACAAGTTTGTTATTGTCTTCATTGATGATATTCTTGTTTATTCTAAGTCTGAAGAGGAACATGCTGATCACTTGCGAACTGTGCTGCAAATTCTGAGAGACAGGAAGTTATATGCTAAATTATCTAAATGTGAGTTTTGGAAGAGTGAAGCAAAGTTTCTCGGCCACGTGGTGAGTAAGCAGGGGATAGCTGTAGATCCTGCTAAGGTGGAAGCAGTGATGAATTGGGAGCGACCAACTTCTGTAACAGAGATCAGAAGTTTCCTAGGTTTGGCGGGGTATTATCGCAGATTCATTAAAGGATTTTCACAGCTCGCCTTACCTTTAACTAAGTTGACTAGGAAGGATACGCCTTTTATCTGGACTCCAGAGTGTGAGGAGAGTTTTCGAGAATTGAAGCACAGATTGACTACTGCACCCGTATTGGTATTGCCTGAGCCAAGTGAACCGTTAGAAGTATATTGTGATGCATCACTAAAGGGTTTAGGGTGCGTTCTAATGCAGCAACAAAATGTTGTAGCATACGCCTCACGGTAGTTAAGGCCGCATGAAATGAACTACCTGACACATGATTTAGAACTTGCTGATGTTGTGTTTGCTTTAAAGATCTGGAGGCACTATCTCTATGATGTTAAGTTTTATGTTTCCTCAAATCATAAGAATTTGAAGTATCTTTTTGAGCAGAAAGAGTTGAATATGGGTCAGAGGAGGTGGATGGAGCTTCTGAAAGATTATGATTTTGAATTGAATTATCATCCAGGAAAAGCGAACGTTGTGGCAAACGCCTTGAGTCGAAAGTCTTTATATGCAGCTTGGATGATGCTACAGGAAGAAGAGTTACTAAAGGCATTTCAAGGTTTGAATTTAGGAGTTACAGAAGAATCTGGAATTCTGTGTTTGAGCCAGTTGCAGATTTCAAGTGATTTTAAATCAGAACTTCTGAAGGCTCATCGAGACAGCGAAGCGTTACGTAAGGTATTACGAGCAGTCGAACAGGGAAAATAGTGGAGAGTGTCAGAAGGACAGGATGGTTTGTGGAGGTTCAAGAACCGGATTATTGTGCCAGATATCGGAGACATGCGACAAAGTATTTTGAAGGAAGCTCATAAGAGCGGGTTTTCACTTCATCCAGGGAGCACTAAAATGTACCAGGATCTGAAAGCAATATTCTGGTGGCTAGGGATGAAGAATGATGTGGCATTACACGTATCTAAATGTTTAACATGTCAGAAGGCTAAGATTGAGCATCAGAGACCATCAGGGACCCTTCATCCTTTGGAGATTCCACAATGGAAATAGGAGAGTATTGCAATGGATTTTGTGATAGGTTTGCCTAGAACCTGATCTGGTTGTGACGCTATTTGGGTAGTTGTGGATCGACTGACAAAATCAGCTCACTTTCTTCCTATCCGAATAAGTTGTACAATGGAAGAATTAGCTCGAATGTATATTAAAGATATTGTCAAGTTGCATGGCGTGCCTTCTACCATTATATCTGACAGGGATCCTCGCTTTACATCAAGATTATGGGAAGCTTTCCAGCGTGCATTTGGGACTCAGCTAAGCTTGAGTACTGCATATCACCCTCAGACAGATGGTCAGTCAGAAAGAACTATTCAGACCTTGGAGGATATGCTAAGGGCTTGTTTTTTGGACCAGTCGGCGAGCTGGGATTGGTATATGCCATTAGTAGAGTTTGCTTATAATAATAGCTATCATGAGAGCATCGGAATGGTTCCATATAAGGCTCTGTATGGCAGGAAATGTCAATCTCCATTGTGTTGGTATGAAACTGGAGAAAAAAGTTTGTTTGGATCGGAGATGATAGCTGAAACCACTGAACAAATAAAGAAGATTCGTAGACGAATGCTTATAGCCTAGAGCCGCCAGAAGAGTTATGCTGATCAGAGGCAAAAGCCTTTGGAATTTGAGGAAGGGGAGCATGTTTTTTCTGAAAGTTACACCAACCACTGGAGTAGGAAGGGCTATTAAGACTAAGAAACTGAATCCCCGTTATATTGAACCATTTGAGATCCTGAAAGGAATTGGGCCAGTAGCTTATAGGATTGCCTTACCACCGTATCTTTCAAATTTGCACGACGAGTTTCATGTGTCACAGCTTCGGAGATATACTCCTGACGTAAGTCATGTTCTGGAACCAGAACCGATTCAAGTGAGGGAAGATCAAATACCTCCAGTAATTTCGATAAGGAATGGTGACACCAACATTAAACGATTACACAAGAAAAGAATATTATTGGTAAGAGTAATGTAGAGTCGAGTTGGTATTAAGGAACACACTTTGGAACTCGAATCAGATATACGGAAGGATTACCCAAATCTCTTTTCAGATAACTACTAACTACATCTGAATTTTGAGGGCAAAATTCTTTATTAGGGGGGTAGGATGTAAACCCCAGTTAAATTAGTAGATAATTATTCAATAAATTAGTTTTTAATAAGGAGGATTAGAAATGTGAATATTATATCAAATTAGGATAGAGCTCATCGAAACGAGAATTTTGACACTAATTTTGAGAAAATCGGTCCAAGATTGGACCGAATGGGCTGAACCGGTTGAACCGGATCCAAACCGGACCATCGGTCCAACCGGACCGACCTATTAAATGAACCCACACATTGCATCTCCCTCATTTCAGCAACGTGACGCTGAAAGCTTGCATCCAGGGAGAAGAAGAAAAGGGTCCGAACCCTCGTTCCAAGTTCAAGGCGCCGTAACTTCCGGATCCGAGCTCCGATCGCCGCACCGTTTGCGGCCACGCGTCCACCGCGTCGAGCTTTATATTTCTACCAGAACAATTTCATAGGTAAGCCCTTAAATATTCTCAGCCACTCTTTTCCCCCAATTTTCGAGTTTTGAGAAGGGGTATTGAATTTTTTTTATTTTTGATGTTTTAGGATCCAATTAGCTTGAGGAAAATGTTCGCTCTTGCTTATGTGAAGCTTGGATAAGGTGAGGGTACGATAATTCTATTTTATTTTCATTGAATTTGAGCTTTGAGTATTAAATTGGATATAAATGTGTTATGAATGTGTATTAGGTTATGAATAAATAATTGGAGCTTGGAATTGTGGATATTGGAACTTGGAGGAAGCTGAGCCTAGTGTTTATTGAATTCTGGAAGGGCTGTGTGCTGTGTGGAAGGGTTGAAAGGATATGTGATTGAATTGTTGATTATATGGCTATATTTTGGTTTGGTTGAATGATGATTGATGGAAAGACATGGACCTTGTTGAGGATTATTGTTGGCAATTTGGATTGGTGGTAATAGGTTTGATAATAATTGGAATGGAAATTTTGAATGAAAAATGAGGTATTTTGTGTTAAAAGCCTAGGATTTGTGAACTATGATTTTTAGTTGAATTTTGGTCGTTGGATTTGAATATTGTATGAGTATAATTGTTGATCTGAGGTAGATTTATTGTGGTGATTGTTATGATGATGAGGAAGAGTATGTTGAATTGGAAAGAATGCAGGTTTGGACCCGAAAAGGGTGGCAAAGTCCGAGTTTTAGAGGAGATGCTGCCGAAATTTTATAAAAATTAGAGATTTTGCTATATGATTATTTAAAAAGATTTAGATTTAAAGGTTATATGGTTTGATTTTGAGTTATTAAGAAAATGAGCATGTTTTAAGTTTGATTCATTTAGAAAAGAATAAATTATGTTTTAAATTGGAACTATTGATGGACGGAATGGGAGGTGCGATAATGAAGGATAAGGATTGAATATGATTGATGTATGATGATGAATGAGATGTGATTGAAAATGATGTGGATGTTGATGAATTATAATTGAATTATTTATATGGCTTATAAAATTGAATAATCTGAGATACGAGGTTCCCTGGATTAAGTGCCGTGGCTTGCCACCACGTGTACCAGGTTGAAAACTCGATACTCTGTTGACCCTACGACGTAAGTGTGACCGGGCACTATATAAATTCCCGGGAATGTTACCCCCATTGAGCAATATTGATTATTTGAGATAAAGCTATGCATAGACTCTTGGGGATGCACGTCGGGGGACAGTCTAAGGACAATTCAGACTTGTCGGGTTGGCTGGATAACCGACAGATGAGCCTCATCAGCCATAGGACAGGCATGCATCATATGCATATTACTTGAATTACTTGCTTGTGCTTTAATTGGGTGTGCCTAAATGTACTTGCCATGTTAGATGCGTATTTGTTACCTGTAGTATTTGTAACCTTCTTGTATTTACCTTTATCTGTCTATTTGTCTGTGAAAATGCATGATGGAACTGGAGGTATGGAGGAATGGCAGTATGGGACTTAGATTTAAGGTTAAGTTAAGTTAGGTTTAAATATCCTTAGTAAACCACCTTTTATGGCTTCTGTTTAATACTTTAAGCTCTATAATCTGAGTGTCGGCGTTCTAAGATTGCCCCTGGCATTCCCAGGACCTTATATATTATGTGTGTGGCACCTTTACCATATTGAGAACCTCCGGTTCTCATTCCATACTATGTTGTTGTTTTTCAGATGCAGGTCGAGAAACTTCTCGTTAGACGTCTGGACTCTTGAAGCGAAGTGGTACTGGGTTATTTTGTTATGCTGTGTTGTATATATATATGTACTTAGCTTTCTCTCCGCATAACTTGTTCTTTTTGATCCTCTTAGAGGTTGATGGAGAGGCAGGATTGTGTATATGTACTTTTGGATTTTAGATATGTATGTCTATATGTGTAAATATTCTCTGGCCAGTCTTGACTTCGCAGGCTGAGTTAGGAGCTTGTTATTTTGTATCTTTGGCACTCTATTCCTACTTCTGTTATCATATGTTCAATAGTTATGGTTTCCTTAGCACACAAGTTAACTCGTTCCTTCAGCGTTACGCTTTTATTTCGCGATTTTTATTTCCTCTATTCTTCAAGGCTCTTAGCATATTATAATTCTTCTGCTATTATATGTACTCATTTTATTTTAGAGGTCGTAATACCACACCACCTCTGTTTTACGACTTAAGCGTAAAGCTTAGTGTGGTAGGGTGTTATATTATGGTATCAGAGCAGTTCGTTCCTATAGAGCCTGAAAGACGGACTAATTGTACTTCTGTGTATTCTCTGTATATGTGTTTATGTGCTATTAGGATATCTGATTGATATATATGGCATAAACGTTTGTGAGCATGCATTTGGAACTTAAAGCATTAGACCTGCGATATTGAGACTGATCAACTTAATATCACTTGTTTAGTGTGTATAAGAACCAGATGTCGACTCGTGGACGCGATCGCGGGTGAGATAGAGGTAGGATAGGCACCGTTACTCCTAGCCCGGTAAGAAATGATCCAGTAGACTTTATGGATGCCCTAGGAAATATGGCTGCAGCTATGTAGGCAACAGTTGAGGTGCTGGGTAACCAGATAAATCAGGGTAATCACGGGAATAGTAATGATAAGGACGGTCCTATGACACTTACTACGTTTTTGAAAGTTCACCCTCCGACTTTTAGGGGAACCTCAAATCCCACTGATGCAGATAATTGGATCCAGGCTATGGAAAGGGCGACGCAGGTTCCTGAGGAGCATTGGGTTGAGTTTGGAACTTATCAGCTGCAAAGCGAGGCTCAGCATTGGTGGTAGGAAATACGACGTATCCTGCAGACAGATGATGCTAGGATAACCGGGAGGTTGGTTCTCTAAGAATCATGTTTTGCTTGATTGTTCTAAAAAGTTAGTACAGTTCATGCCAGAAGGGTCAGAAGTACCAGTTGTGGTGAATAGTTACTATTTGAACTCTATGATAGTAAACTGTTCTGGAACTGAATGTCAGGGTATTATGTTATTAACTGCGGGAGTATTAGGTGATGATCAGAGTTTAGAGCAGATTATGATTGTATGTGAATTTCTAGATATGTTTCCGGATGATATTAATGAATTTCCACCTAACCGGAAAGTTGAATTTGCAATTGAGTTGGTGCCTGGAGCCGGTCCAATTTCGATTACTCCTTACAGGATGTCACCTTTAGAAATGGCTGAATTGAAAGCTCAGCTGGAGGATCTGTTGGGTAAGCATTTTATCCGACCAAGTGTTTCTCCGTAGGGAGCATTAGTATTACTGGTAAAGAAGAAAGATAGAAGTATGTGCTTGTGTGTTAATTATCGGCAATTGAATAAGATCACTGTGAAGAACAAATATCCGTTACCTAGAATCGACGATCTAATGGATCAGTTACAAGGTGCCGGTGTGTTTTTTAAGATTGATTTGCGATCCGGGTATCATCAGATAAGGGTTTGAGACGAGGATATTCCAAAAACTGCTTTTAGAACCCGTTATGGTCATTATGAGTATACAGTGATGTCTTTCGGGTTAACTAATGCCCCAGCGGTATTTATGGATTATATGAACAGGATTTTCCAACCGTATCTAGACAAGTTTGTTATTGTCTTCATTGATGATATTCTTGTTTATTCTAAGTCTGAAGAGGAACATGCTGATCACTTGCGAACTGTGCTGCAAATTCTGAGAGACAGGAAGTTATATGCTAAATTATCTAAATGTGAGTTTTGGAAGAGTGAAGCAAAGTTTCTCGGCCACGTGGTGAGTAAGCAGGGGATAGCTGTAGATCCTGCTAAGGTGGAAGCAGTGATGAATTGGGAGCGACCAACTTCTGTAACAGAGATCAGAAGTTTCCTAGGTTTGGCGGGGTATTATCGCAGATTCATTAAAGGATTTTCACACCTAGCCACGTGGCGTGCTAGGTGTCACTAATCTGACACGTCAACCAATCATCTAGTGACACGTGACCCTTAATGTAACACGTTATCATATCACGTGGCAATTAACGTGATACGTCATCATCTATATAATGAAAGGACCAATTTGACTTACGTTTAATCTTTTAAAGACTAATATAACTAAAAAAATTATTTAAAAACTAATTTAAAAAATAACTTTTAGAGACAAATTTAACTATTAATTTAAAATTAATAAATCTAAACCCGACAATATATACTTGGCATTTAGGTCGGGTTTTACACGCCCCTAACTGAAAGAGGTATGAAAATACTTAAAATTTGGCACGCTGGAATGATTTTGAACGGTCAAGTCGTTACTCATAATAGTGATAAGTTCATATTATTAATGTGTATAACGACTAGAGTAATGATATCTTATTAATAAAGAAAATAATTTCTAAACTAAAGAAACAGGGAAAGATACTATAAAAGGGAAGATAGAACTAAAAAATGTAAGTATGATAGCCAATATCACAAAACACACATTAAGTAACTTAAAAATCATAGTGTGTTCTGGATATACTCTCCTAACATAGACCTATTCTTACATAAGTTGACAAGTTCCCGAACAACTACTAAGTCAAAAGATCAATATTATACAGTCCGAAAATTTTTTTTTTTTAAATTTAAAAAAGCAACTACTTGTATTAAAAGCAAAATTTAAGGAAAAACTACCAAAAGTACCCATGAAGTTTACGAACGCTGACAAAAGTACTCATAAACTAAGGAAATTAACGCTGTACCCATGAATGATGGGTTCCATATGACAAAAGTATTCAAATCCTAATTTTTTTTAATAAAATTTCTAAACTACCCCATCCTAACCCCATTCTACCTTCACTCCCTCTCTTCTCTTCTTCCTCTCTCCTCACTTATCCCTCAAAAACCCTCACTCAGAAACTCTCCTCCTACCTCTTCATTACCGTCCGCCACCCACCTACTCCATTACTGCCAATCTCTTCCCCTCTCACTGCTTTTTCCTCTCACTATTAAGGTGACTACAACACCTTCATCGGACACATGTGACCCAACTTGAGGAGAATGCTGTGGCGCGCCTGTTGCAGCCGAGGAGAACGTCGTCGTGGCGTGTCTGACCCAGTCGAGGAGAACACCGTCGTCGCACACCTGAGAAGAGAGAGGGGTCGTGGTACTCTTGCATACAAAAAGCAGGTTCGGTAAAGAGAAATTAGAGAAGAAAGGGAGGCGGCACTGTGGATGGAGGTTCTGCCATTGACGATGTTATAGTTGGCCGACGAAGAAAAAGGTATTTATTTTTTTTAAATATTTTTATTTTATTTTTCTTCTTTTCATAAATTGATTTAGTTACTACTAAAATGATACTGTTTATTTTTTTTAAGTCTGCTTCTATTTTTTATGAAGGTTGAAATTGATTTACAGAAGATCCAGTTGATGGCTACTTCTACTTCTGATTTTTGCTGAAATAAATTTCAAATTTGATGAATGGATTTGTTGATTTTTTATGGTTGATGACTTTTTCTATTTCTAGTTTTGTTAAAGTGAATTGAAATTGGATGAATGAATTTGAAAATTTTTATGTTTTGAGTATTTTTTGGTGTTTGATTAATTTGGTTTGGGTATGAATTATAAACTTATGAGTGAATCGGTTGAGGTCCGATCTTCTACCACCACCACCACTACCATCGATTTTGGTCTGGTTTGTTGTAGGAGTAGTTTTGGACTCCATGGCAAGAGTTGGTGCAAATTGAGTTATGAAAGATTGAAAAAGTGAGTTGAGATTGAGTGTAGGGTAGTTTAGGAATTTTATTAAAAAATCAACAAAAAAATATGATTTGGATACTTTTGTCATACGGAACCCATCTTTCATGAGTACAATGTTAATTTCTTTAGTTTATGGATACTTTTGTCAGCGTTCGTAAACTTCATGAGTACTTTTGGTAGTTTTTCCAAAATTTAAACAGATACTGTTATAGACAAGGCCCAATAATCATTAATAAAGGATATCCAACTACGAGACTTGATGAGCTCGTAAAAATTTATCAGAAAAGGATTAAAAGCTTTGAATAAGCAATAATAAATAAAAACGTTACAAAATCATAGAATTAAGTCGACGAGAACTCTAATCTATTCAAATATCCTGTATTTATTGAATATTTATGAAAACATCAGTGGTCAGAGGATAAATCTTAATAAATCTGTTGTATTCTTTAGCCACAACACTCCCTCCACTACTGGTACACTATTGGTTAACTCTATGAATATTAATTATATTGGGGCTCAGAATAAATACCTTAGTTTGCCTTCTACAGTCTCTAAATCGAAAAAGGTTTCTTTTAGTATGATCAAAGAAAAGATTCAAAAAAGAATCCAAGGGTGGAAGCGCAATCTTCTATCGTCAGGTGGTAGACACGTATTACTTAAGGCAGTGGGAGAAGCTATTCTTATTTATACATTGTCTTGCTTCAAGTTGCCTGATGGTTTAATTTCAAAAATTCACTCACTACTTTCTCAGTTCTGGTGGGACAAAATGGTTCTAAAAGACAGATGGCTTGGATTAGCTGGGACATTATGACTCGCCCACGAAAAGAAGGAGGCTTTGGATTTAAAGATCTCAAAATCCAACATCTGGCGCTTTTAGGCAAACAGTTTTGGCGACTCGTAACACAGCCTACTTTCTTATTATCCAAAATCCTAAGAGGTAAATACTTTAGCAATGGTAATGCTATACCGGCAGAAATTGAAGTCTTACCTTCTTGGGAATGGAGGAGCATACTGGAAGGCCGAAAGATTGTTGAAAAAGATCTTAATTGGACTGTGGGTACTAGAGAGAATATCTGAACCTTTGAGGATTCTTGGCTGCCTCCTCCGTATCCTTTAATGATTTCTGACATGCCAAATAGACAGGCTATTTCTGAGTTGGTTCCAAGAGTTAAAGATCTAATTACTAAAGATAGGAATTGGAATCAGAATCTCATTCAAGATTTATTTCTCCAAGACGTTGCAAACAGGATTTTGTCCGTTAAAATTCAGCAGAGTAGGGACAAATTGCAATGGGATTTGAACAAATCTAAGCAATATGATACAGCTTCAAATTACAGAATTGGCTATTTATTTTACCATCTGCCTCTGGAGCTTTGCCCTAATTATATACAGCAAAAAAAGACGTGGATTGATCTACGGAAGTTGAACTTGCCTCACAAAATTAAGCTATTTATCTGGAAAGCTCTCCATGGCCGGCTTTCGGTGCTTGCTCAGATTCATCACCACATCCCATCTATATCACCAATATGCCCCTGCTGTCATGAAGCAACCGAAACAGTCACTCATTGTTTGATCGATTGCTCTAGAATTAAAGATGTATGGTCTCAGAGTTATCTTCGTGACTGTCTTCCCCCTCAGAGTCCTAACGACTTTTGGACATGGTGGATTGCATCAACAGAGATGCTTAACCCGATGAAGAACGCTAACCGTAATCCTCAATTGCTTGCCATCATTTGCTGGAACTGCTGAAAAGCTCGCAACCAGTTAATTTTTGAAGGCTCTACTTCAATGCCGTCTGCCATTCTAGCAAGCTCTGTCAAGTTGCTCCGTGAAATCCAAAGAACTCCCAGTTTAGGTCGTCATCTCCATGAGGCAAGCTCTTACTTGCATTCAATTTGATTTATCATTCTTTCTTCTTTAAGATTTTTCTTCATTTTTCGACCACGCACCGTTGGATGAATACCTTCAGTGTAGTATTTTTGGAAAATCCCCACCTTTCATTATGTTGTCCTGCTTTTGGACATCTTTGTATTTCATTTTTCAATAATTAATGAAATATAACCTACTATCTTTGGAAAAAAAAAGTCGATGAGAACTCTCATAGAATTAAGTCGAAAAATGGCTAAATAATAATGGTAACGTCTCTAAACATTATAAAGGAAAAGGCAAATACTTTGAAAAAGGTACATTCTAAGCTATCAACTAAAGACACTTATTAACTTAAGTATCAGAATGTTCTTGCAGGTTGCTCTTTCGACTTGATCACCAATGAGATAAGAATTTGGATCCGTATCAACTTTTGAGCTCAGAATCACATTTTTAGGTCCAAACATTTGGCGTCATCTGTAAGGACCTAAGGTGTTGGGACCATGAATGATCTTTGATATTAAACTACAATCTAAAATTCAACCAGTAACACTGTATAAGAGAATCAAGCTAAAAAAGATGGTACCCAAAAAATTCTGGCGCTTACAAAATGGTACCTGACTTTTGTTATTGACAAAATAGTAACTGAAAGATTTTAAAATTTGACAAATCACCCAACCGTGAAAGGATGATGTCATAGTGAACTGAAAGTGCTGATGTGGTCGTTGGAAGAGAGCTCCGATGATGGCAGAGAGCTCCGGCGCAGCGGTGAGGTGTTGCCATGGCGGAAGAAACACTTCTTCTTTTTCTTCGCCATGGCAGAAGGGGAGGCAGCGGTGAGGTGCTGCCATGGTGAAGAGGACGCAGAAGGACGCAACAGCGTGTTGATGATGAAGAAGAAGAAACGGCGAACACGAGAGCACAGTGAAGTACTGCCATGGTGGAAGGGGACGCAACGACATGTTGAAGAAGAAGAAACAGCGAACACGAAGAATGTGGCGGGTGCAACGGCGTGCCATGGCAATCTTCTTTTTTAGCTACCATGGCGGAAAGGAACACAACAACGTGTTAAAGAAGAAGCAGCGAATAGTCGAATACGAAGGAGAAGATGATTACTGAAAACATCGCTCAAACTATCTGTCATCATCAAAATTCTCTTTCGACAACCACATCAGCATTTTCTGTTTATTGTAATATCATCTTTTTATGGTTGGGTAATTTTGTGTAATTTTATCAAATTTTAAAATCTTTCAAAAACTATTTTATCAATAATAAAAACTAAGTACCATTTTATCAACATTATAATTTATAATTTGTTGAGTATCGATTTAATATTCACCTCTATTATATATTGAGCCAAGTTATTCTTCGTTTGTGATTCTTGTAACGAATTCCAATTCCAATTGAAATCTACACCACTAGTCAAAATTAGTTTGCTAACTAAAAGGCAATAAATAAATCTTCACCCAATATTAGTCCCTACTATTCTACTACTACCACTACTTCAGAGTTCAGAGGTCTAGTTGGCAGGTTAAGACACACTATCTTCGTTCCTCATAAGTACCAAACACATTGAAATTATTGACTATCGAAAGTCATGGTCTGAACTCAATGAACACTGCTTAAAACATTGACCTTTTGTTTGGAATATGAAATTGGTGCCCAATTAGCATTAAGAAACGTAAAAGAATAGCTAAAACCGCGTATGGGTAGGGAAATTAACGCCACTGTCTCCATGCTCCATGTGGTAGTAGGCCTCCCTCTCGCTATCCGAACTCTGTTATTTGTATCATTCCTCTAATATAAATAATTAGAGTTACACCATTCATGTTTTTATAAAATTTCAATGCATGTGAATGTGATGTGATGATCTCTGTAATACTTAGAGTCAAAGAAAGAAGTTTTAGATGATCTAATACTTTTTTTTTCTTACATTTAAAATTTTAAGTGATGAACCTTTTTTTTATTTTTTTATCGTATGTTTAAATTAACATTACCCAATTGCTTCCTGATATTTTTATTATCTTTTTGAAAAACTTCG
>NC_029794.2:18991601-18996779 GCF_000816755.2 Arachis ipaensis | reverse complement strand
GTCGCAGTTTTAAAGTTTTTCTCTGGTATTAATGTTTTCTTCCCAATCCATCCACTTCCGAATTTGACACTTATATATTACACTACTAGAAATTTAGAATACATGTGAGTTGAGAATTGAGATCCTTTAAACTCTTTTTCAACTCCATATTCTCTTTCATACCATGCGCCCCCTACATGGCCCATAATATTAACTAGTACAAACTATAAAACCATTCACTCATTTCACTGCCATCACTCTATGACAGCAATACACTCTTATCTTCCACTACTTTCCTCCCTCTCCCCCTAATTAATATAAATTCTTGGGTAGGCTTTTAGGCCATTCTCCATTACTGTAGAATCATATCTTCTTCGAAATTAACCACACTCATACACATACCCTTTCCCCTTTAATCAGATCCTGAAGTTGAAGCCAGTGTACATTTCACAAAATGGCTCCACGTGTGTACATTGGTTTCAGGCAGGTACTCTTTCTTTCTGTTCTGTTGATCCTTTTTGCATCAATTTGTTTCAGTGAGCCTCAATCCAAAGCTCTATCTAGTAGTAACAGTGGTAGTAGCATGAGAAGAAGAATGTTATTGGAATCTGATTCAGAACAAGAAGAGGAGTCCTATGAGCCACCCTTGAAAAAGAAACCCACCACCACCACCAAGCTAACCAAAACCAAAAACGACGGCGTTGGTTCCTTCAAGAACCAAACCAAAACCATAAAATCCAATATCAACAAGAAGAATCAAACCAAGATAGCCAAAACCACCGTCACCGACACTTCCCTCAAGAAGCTCAACTCCACCACACTCAAAATCAAGAAGAAGAAGCTCAACTCCACGTCAAAATCCTCTGCTTCTTTATATCTTTCATCTCCAACTAAAGAATCGTTGGATCCATTAAAATCAAGCTCCTCCAAGAACAAAACGACAAAAACCACCGGCACTACTAAGATAAACCCTGACCAGATCCAAAATCCAAAAAAATCCAGCAGCAACAAAACCAAGAAACAATCACAAGCCAGTAACAACGACGATTGGGTTTTCGATCAGGAGGAGAATCAAAATGACGAATTAGCCCTCTCCGATTTCAAAGATCTACCAATCAAGTTCCAACAAACACTCCTCCCAGACCTTGAAAGAATCTCAACGACCTCAAAGCTTTACATCACGAAAGCGAACAAAGAAATCACCAAAGGCTTCAAACCCTACGTTGGGAACAAGTACGCACCCACCATAGCCACGTTGCTATCATGCGCCTTCGTTCTTATCCCATTGCTTCTCGTGTCTCTCCTCTTCAACAAGATCAAAACCTATTTCTCTCTCCAGAAACTCTTGATCTTCATCCAAGCCTATCTCTCGATCTACTTCTTCATTCTCTGTCTTTCCTCCATTGTTACCGGTCTTGAGCCGTTGAGGTTTTTCTACGCTACTTCGCGGTCCACGTACGTGTGCCTGCAGGTTCTTCAGACGCTGGCTTATGTATTCTACCTCCTCCTGTTGGTGATGTACCTTGTTCTCGTGTTCTCTACTGACTGTGGCCTGGGCTCCAGGCTATTGGGCCTGGCCCAAACGTTTGTGGGCTTTTCAGTGGGCCTGCATTACTACATGACGGTGTTTCATAGGGTCGTGCTGCGGCAGGCGCCAAGGACTAATTGGAAGGTTCATGGGATTTATGCCACGTGTTTCTTTCTGATTTGTTTGGTGGCCAGGGCCGAGACGAGGAAGAAGACTTACTTGGAAGAAGGTGGGGAAGAAGGGAAGGAAAATTAGATTAAATTTCAAAAAATTTAATTACAGCTTATACTTTATATTTATATACAACGTTGATTAATTAAAACAAAAATTGACGTTGCAAATTATTTAATCATAGCTGCAAAAACCGAAGTTGTTACTCATAATGTATAATAATGTAATGCCGCAAGGCTTTAATTTTTTGGGCTTCTATATATATTTGTTCCACAGATATAATAAGTTCGAATTCAGGAAAAATAATATAGTGTATAATTATATTTTGCCTTTTGATTTAAGGCTTCATGAGTAATTATTAGTTTTTGATTATTTAATTCTTTTCCCGTTTATGTTATCTCCATTTGCAGTTTTAGGTCACCAGAAAAGATATTTCTAAGGTTACAACTTTAGGAGGCTGATAGTTTTTTTAAGGGTTAATTAACTTTAAGTTAAGAAATAATATTTTAAGAATAAATAATATTTTGGAGCTTATGTTTATAAGTTATAAGCATAACTAATTATTTTATAGAAGTGTAACTAATAATTTTACTCAACTGATTCTAAAAAAGTTCAAAAATAAAAAATATAAACAATAATTATTTCGTACTATTTTTAAAAATTGAGAAAATGACAAATAGGTCCCTGACCTTTTGTTCTGCGGACATTTTTGTCCTTGACCATTGAAAAATACTTTTAAGTCCCTGACCTTCACAAAACTTGGACGGATCAGTCCCTCCGCCCAAATGCCTCCGTCAGGGACTGATCCGTCCAAATGCCTCCGTCAGGGACTGATTCGTCCAAGTTTTATAAAGGTCAGGGACTTAAAAGTATTTTTCAATGGTCAGGGACGAAAATGTCTGCGGGACAAAAGGTCAGGGACTTATTTGTCCTTTTCTCTTAAAAATTTTATGAACAAATACGGAAATTATACCATTTAATAAAAATTTTATTTAATTCTTTTTCAGTTAAATTATCCAAATTAAATGTAAATTTGTTATCATATATAATTATTGCTTATATAAAAATCAATTTTGTAAAAAAAAAAATAATTATTAAAATAAAGTGTGGTCTTAATGTTCTTAAACAAATCTGGTGAGTAGTGACAGTAAATATTTACACCCAAATATCAAATACGTCTTTGTTTCATATCGGATATTTCAGTTTCAATACCACCGTCATATGCTTTGTGTTTCTTTTGCTTTGACACATACGTATATATGAAGCATCACCTTTTAGTACTGGTTTTCCTAAAAGTGGCTTTAATTTAAGTTGCATGGGATCTGTCTCCATTTTCTCTTTTCTCAATAATAATATTTTAGCCATAGAGGATTCTCTTTCTGCTTTCATTTAACGTGGTTTGGGATATCATCATCGTTATATGTGTTTCCGCGTTCTACAGTGTTGATGCCTTCTTTGTTTAATATTTGCCAAAATTGCGTTCATAACTAATTTTATTTTATATCCCTAAGTCTATCTGATATTATGGCTTATATTGTGAGTCAAGCTTTATGATCTATGTATCCTTGGCTTTTTTTTATCCATTCAATGGTTTGTACCCATGGAGTCACAATATAATAAATACACAACACTAGTCGTATTTTTAATACAATTATGATATATCTATCTACTTATTCAGTAAATAATTATAGTAATTACTTGTGTTATTTTCTATTTGTGGAACGGTTATGATACTATTATTTTAAGACATGCAAAATCTTACCAAATAACTTAAGTTAAAACAAACTTAATTTAAATATGTTATTAAGATATTAAATACATATTGTATGTAGAACTATCTTAAAAATACATAAAATAAATCTATTATCTATTATATATTACTAATTTTACAATCAAAATGTGTCACATATCATTCTCTCATTTCAATTAAAATCAATTTTTTTTTAAATTAAAAAATTCTCTCTTCCTTTTTCTCTCTTTTTTTCTATCTTTTTTATTTCTTCACCTACTCTATATATTTCTCTAGCTGATAAGAACTTTTTTTTATATAATCTTTTTGTAAAAATAGTTTGATTTTATCAATTTTTTTTATCATAATCTATAATGTTAAGATAGAGTCGACGTAATTTTAAAAAATTTATTTTTTTGTAATATTATTACGGATAAAATACTAGTATTTTAATAAAAATATATCAAGAATGTATTTTAATATGTTTATTAAAATTATCTCAAAAAAAATTATATTTGTTTTCTAGATGCTCGGTGAGAGAATTCAGCTTTACAGACGGGTTGATATTCAATTTAAACTGGAGTAAAACGCTAATTCTAATCATGAATTTTGAGTCGGGGTAGCTGGGTGGAAAAACATTACTTAAAAAGCATGTATCAAATACATAGGAATTGTTGTTAAAATATCTGTATTTCATTTATTATATAAGCTATTTATATAACTTGATGAAGCACCGACGGGTTTCGTTACCATTTCAATTTGTCGGTGCTATATACGCTGGACAAGTGGCTATACCCATTTTTGGAGTATGGTAACAGGAGCACACATTCAATATGCTCTAGGCATGTACGTGAAACTCAAATTTGATATGACAGAAATTTCAATTCGATCTTTATTATTTTTATTAGATAGGATATAATATCTTATATTTTTTAGTGTTGGATCAAATATATTTGTAGAATAGAAGGAGTGACCAATTGGTACCTCTCATCTCTAAGTATGGCTGAGTGAATGGTTGTAGCGCGGAAAAGGTAAAATGTGAAATTAGGATTAACATAGGCTAAAGTAACATATATATATTTATTAATTTTTTAAATTATTAATATGCATATTCGCAGATCTACGGATCAGAACCGTAGATATAGGCCAGATATCTGTAACTCAATTCTTTAAGAATGTGGATAAATATCGCAGATCTACGAATACACTTCAATCTATGAGCATTTTTAATTTATTCAATTTTTAGTTGTTAGTTATTTTTTTATTTTTATTATCAAAGATAATAGGAACACTAAAAATAATAATTATTAATTATTATATATTTGTATGTGTATTTATGCTTATCTGATGTAAGCGTGTAATTTATGTTTAATTAGGTAAACTATTATTTTAGTTTATAATGTTTGGATCAAGTATTAATTTTATTTATAAGTTTTGAAATATTTTATTGTTAATAGTGCGCAGTTATCCACTTCTGTAGTTCTGTGTAGGAGATTATTGCAGAGTGGATTGGTTATCCTGTATACAAATAATCAAAGTAGAAAATAAAATTTACTTTTTTCTCGAAGTTGAATCAGGCTCGAGTCATGGAATCCGAGCTTGGATCCATTCGAGTACAACGACCTATTCGGCTAAATATAAGGCTATCCAATTTAATTTTGGGCCAGATCATGAAGAACGATCCATGTTATCTTTTTCTTTTAAAATCTTTATTTGGGACTTCCAATGTATTGGACTCATTTAAATGGGTTTACGGAGGAACAATTTTTAA
>NC_029794.2:18989688-18991463 GCF_000816755.2 Arachis ipaensis | reverse complement strand
GTTAAAAAAATTTTAATATAAAAATATTTTATAAAAAAAAATTAATGCTTTGATAATAGATTTTCTGAGAAGAACAGAGTTAAAATTTATACTCTAAATAGTCCTAACCTAGATCCTTATTTTTTATGGGACTTTCAATCAGGTTGAAAGAAATTACTATGCTCTTAACAGTAACAACAAATCTCAACGGTAATGGTTCAACTGGGAGAATTTTTGAAAAGAAAAAAAGAAAAGAAAAGATAAAGGTTAGAAAACACTTACACATGCCAAAGTTATTATAGGAATTTCACCATCTAATTAGATAAAAGTCGCTTTCTAGAAGTGATTGTTCATTGTTGTAGAGTTATGGACTTATAGTCACTATCATACGGGTAAACAAGAGTGTATGTAGGCACACAAACATTACGGCTAATTTTTTTTTATACTAGAGAAGTGTGTGAGTTGTGCTTGGTTATGGTGTATATAGGTGTTAGACATAGGTGTGGGATAGGGAGAAATTGGACTATTCGAGTTCTTTGTTAAAAAATTCATTGATCATAAATCGAACCGTTCGATTAGTTTTTATTTTTGTATTTTTTTATTTAAAATGAAATCGGACGCTCCATTTATACTTTTTGTTTTTTTTAAACTGAAAACGGACCCTCCGTTAACCATTTTTGTTTTTTTTTTTAATTTTTCCTTTAAAAGAAAACGGACCCTCTGTTTTTAGATTTTTTTTTTCAAAAAATTTAGCCGTTCGATGGTATATTTGATGCAAATCGAAAGTTTTTAGGACAAAATTGAAACAAAATATAACTTATGAATATTTTTAAAACTTTTGCTAAACTTTTGAGACAAAAAATATACTTTACCCGAAAAAAAATTATATAGATGCGGTAAGAAATTATGGGTCTATCTGTGTGCTTTTAAAATTCAGACATTATTGAACATTTTTCATCAAATAAAGTATATCTTTATATGATTTCTGTGAGTGTGATATTATGATAATCAATTAATTAGTATGGTATATGCAGAAAAAATAGAAAAGAAAGAAAGAAAGAAATTATGGGTAGAAATATTGGCTAATTTTTTTTATACTGGAGGAGTGTGTGAGTTGTGTTTGGTTATGGTGTATACAGGTGTTAGACACAGGTGTGGGACAGAGAAGTCCCAATTCTTTGTTAGAAAATTCGTTGACCACAAATCGAACCGTCTGATTAGTTTTTTTTTTCCTTAAAATCAAATCGGACCCTCCGTTTACAATTTTTGTTTTTTTAATTTTTTCTTAAAATAAAAACGGACCCTCCGTTTTTATTTTTTATTTTTAATCAAAACGGACCCTCCGAGTTTTATTAAAAAAATATTTTTTTTATAAATCACCTCTAATCGGACCATCCGAATTCCTTGCTCTAAATCCCTCGATTCGATTTCAGCCTCCTAACACCACATGCAGGAAAAACACCCCTATTTTCCATAATGCTGTTACACCCCACACCTTCCTCCATATTAAAAATAAAAAGCTCAAACATTACACTCCATTCCATGTCAAATTCTCGAGAATTACTGCTATTTTCTTCAATAAATTAGTTAAGTCTATACACTCCCTATTTTCCTAATTAATTTGGTTCAGCTCCTAATTACTTTGAAAGTTTGAATAATTAATATTGGAATACTACTTTACCTGTAACTTCAATTTAGTTATTTTCCACCCGCAAATTTCAGGTGATTAGATTTAGCACTATCCTTATACATAGTGGTTAAGCAAAGCTCAAAGCAAATAAAATAAATAAATGAAA
>NC_029794.2:18955525-18989660 GCF_000816755.2 Arachis ipaensis | reverse complement strand
TGATTCCTGAGTATATAACATATTAATTCTACAAACATATTTCAAAATTTAACGAGAATGGAAAAGATATTTAAAATTCTACATTAGCGACACCAAACTGAGTAGTATAACCCATTTAGATTTGGCTTGTTTAAAATTTGTAGGTTAAATAGATAGAATTTGTTTGTATTTTATTTTATGAATCTAAATTTCTTAACAAAAAATCTATCTATCTGTCAACTTAAATAGGTTACTTTGGTTAGTCCGTTCTTTCTTTATTGCTTTCTTCATTTAAAAAAAAAAAATCAGTTTAAAATTAAATTAAAAGTTTACAAAAGCTAAAAAGAAATTAAATAATATATAAACATTTAAAATTAAACCGGCTAAACGAAATTTAATTTGAAGGACTAACCTACTTTGTTTTTCAGGGTAAAAGGACATGGCACCTGTCTTTTGTTGTTGGATGAAAGCGATAACTTTCTCTTACAATAGATGACAAATTCACTAATTCAGCAAAAAACTAACCCCATTACTTTGTTGCATTAGCAAACATGGTTTGATAGTTTTTGGGACGTGGACCATAGACTTTTTGAGGCTTGTGGCCCATACGCTTCCCATGGTGAATCCTGTTATGTTGAGGCTAATTTTAAACTTAGGCCCATAATTAGAGCCCATACGTTAAGTGACTCAGGACCGTTTGTTAGTGTGTGTCACAAAGTACTTAATTCCCGCACTGAATTATTTTTAATTGTTCAATAATGCATAGATCTACCAACCAACTTGAATTGATCCTGTGATCAATTTATTTATCCGGTTAAATAAGTGTAGCAAGTTTAAATCACACTTTGTGTATGCAGCAATTCATTGATAAGTGACAAATACTTTTAATGAAGTTTAGATTCGTGATGCACAAGGACAAGTTTTCACCTTGTTACCTCGCCACAAACAGAAATATGCTCAACTCAAAACCCGCTCGTCCTGAGTCAAATAATTATCCATTCCGATCAGATAGGTGCAAGTTGGATGCAGTCAAATAATTATCCACTCCAATCAGATAGGTGTAAGTTAAATGCCTGCAAGTATGGATTGTATTACCATTCTTAATTCTGCTATTTGCATAATTATCCAAAAATATGCTTATTTACAAAAGTTATCCAACGTTTTTAAAAATTGAAAAAGTACAAAAATATAAAAATAAAAACTAATTCTTTTTTCTATTAGATTAACTAAAGTTGTTCAAATAGGTCAACTTAATCATAAGTACCCGATAACAAATTGCTCAATACTTCTGAGATTGGCTAGTGAAGGTTATAGAGTGAGACTATGAAAAAGAGTTTTATCTATCAATCAGCAGAGCAAAATTCCTAAACTTTGTATTTAACTATCTCAAAAGCTAATATGTGTTTTTCGAGTAAATCATTTAAAGTTTTTAAGATCTCTCAAAACTACTTATTACTTGAAATTTGCTCTATGATACTAGTAGAATTCATGCCTTTTTTGCATTATCTTTCGTGGTTTGGAAAAAGATAGAATGAATAAAAGTTGAAAGATTTATCTGATACACTCACAGAAAAGCACTCCAGTCTAATGCCTTTTGCTAACCTATATGAATCAATGAAGTAAAAAATCTCACCTATGTGAAGAAGTCAAACTCAATTTCGATATGTCAATGTATTGGAAATGAATGTGCACAAGTTTAACAAATATCAAATTGAAGAACATAGTAGAATCATCATAAATCAAGTTGCTAAGTGTCTAGTTACAAGTGTCATATTATAATATAGTTAAAAATATTGACTAATCTTTATATTATGATCATTAATTATAAAAACTTGTTTGCAAGTTGTTTATAAGTTGCTTAGTTGGATGTCTTTTTGCTTCCACAAGAATAGTATAAATAGATAATTTGACTTTAAGTTTATGCATATTATTTTGTTAAAAGTTATGAGTCAAAATTAGTGAGCGCTAGAGAGAAAATTATTGGGTTTTCCTTTGTATATTGTGTCTCCACATTTATTTTGTGTACCAAGTTATTAGTCACTCTTTTGGTTAGAAAAGCTTGGTTTTGTTCTTTTTGTATCTTCTCTTTGTATTTAGATTGAATGTTTACACTTTTTAGTTTGGCATTTCTGGTGTAATTGGGACCTGATTTTGGATGGAGCATCACAAATTATCATTTTGTAATTGTTAAAGATTTAGTTAGAGTAGAGTGGTTATCCAATTTTGTTACTTTGTTATATCATATTTCTTTTGTAAAATATTTAGTAATTTTTTTGTCAATTATAAATTTTGCACTTCCACTCGCACGCTCTATTTTCTAACAACCAGATCGTTCCTATTTCAAAGGATCTAGTTTATTCCTTAATTTTAATTATTTTTTCGAGGAAGACACCAATTCTCTTCTTTTTTTGTAGACATCAATTGGCTAGGCCGTGCCAAACCAAAAATTTGTTACAACTAGACAAAGTACATTCTATGAGCCATCTAGTCAAGGGAGAGTGGTAAAGGTGGAAAATACTTTTGTATTTTAAATATAAAAAATTCTATGGTGATGACATGAAAGTGTTTTTTAGTGATAGCTATGTGTTGTCAGGATATATAGGTGATGCATGTGAATATGGTGACATAAGTTAGTAAAAGTATTTATAGTGTACATTATTGCATGTCACCCTCTCATCTATGTCTCCATGTCTCTGTCTCTGTATGTTTGTCTCTTTCGTGTCTTTTGTGATTAACCAACTAATTAATGTTAAGTCAATTAATTGCAGAGAGGTAAAATTTTGGAATTAATGGGTTGCGATTCATGGAGTTTTTATTAGGCCTAAATAAGGAAATCTTTTTTTGTTGTTCATATGAGTATGATATTTTGGCAAGCTCTGTGATGTAGATATAGGGATTCCATATACATGTGTAGATGAGCATTGGCAGCACCTCAATGTGACAAGTGTTGATGGAATGAGAACTTTTCTGCAGGGGTTGCAGGGTGTTGCAACAATGTTCTACCTAACCAGTGACGTGCATGTTTGAATTATCCCAATGTGATAAGTAATGTGTAACCATAATTAGTAATTACGATGATGTTAATTACACATTGATAATATCGACTTTTTTGTGTTTTTGATTGTATGATAGCAATTGATATCAGGCTCATTGCAGAAAAGAAAAGGCACACAACTAGTACTGATAATTTAAAAACTGGATGTGAGCTAATGAACTGGCCGAGAACTGGATTGGAACCGGACCAAGAACTGTTCAATTTGAATGAAACAACGTCGTTTTGCATTAAGGGGGAAAAAAGGAATCATAAAGCATGCGTGCCCTTCAGCCCCTTCTCCAATCTCCTTCTTGTAGAGTTCAGAGAGAGAACAAGCCCTCAACCTCAACCAAGAGAAAAACCCTAGCCCCACCACCACCGCAAGATGGAGCTGTGTTTGCCGCCATTCGTCGCAGTCTGGGGCTTGTCTCTTCAAGTCATCATTCGTCACAGTCAGAGGCATTCTCCAACTCCAACCCCTATTCGCTCTCACCAGTCACAAGCGCGCAGATTCTTCCTCGAGCTCGGTGTCCGTCGTCTTCATCTGGTTGTCGTCATCTGTCACTATTCGTCCTGTTATGTGATCAAAGGTCAGTGACAAGTCACTTGTTCTTCGTTTTTGTAATTCCTCTTAAAGTGATTTTTTATGGAAGTAAAAGGAATTTACTTCTTTCATAATCAATTTTAAAAGGTAGAATCAAATTTTAACTTGTAAGATTCAAACATAGTGTTACATTGTTACTTGGGTAGAATAACTTCCATTCAAACATATTTATGTTTTGTCGTGCAATTGGCTGGCTATTCCATTCACAGTTGTAATAACAATGGTCAAGTCGAGTCATGTCCTAATAGGTGGGATCATTTGCATGGATCAACCTACCAAGTTTGTGAAATTGCATGTATAAAACATTTATGAATGTGTAATTTTGATTGGTTATTCTAAATTCCTAGTGTTTTAGTTTTTAATTATGTCTCCCATGCCCACTTGTTCTTTGTTTTTATTCAATGTTCAAAAACCAAGATTTTTTTTGCCGCTTATTGTGCTCTATTGAATGGTTTTTGCTCACTTGTGCTATTGTTTTGTGATTTTTTTTTTCCCGTAGTGATGTGCTACTGGAGAGGAAGGTTCTGAAAACCGAGATTTGGATCCCACATTTTATGTCAATACCTCTGGTGGCCTGGTTGAAATAGTCTCCAACTTTGCGAAAGTGTGTCCATGATTGGAAAAATTGGTCGAGTTGTGTGTTCAGGATTTAGATCCTCTAAATTTTGAATTTTACTTTAGAAGGTAAAGTATGATCTCTCACCATTTATTTCATCGGTGGGACTAAGAGAAAATGTGAAAGAGAAAACATTCAATGGTAAGAGACTACACTTTATCCTCTAAAGTGAAAATCCAAAATTTAGAGGATCCAAATTTGTGTGTTCAGAGTCATAAATCAGGATAGGTATTGAGGACATATTAGTTGATTTCTGCTGCCGTGGAGCAGTTGAGGTACTCAGTCATATCTCTTTCCCCGTTATGTTTGTTTTGTCCTGTATGTTAGATTTAGGTTATGTGTGAGCCATGGTGCATGTGATTCCTTTAATTTGTTGGCTAGCTTTCGGTAGGAAAGTCTTCACGGACTTCTAATATTATACTGAGACATTGATTTGGACATTGTAGGTTTTGGTTTGAAAAAAATTTCTGATGATTTTTTATTAAAATACTTGGTCTATTTTTTATGGTAAGGGTGTATGTGTTGGTGTGATGATTCTCCTTGAATGGCTGGGTTTGCTATGGTGTGTTAAGTTATGAATTTTTGTTTGTGTGACTGATATGAAGATTTGAATTGATTAGTTTGATTACGAAGAAGTTGAATTTGACATTATATTCTACCTAGATAATTACATGAGTGCCCAATTTTATTATGGTGAGTAGCGAAATTTGTGCTAATTAGAGCTGTATTATGAGTACTAGTTTTATTATTGCTTAGTTTTGGACCAAAAGTAGTTAAATAAAATCGCGAGGAATACTTGATAGTCATACTTGTCTGGTGATGAAGGTTCATATTTGTTTGCTAAAAAGTATTATGGTTTACTGGTATTAATTTGGTGAGATATATCAATGAACCAATTCTAAACAGATGTATAGTAAACTGCGTGGGAATTTTTTGTTTGTTTTTATTTTGCTTTTTCGTGGAATTTTTTTGGTACTTTTATAGTATTAATTCTTGTGATGGCACTGAGTTGTTATATGAAACTTAAGATCGATGTTATTTTACAGATGGCATTCAGTGGTGATTGGAGAAAAATCAAATGTTTATCGTTGGAAGTGATACGAAGGTACAAATTTCATCCAACGATGCGGTCGATGGGCATGATGTGGAAAATAGTGACACTAACTCCAATGAGGATGTATTGATGTATGAAGATGTCATGAGTTTGAGTCCAAAGGATATATTGAAGAAGGTATTTCAAAGTGAGAAGTACGCTTATGAGTTCTACATGAGATTGGGAAAATGCCATAGATTCAGTGTTCGTAAAGGAGACTATGCGAAGGATGAAGCTGGGAATGTAATTAGGAGAAGATTCTTCTGCAATAGAACTGGTTTGAGGGATGAAAGACACTACAACAAGTTAGACAGGAAGAGATCACATAAGCCCGAGACACATACAAACTGCCAGGCATTGCTGTCTACATACCTTGATAAGAGTATGTCAAGTTGGAAGGTTCGAAAGGTCACACTCAGGCACAACCATGAGTTGACGCCTAGGGGGATGGTTCACATGATTCGTAATTTTTGGACTATATCTGGATCTTCAAAGTCTCACGTTGATGGCATGTATGCTTATGGTTCGCCAACGTCAAAGATGTTCGGGGTACATGGCTGTCATTGCAGGAGGTTATTCTTTGTTGGGGTTTACCAAGAAGGATGCATACAACTACATTGATCGAAGAAAGTGTGCAATGGTTGTTGATGGCGACACAAACGCAGTAATGATTTATTTTGAGGGTAAGGTAGTTATTGATCCAATGTCAATGGCTCGTTATAATTTAACTGAGGATGGAATGTTGACTAATTTATTTTGGGCAGACATATCCAATAGTGTGGATTATTAACATTTTAGAGATGTTGCATTCAATTTGACGTATAGAAAAAACAAGTGCAACTATCCGCTTGTTATATTGTCCAGCTCCAACAATCACAAGCAGACAACTATTTTTGGGTTTGGGCTGGTGTTAGACGAGACCGTTGCATCTTATAAATGGATGTTGGAGAGTTTGTTACATGTCATGAGTAATAAAAGCCCTTCCGTTGTTGTGATTGATGGAGATGATCCATGATTGCTTCCGTGAGGGAAGTCTTCCCAGAGGCCACTCACTGCTTGTGCACGTGGCACCTACAAAAAGAATGTCACTTCGAACTCAAATGAGCAGGTGTTTTGGGATTTGTTTTCGAAATGGTTATACGTGGACCTGGAGATTGAGGACGTTGAAGACGAATGGGCTTAAGAAACGAATGAATTTATCCTAGCAGAGAAGTCTTGGGCACTAAAGTTGTATGAAAAGAAGAGAATGTGTGCGAATGCATATCTTCGTGAAAATTTTTGCACAAGGTTTCGCACAACTTCTTGTTGTAAGGGAATCAACTCTCACCTGATGAAATTCTTGAATTCACGACACAGCATACTTGAGCTTGTTCAGAACCTGGAGTTACTTGTACGTGAATATAGAAATAATGAGTTTGTTGCCCAATTCAACTCTATGTATGGTGTACTGGTAAAGACAACATGTCTTGATCCAATGGAGAGGTCTGCTGCTTCTGCTTATACTAAGGTAGTATTCACACAAGGTAAAAAAGAGATTGATGGAGTTGGGGAAATTAACTTTGTGGATAAGAGAAGGGTGTCAACAACAAAGGTTTACACAATTGAAGAATATGGCCGGCCCAGGCTATAATGTGTTGACCTTCTTTGACTCTAGCATAGAAAAGCTAGAGTGTCCTTGTGGATTTTGGTAGAAAGAAGGGTTTTCTTGTAGACATTTCTTCTTTGTAATGCAACACGAGAACCTTAAGAACATCCCCGGGCGTTTGATTCTTAAATGAGGGAGAAAGGATGCTAAGGCAATTAATGATTACAACGAGAAGTCGGATGGCATCAATGAAAGGGGTTTCTTGTTAAGGCACGATGCTCTACATGCAGCGGCCCAATGGATGTTGTTTCTTGGCGCGAAAATGAACTCTTTTTTAAGAAGGCGATAAAAGGAATCACATATTTGTGTAACAAACTTGAGCGAAGTCGTAGGTCGGGGGGATCCCGACAGTGGCATGGCTAGATGGTGATGTACAGGATCCAATGGTGGTCTGAACTTAAGAGGCTTCAAATGCATGTCAAAATAAGACTAAGAAGAGGAGGTGTACAAATTGTCGCAAAAGTGGTCATACTAAAAGGAGGTGCACCAAGAAGAATCAAAAGTTGTCCGCAGAGAAAGAGCCATCATTCAAAGAGAAGGTTGTAAGACTACTCGAGGAATTTTAAAGGTTTACGGTTTAGTCAATTTCCATGTTATTGATGACCATTTTATGGTTTTGTCGATTTCATTTTTCAAAGCAAATTAATTCTTTGTTTGACTACAGGGTGACAAAGGCCTCGCCATGAAGGGTTTCGGGGTAGAAAAGGACGATGAAGACCCTGTTAACTAGGATCGTGTTATTGGAATGGAACAGAGTCAGACAACCATGTGAAATACATAGCTATCGGATGCAGGTTGAGAAGCAATGGTAAATCTAGATTTCATATTAACAGCTTCGAATTATCCAACCTGTGATCTTATTTACATAGTGATTAATGATTTCTTGTTTGCTATAATCTAATTAGTGATCTTATTAACATAGAGATACAAGGGTGCCTGTTTGATATTATTCAATTAGTGTACTGATCTCATTAACGTAGAGATAAATGATGAGTGGATTTTTGACGGTTTAGAATTTCACTAATGAAATTGCGTTGTAAGTATAGTCTCTAAACCAACAATAATCCTTTCATACAAAAATTTGTTTGTCACAAGTACAAACCCCTAATAAATCTAATAACTGAAGTATTTAAACATCGGGTCATCTCTCAAAGGAATTGCAGGGTAGTGTTCTTGTTATTGGTTATAGACATGTATATTTTGGGGTTTTGAATAGAAAACAAGAAAAGTATATGGCAATGGAAATCAAATGACAAAAAGGTCTTGGCAAGGTTTGGCTGTCAAGGATCTCTATCCTTATCACTAACCACAATATGATAATTGCAAGGATCAATCCCACTAAATCATCCTCTAACAAGTAAAGGAAAGTCAAGTAAGCTATATCAATCAAAGTCCATAAGTCCTAGCTATTCACTAATTGAGTTAATGAGAGCTAGAGTCAATGGCTACCAATTATCAATCACTTGGACATTAGTAACTCAAGAATTCCTAAGTTACCTTCCCAAGCCAATAGCATAAAATTCTACATTAACATCCTTTCAAGCATTTTGATAAACACTTGGAAGGCATAAAAGGAAAGCATAGTAAATTGACAACAAGAATGAAATCTAACAACAATTTATTGCAAAGAATTAACAACAACAATCAAAGAAAATACAATTAACATGAATTACCTCACATTGCATTAAAAGAAAATAGAAGAAACAAGAGTAGATCAACAACAAAGTATAGAGACAAAATAGAAGAAATTACAACAAGAGAATAGAAGAACAAGATGTAACAACAAAGAATTGGAAGGTAGAAGTAGATGAAAGCATGAATTAAAACCTAAATCTAAGCTTATTATCCTAATCCTAGAGAGAAGGTGGAGCTTCTCTCTCTAAAACTAACTCTAAACTAATCCTAATGTGTGAAGTAGTGGAATGAATGAATTGATGACTCTCCCCTTCAATCCTTGGTTCTTTTAAGCATTTTGGCGCCAAAGTTGGTTTAGATTGGGCCCCCAGCCCCTGTGAATTCGCTGGGCACGTTTTCACTTAAAAATCACGTGCCAGCACCGACGCGTGCGGTCCCTAGGGTTTTCACGATCCACGCGTGCGCGTATAGTGCGCGTGCGCGTGGATGATTGCATCCAAATCTTTGGCTTTTTCCATGTGTTCTCCACTTTGCATGCTTTCCTCTTCACTCCTTTGATCCATTCCTAGCCTTTTCAACCTGAAATCACTTAACAAACAAATCAAGGCATCTAGTGGAATCAAAGGTGAATTAAAATCATCAAATTAAAGGTCTAAAAGCATGTTTTCACATTTAAGTACAAATTAAGGAAGAATCAGAAAACCATGCTATTTCATTGAATAAATGTGAGAAAAGGTTGATAAAATGCTCTAAATTCAGCACAAGATAAACCCTAGAAATGGGGTTTATCAACCTCCCCACACTTAAACCATAGCATGTCCTCGTGCTATACCAAGAATGAAGTAAGGGGTATGACATTTATTCAATGCAACTAGACTATATGCACACTATTTAAATGCAACTACCTATATGAATGCAATTGCTCGGTCAAAATAAATCAACTTCCAAGGGAACATGTGTAAGCATAAGGGCTAAAGCAATAGGAATCAAATCCAACCCACAATTGCATTGAACTATAAAAAAGATTTACAAACTTGCATGAATACGGATGATTATGGTGAAAACATGTAAATCATGTTTAGGGGTTGAAAACATGTAAATCATGTAAACACTCTAGTCACTCAAGTGTTTAGGGGTTGATTCACTCTATCCCCCCTAATCATGCTTTCTAAGATTTGTTCTTCATCTAACAATCAACAATTATTCAATGCATGCATACATTTATCATGAGGTCTTTCTCAAAGGTTGTAATGGGGTTAGGGTCAAGGTAGGGTCATATATGATTAAGTGGACTAGAATTTGAATCTTTGATTAGCCTAGACTTTCCCACCTAACCTATATAACAACCTATACAATTAAGTGCTAACCTAACTACCCATTCTTCACTTTTTCACATACTCATGCATTTTCTTTTCATTTCACAACACTTATGCATTGATTCTTATTGAACTTTACTTTGGGGGCATGTTATCCCCTTTTTATTTCTTTCTTTTCTTCTTTTCTTTCTTTATTTTTCTATATTATTTTTTTCTTTTCTTTTCCATATTTTTTTCTTTTCTTTTTCTTTTCTTTTTCTTTTGTTTTTCTCATTTTTCTTTCTAAGAGCATCAATGCACATTTGATTAATACATGAGCATGTACCCAATTCCCAAATATAAAAATACAAAGCACCCTTTTATCCCCACCAATGTTCCCAAATCTCCCCAAACTTGAATAATGAACACTCTCACTAGCCTAAGCCAATCAAAGATCCAAACAAGGGACTTTTATTATTTTTCGCTTTAGGCTTGTAATGTGCTAAAATAAAGAACAATTGGGTTAAGCATAGGCTCAAAATTGGCTAACAATAGAAGGTAAAAAGTAGGCTATTTGGGTAAGTGAGCTAATGAAACAATGGCCTCAATCATATAAAATGCATGAATACAAGGAGTAATGGACATATAGAATTAAATAAATCAAGGATCACAATCATAGAAAGAGAATAATGCACACAAGAAGAAAAATAAGTGGTTATAAGATGTAACCACGCAATTGGGCTCAAATCTCACATGCTTGTGTTCTTAGCTCAAAACATGCTCTACAAAATATATAATTCAAGCAAGTTCCACAAAAAAAAATTTCAATCAATTGGGGTGGTGCCCTATAGATAAGTTCTTTGGAAATTTCATTGTTTGACTAAGCTTATTATGTATATATATGCAAAAATAAGAAAATGCACTAAAATAAATCCTAAAAGACCTAAAAATGACATGCAAATGTGTTGAGATTTGAATTTTGTCACCCAAGAACACCGAACGATCGGACAATCTCCCCACACTTAAAAGTTTGCACCATCCTCAGTGCATCCAAAGATGGCAAGGGGGTACGGCGATTCTCCGGGTTACTACCTTCAACTGGTAGGTCAACCGGTGCTGCGTGTTCTTTCTCCCGCTTCCATGTTTGCTTGTAGTGCATCAATCGTGAAAAATAGAAAATAACACCATAAGATGAGAAAATACAAAGCAAGGAGGCATAAATTGTTGGAAAGAGGTAAATCACTAAAATTGAGTAAGTGAATTAGTGTGTGACGTTAAGAAAGACGAGGTATGTGAATTCTAAATTAGGCGCCCTTTAGAACACACACACTATCATAGAGAGCTATGTCACAATTACACAAATAAGGACGCGTACTTTACTCATTCTAGTGTGCTCGAAATACTTCAAATAAGCTTGTAAGTTGAAACAAGCTATAGAGAAGCGCAAAAGTATTCAAGCCAAACACATATGGATGCATATGATCAAGAAATACAATGCATTAAGGTAAATGCACAACATCCATCAAGAGATTGCCTAATCACGGAAAAGGATTTAAATTACATGGTGGCCAAATCATGCAATTCAAAAAGGTTTAAGAGCTTGAAGGCAATTCTCATTCGCTTGGTATGAAAGGATATCAAGCATGAAAAACTCAAAACCAAGTAACAAAATATAGCCTCAACAATGGAATCCAACAATGGATATTAACAACAATGATGTTAAAATAACATCTTATCAATGATTAGCAGCAATGAACAGTAAACAAGATTAATAATCCAATACTTAGTATGAAAAAGAGAAAATGAAATGAAATTTAACTAATTAAACAACTAATTAACTAACTAAAAGAAGTGGTTAAAAAAATGGTGTTTGGAAGTGTTGGACGAGGGGTAGGAGAAGGGAGGAAGAAAGAGAAGAGGAAAGAAGAAGGGAAGAAATGAAAAGAGGAGAAGAAAAGAAGCGTAGTGAAGGAAGAGCATCTACGCGTACGCGTATGTCACGCGTGCGCGTGGGAATGGTGCAGCAGAAGTGACGCGGACGCATGTGTCACGTGTGCGCGTTGATGGCTTATTTTGAGAGCGACGCATACGCGTCGTGTACGCGTACGCGTGAGTAGCTTTGTGCCAAAGGCACAATGTTCGCACGATGCAGGCGCAACTCTCGGGTTTTTGGCTGGGAGGTAAAAATTTGCAATCCACGCATATTGTAGGCGCAACTCTTTGGAATTTGGCTTGGGGGTGGGATTGTGGCTTTCACGCGTACGCGTGTATAACGCGTGCGCGTGGATGGTCGAGAATGATTTTATGCACGGGTACGCGTGAGGCCCGCTTACGCGTGGGTTGGTGCTCTGTTTTTTAAAATTTTCATGTTTTTGCACCAAACCAATCCTTCCAAACCTCCAAACAGCTACCAAAACACCCTAAAACTTTATTTAACATACTAGAATACTAACTAAATGCAACAAATCAATCAAAACATGAAATTAAACTAATTTTTACCAATATTTACAAAAGAGAAAAAGGAAAGATTTTACCATGGTGGGGTGTCTCCCACCTAGCACTTTTATTTTAAATCCTTAAGTTGGACATTTAATAGGGTCCTTGCTATGGTGGCTTGTGCTTGTACTCATCCTTGAATCCCCACCGTTGTTTGCATCTCCAACGACCATCGGGATCCCAAATTAGGCGCATAAAGCCTTCAAGTAAGCTCGAGCAAGTAACAAGACCCCAAGAGTGTTGATTGTGGAATTGAATTCCGGGGTCCCAAACCTTGTTCTTGCACCCATCTTGTTGTTGATTACCATCGTTAGATCCGGGTGACAAGGTTTGTGAATTCTTATTTAGGCATCCAAATATTCTCCTAGACCCATGCAATTCGGTTCTACACCAACCATTGCTCTTGAATTTTGAGCATGCAACCATCATGAACTTAGAGTGACGTTTCCAACCACTACACAACTCTTTCCTACTCTTAACTCCACAAAGAGATCTAAGTTGACCATCATCTTCAATCAAACCATATTCAAGTGAGAAAGTAAAGTTTAGGGATAAAAATTTTACCCACTTGAATGTTGTGTAAGATGGTGACTTAGGAAGGGGTGGTCCCAATGATCTTGCAAGCTCTACTCATTTGTGCTCTTCCTTGACTATCTCCACTTCTTTGCAAGCTTCTTCAATTTCAACCTTTTCCCTTTGGTAGCTCTCTTCCGATTCACTCTCTTCTTCATTGCCCACCAAGGCTATGGGAGGTTGTGCACATTCTTCTATAATTTCAACTTCATGTCCACTGGGAAAGAATTCAATTGTAGATAAAAATTCATCCATAATTGAATCCATCTCTTGATAAACCTCTTCCAAGTCTCTAACTATGATATGCCTTGGAGGTTGCGCACCCTCCTCAACATCAATATCAAGCTTCTTGGAAGAGTGCTCCATGATGCTACATTCCCATGGACTTTCAATATCTCCTAAATCTTCAACCACTTCTTCCTTTTCTTCAACAATCATGGCTTCCTCCAGTTGCTCCAATACAAAATAATATCCCTCATTTTCCACCAGAGTTTCCAATCTCTCCTTCATGCTATGCTCTTCAATTGATTCTTCACATGTGGCCATGGAAGTACTTTGAGTGCATGCGTATTGGGAGGCTAAAGTGCTTACTACCTTGGTCAAGGTATCCACGATTTCTAGTGTGCTCCTTTGCATGTCTTGTTGCCCTTGAAGTAGCAAAGTAAGAAAGTCATCCATTGGGACTTGGGGTGGATAGGAGGGTTCATCATTTTGGAGGAAGGGTTCATAATAGGGAGGTGGTTCTTCTTGGTAATGGTATGGAGATGGTATGTGTTGAGGTGGTTCTTGAGAGCAATTGTATTGGAATTGTGGTGGTTCTATGTGTGGCTCATATGGCTCAAAAGGTGGTTGGTATAGGAGATATGGATTAGGGTCATATAGAGGTATTTGGTGAAAAGGGACTTATGAGTATGTGGTGCACGGAATTGTGATCACACTTTTCACAACTCCGGTACAACTAACCAGCAAGTGCACTGGGTCATCCAAGTAATACCTTATGTGAGTAAGGGTCGATCTGACGGAGATTGTCGGCTTGAAGCAAGCTATGATCATCCTGTAAATCTTAGTCAGGCGGATTCAAATGGTTATAACGTTTTGATAATTAAAAGATAATAAAACATAAAATAAAATAAGATATTTATGTAATTCATTGGTGGAAATTTCAGATAAGCGTTTAGAGATGCTTTGTTGCTTCTGAACCTCTGCTTTCCTATTGTCTTCATCCAATCATGTGTGCTCCCTTCCATGGTAAGCTGTATGATTCTCTCAGTGAAAATGGTCCAAGTACGGTTTCTGCACGGCTAATCAACTGTCGGATTTCTCGTAGCGATGAAAAATACCAGGTACAGCTACCGCACGGCTAATCATCTGTCGGTTCTCACTAGCGTCGGAATAGGATCTCTCTATCCTTTTCCACACTGTCACTGCGCCCAACATTCACGATTTTGAAGCTCATCACAGTCATCCCTTTCCGGATCCTACTCGGAATACCACAGACAAGGTTTAGACTTTTCGGATCTCAGGAATGTTGCCAATTGGTTCTAGCCTCTACCACGAAGGTTCTAATCTCACAGACTCGGTCCGTGGATTAGAGACCCAAGAGAATATACTCCAGCTGTCATCCAATGACTATGTTGAACATCATGTAGACCGCTTGTGGTTGTGATGAGCGGATAATTTATACCCTTTTTGGCATTATTTTTATATAGTTTTTAGTATGTTTTAGTTACTTTTTATTATATTTTTATTAGTTTTCATGCAAAAATCACATTTCTAGACTTTACTATGAGTTTGTGTGTTTTTCTGTAATTTCAGATATTTTCTGGTTGAAATTGAGGAACCTGAGCAAAAATCTGATTCAGAGGCTGAGAAAGGACTGCAGATGCTGTTGGATTCTGACCCTCCTGCACTCGAAGTGGATTTTCTGGAGCTACAGAAGCCCAATTGGCACGCTCTTATTTGCGTTAGAAAGTACACATCTTGGGCTTTCCAGAAATGTATAATAGTTCATACTTTATCCGAGATTTGATGGCCCAAACTGGCGTCTAAACGCCAACCAGAGACCCTTTTCTGGCGTAAAACGCCAGAACTGGCACCATAACTAGAGTTAAACGCCCAAACTGGCATCCAAGCTGGCGTTTAACTCTAGAAATGGCCTATGCACGTGTAAAGCTCAATGCTTAGCCCAAGCACACACCAAGTGGGCCCCGGAAGTGGATTTCTGCACTATCTACACTTAGTTACTTATTTTCTGTAATCCCTAGGAACTAGTTTAGTATAAATAGCACTTTTTACTATTGTATTCTTATAATTTTTCATCTTAGGGTTTGAATAAAATTTGGAGGCTGGCCACACGGCCATGCCTAGACCTTCTTTTCTTATGTATTTTCTATGGTGGAGTTTCTACACCTCATAGATTAAGATGCAGAGCTCTACTGTTCTTCATGAATTAATGCAAGTACTATTGTTTCTCTTTCAATTCACGCCTACTTCATCTCCAAGATATACTCTTGTACTTAATTCAGTTAAGTCAGAATGAAGGGGTGACCCGTGACAATCACCCACTATCTTCGTTACTCGCTTAACCAAGATCCGCGTGCCTGACAACCACAAGCGGTCTACATGATGTTCAACGTAGTCATTGGACGACAGCCAGAGTATATTCTCTTGGGTCTCTAATCCACGATTTGCATTGCCTCTCCTGACAACAGAGTATCTGAATTCGTGAGATTAGAACCTTCGTGGTATAGGCTAGAACCAATTGGCAGCATTCCTGAGATCTGGAAACCTTGTCTGGGGTATTCCGAGTAGGATCTGGGAAGGGATGACTGTGACAAGCTTCAAACTTGCGAATGTTGGGAACAATGACAGTGTGCAAAAGGATAGAGAGATCCTATTCCGACGCTAGTGAGAACTGACAGATGATTAGCTATGCGGTAGCTGTACCTGGTATTTTTCATCCAAGACGAGAAATCCAACAGTTGATTAGCCGTGCAGAAGCCGTACCTGGTATTTTTCATCCGAGGGGATCATACAGCTTGCCATGGAAGGAAGCACGCATGATTGGAGGAAGACAATAGGAAAGCAGAGGTTCAGAAGCAACAAAGCATCTCCAAACGCTTATCTGAAATTCCCACCAATGAATTACATAAGCATCTTATTTTATTTTATATTTTATTTATCTTTTAATTATCAAAACTCATAACCAATTGAATCCGCCTGACTAAGATTTACAAGATGACCATAGCTTGCTTCAAGCCGACAATCTCCGTGGGATCGACATTTACTCATGTAAGGTATTACTTGGACGACTCAGTGCACTTGCTGGTTAGTTGTGCGGAGTTGTGAAAAGTGTGATCACAATTTCGTGCACCAAATTTTTGGCACCGTTGTCGGGGATTGTTTGAGTTTGGACAACTGACGGTTCATCTTTTTGCTTAGATTAGGTAATTTTATTTTATGTTTAAGCTTTTTATTTTTATGATCGAAAAAAATACAAAAAAAATTTTAGTTTTCGAAAAATTCAAAAAAAAAAATATTTTGTTCTTCAGAATTTTTAAGAATGAATTCTAGAGCTTCATGAGATATGTTGAAGCCTGGCTGGCTATTAAGTCATATCTAATCTTTTGGATCGAGGTTTCCACTTTCCATTGTAGAAAGGACATATCTGTATTTGCTATACTGAAGCTTGGCTGGCCATTTGGCCATGTCTAATTCTTTTGGACCGGAGTTTTAGACTAACATTGCACAAATCCTGGAATTCTTATTAAAAATTTTGAATTTCTTTATTTTTTTTTCCAAAATAATTTCGAAAAATATACAAAAAATTTAATAAAATCATAAAAACCAAAAAAATTTTGTGTTTCTTGTTTGAGTCTAGTGTCAAATTTTAAGTTTGTTGTCAATTGCATGTTTTTAATTTTTCTTAGATTTTAAAAAATTTATGCATTGTGTTCTTCTTTGACCTTCAAATTGTTCTTGATGATTTTCCGTATTTGATCTTTAATTTTTCTTGTTTTGTGTCTTTTCTTGTTTTTCATATGCATTTTCAAATTATTAGTGTCTAAACATTAAAAAGTTCTAAGTTTGGTGTCTTGTATATCTTTCTTTTCTTAAAAATTTTCAAAAATATGTTCTTGATGTTCATCTTGACATTCAAAGTGTTCTTGGTGTTCATCTTGACATTCAAAGTGTTCGTACATGCATTATTTATTTTGATCTTAAATTCTTATGTCTTGTGTCATTTTGTTGTTTTTATCTTTCTTCATTAATTCAAAAAAAAAAATCAAAAATAATATCTTTTCCTTATTTTACTCATAAATTTCAAAATTTTGGGTTGACTTAGTAAAAAATTTTCAAAATTTAGTTTTTCTTATTAGTCAAGTCAAAATTTCAAATTTAAAAACTTTATCTTTTCAAATCTTTTTTTCAAAAATCAAATCTTTTTCATTTTTCTTTCATGTTTTCCGAAAATTTTTTAATTAATTTTCAAAATCTTTCTCTTAATTTTATTTCATAATTTTCGAAATTATTGCTAACATTTAATGTTTTGATTCAAAAATTTCAAGTTTGTTACTTTCCTGTTCTTTTAAAATTCGAATACTCTCTCTCTCATCTCTTTCTATTTATTTAATTTATTTACTAACACTTCTCTTCTACTCATAATTCGAACCCCCTCCCTCTCTCTGTGTTCGAATTCCTCTTATTCTCTCTCTACCTCATTCTTCTATTCTTCTATTCTTATACTCACATAAAAGAATCTTTATACTGTGACATAGAAGATTCATCTTCTTTTCTATTCTCTTCTTCTTCATATGAGCAGGAACAAGGATAAAGATATTCTTGTTGAAGCTGATCCTAAACCTGAAAGAACTCTGAAGAGGAAGCTAAGAGAAGCTAAAACACAACACTCCGGAGAGGACCTTACAGAAATTTTTGAAAAAGAAGCAGACATGGCAGCCGAACCCAACAACAATGGTGGAGATGCAAGAAAGATGCTCGGTGACTTTACTGCACCAACTTCTGACTTCTATGGAAGAAGCATCTCAATTCCTGCAATTGGAGCAAACAACTTTGAGCTTAAGCCTCAATTAGTTTTTCTAATGCAGCAGAATTGCAAGTTTCATGGACTTTCATTGGAAGATCCTCATCAATTCTTAGCTGAATTCTTGCAAATCTGTGACACTATTAAGACCAATGGGGTTAATCCCGAGGTCTACAGACTTATGCTTTTCAAAATTTATTTTCAAATCTTTTTCAATTAACCACTTGACTTTATTTTAAAAAGTTTACTATTTCTTTTCTTTTTCAAAACCACCTAATTACTTTTCCACTTCTAATTTTCGAAAACAACTAACCACTTTTTCAAAATTCTTTTTAATTAACTAATTATTTTAAATTCTAATTTTATTTTATTTCTTTTCTTAAATTTCGAATTCTAACTTATAATTAAAATAAAAACAAAAATATTTTTCTTTTCTTTTAATTAATATTATTCGAATACTCTCTCTCTCATCTCTTTCTATTTATTTTATTTAATTACTAACACTTTTCTTCTTCTCATAATTCGAATCCCTCTCTCTCTCTTCTCTGTTCGAATTACTCATCTCCTCTCTCTTCTCATTCTTCTATTCTTCTATTCTTATACTCACATAAAGGAATCTCTATACTGTGACATAGAGAATTTCACTATTCTCTTTGTTCTCTTCTTTTTCATATAAGCAGGAACAAGGATAAGGACATTCTTGTTGAAGCTGATCCTGAACTTGAAAGGACTCTGAAGAGGAAGCTAAGAGAAGCTAAAGCACAACACTCTGGAGAGGACCTTACAGAAATTTTTGAAAAAGAAGTAGACATGGCAGCCGAACCCAATAACAATGGTGGAGATGCAAAGAAGATGCTTGGTGACTTTACTACACCAACTTCTGACTTCTATGGAAGAAGCATCTCAATTCCTGTAATTAGAGCAAACAACTTTGAGCTTAAGCCTCAATTAGTTTCTCTAATGCAGCAGAATTGCAATTTTCATGGACTTCCATTGGAAGATCCTCATCAGTTCTTAGCTGAATTCTTGTAAATCTATGATACTGTTAAGACCAATGGGGTTAATCCCGAGGTCTACAGACTTATGCTTTTCCCCTTTGCTGTAAGAGACAGAGCTAGGATATGGTTGGACTCACAACCTAAAGAAAGCCTGAACTCTTGGAAAAATTGGTCAATGCTTTCTTGGCCAAATTCTTTCCACCTCAAAAGATGAAAAAGCTTAGAGTAGAAGTCTAAACCTTCAGACAGAAGGAAGGTGAATCCCTCTATGAAGCTTGGGACAGATACAAGCAATTGATCAGAAGCTGTCCTTCTGACATGCTTTCAGAATGGAGTATGTTATGTATATTCTATGATGGTCTGTCTGAATTGTCCAAGATGTCATTGGACCACTCTGCTGGTGGATCTCTTCATCTGAAGAAAATGCCTACAGAAGCCCAGGAACTCATTGAGATGGTTGCAAATAACCAGTTCATGTATACTTCTAAAAGAAATCCTGTGAATAATGGGATGACTCAGAAGAAAGGAGTTCTTGAGATTGATACTCTGAATGCCATATTGGATCAGAATAAAATATTGACTCAGCAAGTCAATATGATTTCTCAGAATCTGACTGGAATGCAAGCTGCATCCGGCAGTGCTAAAGAAGCCTCCTCTGAAGGAGAAGCTTATGACCCTGAGAATCCTACAATGGAAGAGGTGAATTACATGGGAGAATCCTATGGAAACACTTACAATCCTTCATGGAGGAATCATCCTAATTTCTCATAGAAGGATCAGCAGAAGCCTAATCAAGGCTTTAATAAAAATAATGGTGGGAGAAATTAGTTTGGCAATAGCAAGCATTTTCCATCATCTTCTGAGCAACAGACAGAGAATTCTAAGCAGAGCCTCTCTGACTTAGCAACCATAGTCTCTGATCTATCTAAGACCACTCTCAGTTTCATGACTGAAACAATGTCCTCCATCAGAAATTTGGAGGCACAAGTGGATCAGCTAAGTAAAAGAGTTACTGAAATCCCTCCTAGTACTCTCCCAAGCAATACAGAAGAGAATTCAAAAAGAGAGTGCAAGGCCATCAATATACCCAAAGTGGCCGAACCTATAGAGAAGGAAGAGGCAGTGATTTCCAGTGAGGAAGACCTCAATGGACATCCACTAACCAATAAGGAGTTCCCTATTGAGGAACCAAAAGAATCTGAGGCTCATACAGAGACCATAGAGATTTCACTGAACTTACTATTGCCATTCATAAGCTCTGATGAGTATTTCTCCTCTGAAGATGATGAAGATATTGTTGAAGAGCAAGTTGCTCAGTATCTAGGAGCAATCATGAAGTTGAATGCCAAGTTATTTGGTAATGAGACTTGGGAGGATGAACCTCCATTGCTCATCAATGAACTGAATGCTTTGGTTCAACTGAAATTACCTCAGAAGAAACTGGATCCCAGAAAGTTCTTAATACCTTGTACCATAGGCACCATGACCTTTGAGAAGGCTCTATGTGACCTTGGGTTAGGAATAACCCTCATGCCACTCTCTGTAATGGAGAAACTAGGGATCTTTGAGGTACAAGCTGCAAGAATCTCATTAGAGATGACAGACAAATCAATGAAACAGGCTTATGGACTTATAGAGGATGTCTTAGTGAAGGTTGAAGACCTGTACATCCCTGCTGACTTCATAATCCTAGACACTGGGAAGGATGAGGATGAATCTATCATCCTTGAAAGACTCCTCCTAGCCACAGCAAGGGTTGTGATTCATGCGGACAGAGGAGAGTTAGTCCTTCAATTGAATGAGGATTACCTTGTGTTTAAGGCTCAAGGATCTTCTTCTGTAACCATGGAGAGGAAGCATAAAAAGCTTCTCTCAATACAGAGTCAAACAGAGCCCCCACACTCAACTTCTAAGTTTGGTGTTGGGAGGCCACCATTAAGCTCTGAGTCTCTGTGAAGCTCTCTAAGAGCTCACTGTCAAGCTATTGACATTAAAAAAAAATGCTTATTGGGAGGCAACCCAATGTTATTTAATTATATTTATTTTATAGACATTTATTTTCCATTGTTATGTTATGTTTTTTTTAGGTTGATGATCATGTAGAATCATAAAAACAACTGCAGAATTAAAGCGAAATCAAAAACAGCATAAAAAAAACAGCACGCCATGGAGGACAAGCTTACTGGCGTTTAAACGCCAGTAAGGATAGCAGAATGGGCGTTCAGAAAAATGTCCAGTAAAGAAGGATTCTTGGCGTTTAACGCCAGCCAGGGTATCTGGCTGGGCGTTAAACGCCCAAATAGGCAGTCAAGTGGGCGTTAAATGCCAGAATAGATAGCATTCTGGGCGTTTAACGCCAGGATGACACAAGGGAGGTAATTTTGTTTCCAATTCGATTTTTTTTCAATTTTTCATATTTTAATTCATAATTTTTTGCATCAAACATATTTTAAATATTCATATTTCAATTTCTATTTTCAAATATTAATAATCTTTCCAATTCTTTTTAATTCTCTTTTTAATTCTTTTCAATTCCTTTCAAAACGTTTTCAAAACTTACATATCTTTTCAAATTCTTTTCAACTCTTTTTAATTTTTCTTGTATACAGTAATAAGTTTTCAAAATTAATTGCATCATTCTTCTTCTACTTCCTTCTATCTTATTTTGCTCGAGGACGAGCAAACCTTTTAAGTTTGGTGTGGAAAAAGTTTTGCTTTTTGTTTTTCCATAACCATTAATGGCACCTAAGGCCGGAGAAACCTCTAGGAAGAGGAAAGGGAAGGCAGTTGCTTCCAACTCTGAGTCATGGGAGATGGAGAGATTCATCTCAAAAGCCCATCACTAGAAAGAGGATGGAGCAAACAAGAGAACCCACTCATGGACCTCAAAAAGAGCCATGAGGGAAGAGCAACAAAGGCAAGGAAGAGATATTGAGGAGCTAAAGCACTCCATAGGATCTTCAAGAGGAAGAACTAGCCACCGTCACTAAGGTGGACCCATTCTTTAATTTTCTTATTCTTATTTTTCTGTTTTTTGTTTCTATGCTTTACGTTTTATCTATGTTTGTGTCTTTATTACATGATCATCAGTGTCTAGTGTCTATGTCTTAAAGCTATGAATAATTCCATGAATCTATCACCTTTCTTAAATGAAAAATGTTTTCTGAAAAAGAAAAAGAAGTACATGAATTTCGAATTCTATCTTGAAAATAGTTTAATTATTTTGATGTGGTGATAATATTTTTTGTTTTCTGAATGAATGCTTGAACAGTGCATATTTTTTATAGTGAAGTTTATGAATGTTAAAATTGTTGGCTCTTGAAAGAATAATGAAAAAAAAAAGAAATGTTATTAATAATCTGAAAAATCATAAAATTGATTCTTGAAGCAAGAAAAAGCAGTGAAAAACACAAAGCTTGCAAAAAAAAGAAGGGCGAAAAATAAAGAAAAAGAAAGAAAAAGAAAAAGCAAGCAGAAAAAGCCAATAACCCTTTAAACTAAAAGGCAAGGGTAAAAATGATCCAAGGCTTTGAGCATTAATGGATAGGAGGGCTCAAAGGAATAAAATCATGGCCTAAGCGGCTAAATCAAGTTGTCCCTAACCATGTGCTTGTGGCGTGAAGGTGTCAAGTGAAAAGCTTGAGACTGAGCGGTTAAAGTCGTGGTCCAAAGTAAAAAGAGTGTGCTTAAGAGCTCTGGACACCTCTAACTGGGGACTCTAGCAAAGCTGAGTCACAATCTGAAAAGGTTCACCCAGTTATGTGTCTATGGCATTTATGTATTTGATGGTAATACCGGAAAACAAAATGCTTAGGGTCACGGCCAAGACTCATAAAGTAGCTGTATTCAAGAATCAACATACTGAACTAGGAGAATCAATAACACTATCTGAATTCTGAGTTCCTATGGATGCTAATCATTCTGAACTTCAAAGGATAAAGTGAGATGCCAAAACTGTTCAGAGGTAAAAAGCTACTAGTCCCGCTCATCTAATTAAAACTAATCTTCATTGATAATTTTGGAATTTATTGTATTTTCTTTTCTTTTTATCCTATTTTGTTTTTAGTTGCTTGGGGACAAGCAACAATTTAAGTTTGGTGTTGTGATGAGCGGATAATTTATACCCTTTTTGGCATTGTTTTTACAAAGTTTTTAGTATGTTTTAGCTACTTTTTATTATATTTTTATTAGTTTTCATGAAAAAATTACATTTCTGGACTTTACTATGAGTTTTTGTGTTCTGTAATTTCAGATATTTTCTGGCTGAAATTGAGGGACCTGAGCAAAAATCTGATTCAGAGGCATAGAAAGGACTGCAGATGCTGTTGGATTCTGACCCTCCTACACTAGAAGTAGATTTTCTGGAGCTACAGAAGCCTAATTGGCGTGCTCTCAATTGCTTTGGAAAGTAGACATCTTGGGCTTTCCAGAAATAATAATAGTCCATAACTTACCAGAGATTTGATGGCCCAAACTGGCATCTAAATGCCAACCAGAGACCCTTTTCTGGCGTAAAACGCCAGAACTGGCACTAGAACTGGAGTTAAACACCCAAACTGGCATCCAAGCTGACGTTTAACTCTAGAAATGGCCTATGCATGTGTAAAGCTCAATGCTCAGCCCAAGCACACACCAAGTGGGCCCCAGAGGTGGATTTCTGCACTATCTGCACTTAGTTACTTATTTTCTGTAATCCCTAGTAACTAGTTTAGTATAAATAGCATTTTTTATTATTGTATTCGTATACTTTTTCATCTTAGGGTTGGAATACCATTTAGAGGCTAGCCACACGGCCATGCCTAAACCTTATTTTCTTATGTATTTTCTACGGCGGAGTTTCTACACCTCATAGATTAAGTTGCGGAGCTCTGCTGTTCTTCATGAATTAATGCAAGTACTATTATTTCTTTTTCAATTCACGCCTACTTCTTCTCCAAGATACACTCTTGTACTTAATTCAGTTAAGTCAGAATGAAGGGGTGACCCGTAACAATCACCCACTATCTTCGTTACTCACTTTGCCAAGATCCGCGTGCCTGACAACCACAAGCGGTCTACATGATGTTCAACGTAGTCATTGAACGATGGCTGGAGTATATTCTCTTGGGTCTCTAATCCACGATTTGCATTGCCTCTCCTGACAATAGAGCATCCAATCCGTGAGATAAGAACCTTTGTGGTATAGGCTAGAACCAATTGGCAGCATTCCTGAGATCCGGAAAGTCTAAATTTTGTCTGTGGTATTCCGAGTAGGATCTAGGAAGGGATGACTGTGACGAGCTTCAAACTTGTGAGTGTTGGGCACAGTGATAGTGTGCAAAAGGATAGAGAGATTCTATTCCGACGCTAGTGAGAACCGACAGATGATTAGCCGTGCGGTAGCTGTACCTGGTATTTTTCATCCGAGACGAGAAATCCGACAGTTGATTAGCCGTGTAGAAGCCATACCTGGTATTTTTCATCCGAGAGGATCATACAGCTTGCCATGGAAGGGAGCACGCATGATTGGAGGAAGACAATAGGAAAGCAGAGGTTCAGAAGCAACAAAGTATCTCCAAACGCTTATCTAAAATTCCCACCAATGAATTACATAAGTATCTTATTTTATTTTATGTTTTATTTATCTTTTAATTATCAAAACTCATAACCAATTGAATCCGCCTGACTAAGATTTACAGGATGACCATAGCTTGCTTCAAGCCGACAATCTCCGTGGGATCGACCCTTACTCACGTAAGGTATTACTTGGACGATTCAGTGCACTTGCTGGTTAGTTGTGTGGAGTTGTGAAAAGTGTGATCACAATTTCGTGCACCAAGTTGTCAGGCACACGGATCTTGGCTAAGCGAGTAACGAAGATAGTGGATGATTGTCACGGGTCACCCCTTCATTCTCTCTTAACTGAATTAAGTATGAGAGTATATCTTGGAGAAGAAGTAAGCGTGAATTGAAAGAGAAATAATAGTACTTGCATTAATTCATGAAGAACAGCAGAGCTCCGCACCTTAATCTATGAGGTGTAGAAACGCCACCGTAGATAATACATAAGAGAAAAAGGTCTAGGCATGGCCGAATGGCCAGCCTCCGAATGTAACATAAGATGATCCAAGTCTAAGGACTAAACGTCCAGAGATATGTGAATACAATAGTAAAAAGTGCTATTTATACTAAACTAGTTACTAGGGATTACAGAAAATAAGTAACTAAGTGCAGATAGTGCAGAAATTCACTTTCGGAGCCCACTTGGGGTGTGGTTGGGCTGAGCATTGAGCTTTACATGTGCATAGGCCATTTCTAGAGTTAAATGCCAGCTTGGATGCCAGTTTGGGCATTTAACTCCAGTTCTGGTGCCAGTTTTGGCGTTTTACACCAGAAAAGGGTCTCTGGTTGGCGTTTAAACGCTAGTTTGGGCCATCAAATCTCTGGAAAAGTATGGACTATTAACATTGCTGGAAAGCCCAAGATGTCTACTTTCTAACGCAATTGAGAGCGCGCCAATTGGGCTTCTATAGCTCCAGAAAATTCACTTCGAGTGCAGGAGGGTCAGAATCCAACAGCATTTGCAGTCCTTTCTCAACCTCTGAATCAGACTTTTGCTCAGGTCCCTCAATTTCAGCCAGAAAATACCTGAAATTACAAAAAAATACACAAACTCATAGTAAAGTCCAGAAATATGATTTTTGCATAAAAACTAATAAAATATAATAAAAAGTAACTAAAACATATTAAAAACTATGTAAAAACAATGCCAAAAAGGGTATAAATTGTCCGCTCATCACAACACCAAACATAAATTGTTGTGATGAGCGGATAATTTATACGCTTTTTGGCATTGTTTTTAGGTAGTTTTTAATATGTTTTAGTTACTTTTTATTATATTTTTATTAGTTTTTAAATAAAAATCATATTTCTGGATTTTACTATGAGTTTGTGTATTTTTCTGTACTTTTAGGTATTTTCTGGCTGAAATTGAGGGAGTTGAGCAAAAATCTGATTCAGGCTGAAAAAGGACTCCTGATGCTGTTGGATTTTGACCTCTCTGCATTCGGAATGAATTTTCTGGAGCTACAAGAGTCCAATTGACGCGTTTTCAATTGGGTTGGAAAGTAGACATCCAGGGCTTTCCATCAATATATAATAGTCCATACTTTACTCAAGGATAGACGAAGTAAACTGGCATTCAACGCCAGTTCCATGTTGCAGTCTGGGGTTCAGCGCCAGAAACAGGTTACAAGTTGGAGTTCAACGCCAGAAACAGGTTACAACCTGACGTTCAACTCCAGAAACAGCCCAGGCACGTGAGAAGCTTAAGTCTCAGCCCCAGCACACACCAAGTGGGCCCCAGAAGTAGATTTTTGCACTATCCATCTTAGTTTACTCATTTTCTGTAAACCTAGGTTACTAGTTTAGTATTTAAACAACTTTTAGAAACTTATTTGGTGCCTCATGACATTTTTAGATCTGAACTTTATACTTTTTGACGGCATGAGTCTCTAAACTCCATTGTTGGGGGTGAGGAGCTCTGCAGCGTCTCGATGAATTAATGCAATTATTTCTGTTTTCCATTCAAACACGCTTGTTCCTATATCTAAGATGTTCATTCGCGCTTCACTATGAAGAAGGTGATGATCCGTGACACTCATCACCTTCCTCAATCCATGAACGTGTGCCTGACAACCACCTCCGTTCTACATCAGATTGAATGAGTATCTCTTAGATTTCTTAATCAGAATCTTCGTGGTATAAGCTAAGATTGATGGCGGCGTTCATGAGAATCCGAAAAGTCTAAACCTTGTTTGTGGTATTCCGAGTAGGATTCAAGGATTGAATGGCTGTGACGAGCTTCAAACTCGCGATCGTTGAGCGTAGTAACAGACGCAAAAGGATCAATGGATCTTATTCCGACATGATCGAGGACCAACAGATGATTAGCCGTGTTGTGACAGAGCATTTGGACCATTTTCACTGAGAGGATGGGAAGTAGCCATTGACAACGGTGACATCCTACATACAGCTTGCCATGGAAGGAGCCTTGCGTGTGTGAAGAGGAGTACAAGAGAAAAGCTGAAATAAAGAGGACAAAGCATCTCCAAAACTCCAACATATTCTCCATTATTGAGTAACAAGTATTTATTTTATGCCCTTTGACTTTTTACAATTAAAACTAAAAATTATTATTGATATTATATCCTGACTAAGAGTTACAAGATAACCATAGCTTGCTTCAAGCCAACAATCTCCGTGGGATTCGACCCTTACTCACGTAAGGTATTACTTGGACGACCCAGTGCAGTTGCTGGTTAGTTGTGCGAATTTGTAAGAAATAGTAATATTGACATTGACATATACAAATTTGTGCACCAAGTTTTTGGCGCCGTTGCCAGGGATTGTTCGAGTTTGGATAACTGACGGTTTATTTTGTTGCTTAGATCAGGAAAAATTTTTCTTTTTGGTTTAGAATCTTCTATTATTATTTTTGGTTAAAAATTTGAAATCCTTATTTTATTTTTCTAAATTATTTTCAAAAATTTTTCTTTAAACCAATAACTTCTTGATTTAGTCTTTTGTTGAGTTTAGTTTCATAATTTAAGTTTGGTGTCAATTGCATGATTTTATTTTTCTTTCAATTTTTCGAATTATATGTTCTTAGTTCTTTCTTAATCTTCAAGTTGTTCTTGTTTATTTTTCTTGTTTGATCTTTAGTTTTTCTTGTTTTGTGATTTTTCTTGTTTTTCTTGTGCATTCTATAATTATTGGTATCTAAAAAAAAATATAAAAAAATATATTTTTATACATTAAACACCTTGTTAAAACACGTTAAATTTATAACTCAATTGACTAGAGCGTTGTGTCTATGTTCTTGTGAATAGTTGCTCCTTTGAGTCTTTCTTTCTAAAATCTTTTCAAAAATAATTTTTCTTTAATTAAATCTTGTGTCAAGTTTTAAGTTTGGTGTTTTCTTGTTAGTTCTTATTTAATTTTCGAAAATTAGTTTTTGGTTTTCTAAAAAAATTTAAGTTTGGTGTTCTTTTTTTATGTTCTTGAGTCCTTTGAGTCTTTGACTTTTTGTTCTTCATGTTCTTGTGAATCTTCAAGGTGTTCTTGAGTCTTTCTTGTGTTTTGATCTTAAAATTTTTAAGTTTGGTGTTCCTTGGTATTTCTTTTTCTTCTAATTTTTGAAAATATAGTCAATTTTTCATTTATTTTATTTTATTTAATTTTAATTTCGGTTTTCAAAAAAAAAATATATTTGCAATCCGCATCATCTCCCTTTCTCCATCATGGACATAAGTGGAAATGAACAGTCCAGAAGGACTCTGGGGTCATATGCTAACCCCACTACTGCTTCATATGGGAGTAGTATCTGTATACCCTCCATCAGAGTCAGTAGTTTTGAGCTGAATCCTCAGCTCATTATCATGGTGCAGTAAAGTTGCCAGTATTCCGGTCTTCCACAGGAAGAACCTACAAAGTTTCTAGCACAGTTTTTACAAATTGCTGACACAGAACATGATAAGGAAGTAGATCAGGATGTCTACAGATTATTACTGTTTCCATTTGCTGTAAAAGACCAAGCTAAGAGGTGGTTAAATAACCAACCTAAGGCTAGCATAAGGACATGGAAACAGCTGTCAGAAAAATTCCTGAATCAATACTTCTCTCCAAAACGGATGACACAGCTAAGGCTGGATATCCAAGGCTTTAAACAAGGAGATAATGAATCTCTTTATGATGCCTGGGAGAGATACAGAGAGATGCTAAGAAAATGCCCCTCTGAAATGTTTTCAGAATGGGTGCAGTTAGACATCTTCTATTATGGGCTTAGAGAGAAAGCTCAGATTTCTCTAGACCACTCAGCTGGTGGATCTATACATATGAGAAAGACAATTAAAGAAGCTCAAGAGCTCATTGATACAGTTGCCAGAAATTAGCATCTGTACCTAAGTAGTGAATCTTCCATGAAAGAAGAGGCTAAAACAGTAACTGCTAAACTCAGTCCTGCAGAACAAATTATTGAATTCAATCAGCAATTAGACTTTCTAACAAAACAGCTGGCCGAATTCAAGGAGATACTACAAGACACAAGAATGGCTAATATGAATATAAAAGTACAGTTGAAGCAAACAGAACAGCAGTTATCAAAACAAATAACAGAAGAGTGCCAAGCAGTTCAATTAAGAAGTGGAAAAACATTAAATACCTCACTTCAAGGCAGCAGGAAGCCAAGAAATGAACAAACTGCTATCCAAAATCCTTCTGAGGACAGTAAGAGCCCAGAGAGGAATAACTCTGGCATTCAAACGCCAGAAACAGGCAAGGAGTAAGCGTCAAACACCTAATGGAAGCTCAGTTCTGGTGTTCAAATGCCAGGAACAAGTAAGGAGTTGGCATCCAACGCCAATCCAGCTTCTAACCCTGGCTTTCAAATGCCATTGAGGGATCAAATACCTGCAAGTGCTGATAATAAATCCCTCAAGAAGGCTTCTCAACCTGCCTCTGTAGGAAATAAACCTGCAGCAACTAAGGTTGATGAATACAAAGCCAAGATGCCTTATCCTCAAAAATTCCGCAAAGAGGAGCAGGATAAGCAATTTGCCCGCTTTGCAGACTATCTCAGGACTCTTGAAATAAAGATTCCGTTTGCAGAGGCACTTGAGCAAATACCCTCTTATGCCAAGTTCATGAAAGATATCTTGAGTCATAAGTAACATCCAGACATATCAGACGACTGCCTAGGCGTTGATATTATTGACTCCCTGGTGGAAGAGGTCAATATGACTGAGAGTCTCAAATCAGAGCTAGAGGACATTTTTTAAAGATGTTCAGCCTGATCTGGAGGAACCAGAGGAAATAAAAGAACCTCTGAAAACTCCTCAGGAAGAGGAGAAACCTCCTAAACCCGAGCTCAAACCACTACCACCATCCTTGAGATTTGCATTTCTAGGAGAAGGTGACACTTTTCCTGTAATTATAAGCTCTGCTTTAGGGCCACAGGAAGAGAAAGCACTAATTCAGGTGCTAAGGACACACAGGACAACTCTTGGGTGGTCCATAAGTGATCTTAAGGGCATTAGCCTAGCCAGATGCATATACAAGATCCTATTGGAGGATGATGCTAAGCCAGTGGTTTGACCACAGAGGCGGCTAAATCCCGCCATGAAGGAGGTGGTGCAGAAAGAGGTCACTAAGTTACTAGAGGCTGGGATTATCTATCCTATTTCTGATAGCCCTTGGGTGAGCTCTGTCCATGTTGTCCCTAAGAAGGGAGGAATGACAGTGGTTCATAATGAAAAGAATGAACTGGTTCCCACAAGAACAGTTACAGGGTGGCGTATGTGTATTGACTATAGAAGGCTCAATACAGCCACCAGGAAGGATCATTTTCCTTTACCATTCATAGACCAGATGCTAGAGAGACTAGCCGGTCATGAATATTACTACTTTTTGGATGGCTATTCAGGTTACAACCAAATTGCAGTAGATCCACAAGACCAAGAGAAAACAGCATTCACATGTCCTTCTGGAGTGTTTGCCTATAGAAGGATGCCTTTTGGTCTGTGTAATGCACCTGTAACCTTTCAGAGGTGCATGCTCTCTATCTTCTCTGATATGATAGAGAAGTTTTTGGAAGTCTTCATGGATGACTTTTCAGTATTTGGAGACTCATTCAGCTCCTGCCTTAACCATTTAGCACTTGTTCTGAAAAGATGCCAAGAGACCAACCTAGTTTTAAACTGGGAAAAATGTCACTTTATGGTGACTGAAGGGATTGTCCTTGGGCATAAAATTTCAAACAAGGGAATAGAGGTGGATCAAGCTAAAGTTAAAGTAATTGAAAAATTACCACCACCTGCCAATGTTAAGGCAATCAGAAGCATTCTGGGGCATGCAGGATTCTATAGGAGGTTCATAAAGGATTTTTCAAAAATTGCAAAACCTCTGAGCAATCTGCTAGCTGCTGACACGCCATTTGTGTTTGACACAGAGTGTCTGCAGGCGTTTGAGACCCTGAAAGCTAAGCTGGTCACAGCACCAGTTATTTCTGCACCAGACTGGACATTACCATTCGAACTAATGTGTGATGCCAGTGACCTTACCATTAGTGCAGTATTAGGACAGAGGCATAACAAGCTTTTGCATGTCATTTATTATACTAGCAGTGTCTTAAATAATGCCCAGAAAAATTACACAACCACAGAAAAAGAATTACTTGCAGTGGTTTATGTCATTGACAAGTTTAGATCATACTTAGTAGGATCAAAAGTGATTGTGTACACAGACCATGCTGCTCTTAAATATCTACTCACAAAGCAGGATTCAAAGTCTAGGCTCATAAGATGGGTGTTGCTTCTGCAAGAGTTTGATATAGAAATAAGAGACAGAAAAGGGACAGAGAATCAAGTAGCTGATCACCTGTCCCGGATAGAACCAGTAGCAGGAGCATCCCTCCCTCCTACTGAGATCTCTGAAACCTTTTCGGATGAGCAATTGTTTGCTATTCAGGAAGCTCCATGGTTTGCAGACATTGCAAACTATAAGACTCAAGGTTCTCCTTTTGTAACCATGGAGAGGAAGTATGAAAAGTTTCTCTCACTGCAAAGTCAACCCAAGCCCCCACAGTCAAACTCTAAGTTTGGTGTTGGGAGGCCACAACCAAACTCTAAGTTTGGTGTTGAACCCCCACATTCAAACTCTAAGTTTGGTGTTAGGAGGTCCCAACCTTGCTCTGATTATCTGTGAGGCTCCATGAGAGCTCACTGTCAAGCTATTGACATTAAAGAAGCGCTTGTTGGGAGGCAACCCAATGTTATTTAATTATATCTAGTTATTTTCCATTGCTATTTTATGTTTTCTTTAGGTTGATGATCAGGTGAAGTCACAAAAACTACTGAAAAGGCAAAAACAGAATGAAAAACAGTATTAAAAATAGCACACCCTGGAGGAGGAGCATTCTGGCATTTAAACGCCAGAAACAAGCATCAACCTGGTGTTAAACGCCAGAAACAGGCTACATTTGGGCGTTTAACGCCAGAAACAGGCAGCAATCTGACGTTAAACGCCAGGATTGCACTGCAGGGGCGTTTACACGGCTAATAGGAGCAGGGATGATACATCCTTGACCCCTCTGGATCTGTGGACCCACAGGATCTATGGACCCCACAGGATCTCCACCTACGTCACCATTCAAATTCAAACCATTCCCCTCCCAAACCCACCCATTCACACACCTCCATCTCCTCCATCTTCTCCACTTCTTTCTTCTTTTGCTCGAGGACGAGCAAACCTTTTAATTTTGGTGTGGTAAAAGTATTGCTTTTTGTTTTTCCATAATTTAGTGGTAGAGCAATTGACTGCAGATCAAAGAGCTATGAGGGAGGAGCAACAAAGGCAAGGAAGAGATATAGAGAAGCTCAAGAGCACCATTGGTTCTTCAAGAAGAGGAAGACGCCACCCTCATTAAGGTGGACCCATTCCTTAATCTCCTTGTTCTTATTTTTCTGTTTTTTGTTTACTATGCTTCATGTTTAATTATGTTTGTGTCTTTACTATATGATCACTAGTATCTAAGTGTCTATGTCTTAAAGATATGAATGTCCTATGAATCCATCATCTTTCTTAAATGAAAATTGTTTTTTGAAAAAGAAAAAGAAGTACATGAATTTCGAATTTTAAAATAGTTTAATTATTTTGATGTGGTGGCAATACTTTTTATTTTCTGAATGAATGCTTGAACAGTGCATATGTCTTGTGAATTTGTTGTTTATGAATGTTAAAATTGTTGGCTCTTGAAAGAATGATGAAAAAGGAGAAATATTATTTGATAATCTGAAAAATCATAAAAATGATTCTTGAAGCAAGAAAAAGCAGTGAAGAACAAAGCTTGCAGAAAAAAATGCAAAAAAAATAATACAAAAAAAAAAGAAAGAGCATGAAAAAGAAAAAGCAAGTAGAAAAAGTCAAAAGCTCTTTAAACCAAAAGGCAAGAGCAAAAAAGCCAATAGCCCTTAAAACCAAAAGGCAAGGGTAATAAAAAGGATCCAAGGCTTTGAGAATCAGTGGATAGGAGGGCCTAAAGGAATAAAATCCTGGCCTAAGCAGCTAAACCAAGCTGTCCCTAAAACTAGGAGAATCAATAACACTATCTGAATTCTGAGTTCCTATAGATACCAATCATTCTGAACTTCAAAGGATAAAGTGAGATGCCAAAACTGTTCAGAAGCAAAAAGCTAACAGCCCCGCTCATCTAACTAAGACTGATCTTCATAGATGTTTTTGGAATTCATTGTAAATTCTCTTCTTTTTATCCTACTTTGTTTTTAGTTGCTTGGGGACAAGCAACAATTTAATTTTGGTGTTGTGATGAGCGGATAATTTATACGCTTTTTGGCATTATTTTTAGGTAGTTTTTAATATGTTTTAGTCACTTTTTATTATATTTTTATTAGTTTTTAAATAAAAATTATATTTCTGGACTTTACTATGAGTTTGTATGTTTTTCTGTAATTTCAGGTATTTTCTGGCTGAAATTGAGGGAGCTGAGCAAAAATCTGATTCAGGCTAAAAAAGGACTGCTGATACTCTTGGATTCTGACCTCTCTTCACTCGGAATACATTTTCTGGAGCTACAAGAGTCCAATTGACGCGATTTCAATTGGGTTGGAAAGTAGACATCCAGGGCTTTCCATCAATATATAATAGTCCATACTTTGCTCAAGGATAAATGACGTAAACTGGCATTCAACGCCAGTTCCATGTTGCAGTCTGGCGTTCAGCGCCAGAAACAGGTTACAAGTTGGAGTTCAACGCCAGAAACAGGTTACAACCTGGCGTTCAACTCCAGAAATAGCCCAGGCATGTGAGAAGCTTAAGTCTCAGCCTCAGCACACACCAAGTGGGTCCCATAAGTGGATTTTTGCACTATCCATCTTAGTTTACTCATTTTCTGTAAACCTAGGTTACTAGTTTAGTATTTAAACAACTTTTAGAAACTTATTTGGTACCTCATGATATTTTTAGATCTGAACTTTATACTTTTTGACAGCATGAGTCTCTAAACTCCATTGTTGGGGGTGAGGAGCTCTGCAGCGTCTCGATGAATTAATGCAATTATTTCTATTTTCC
>NC_029794.2:18931340-18955430 GCF_000816755.2 Arachis ipaensis | reverse complement strand
CCAGAGTTCTTAAGCACACTCTTTTTGCTTTGGATCACGACTTTAACCACTCAGTCTCAAGCTTTTCACTTGGACCTTCATGACACAAGCACATGGTTAGGGACAACTTGATTTAGCCGCTTAGGCCATGATTTTATTCCTTTGGGCCCTCCTATCCATTAATTCTCAAAGCCTTGGATCATTTTTTTCCTTGCCTTTTAGTTTAAAGGGTTACTGGCTTTTTCTGCTTGCCTTTTTTTTTTCTTTTTTCTATTTTTTCGCAAGCTTTGCTTTTCACTACTTTTTCTTGCTTCAAGAATCAATTTCATGATTTTTTAGACTATCAATAACATTTCTCTTTTTTCATTATTCTTTCAAGAGCCAACAATTTTAACATTCATAAACTTCACTATAAAAAATATGCATTGTTCAAGCATTCATTCAGAAAACAAAAAGTATTGCCACCACATCAAAATAGTTAAACTGTTTTCAAGATAGAATTCAAAATTCATGTACTTCTTTCAGAAAACATTTTTCATTTAAGAAAGGTGAAGGATTCATAGGACATTCATAGCTTTAAGACATAGACACTAAACACTAATGATCATGTAATAAAGACAAAAATATAGACAAAACATAAAGCATAGAAACGAAAAACAGGAAAATAAGAACAAGGAAATTAAAGAACGGGTCCACCTTAGTGACGGCGGCTAGTTCTTCCTCTTGAAGATCCTATGGAGTGCTTTAGCTCCTCAATATCTCTTCCTTGCCTTTGTTGCTCCTCCCTCATGGCTCTTTGGTCCTCTCTGATTTCATGGAGAATAATGGAGTGCTCTTGGTGCTCTATCCTTAGTTGCTCCATATTGGAACTCAAATCTCCTAAAGAGGCGTTGAGGTGCTCCCAATAGTTGTGTAGAGGGAAATGCATCCCTTGAGGCATCTCAGGGATTTCTTGATGAGGGACTTCCTCATGCTCTTGTTGAAGTCCATGAGTAGGCTCTCTTGTTTGCTCCATCCTCTTTCTAGTGATGGGCTGTTGAGATGAATTTCTCTATCTCCCATGACTCGGAGTTGGAAGCAACTGCCTTCCCTTTCCTCTTTCTAGAGGTTTCTCTAGCCTTAGGTGCCATTAATGGTTATAAAAAACAAAAAGCAGAGGTTTTTCCCACACCAAAATTAAAAGGTTTGCTCGTCCTCGAGCAAAAGAAGAAAGAAAGGAGGAGAAAAAAAAGAAATGGAAGAGATAGAGGGGTGTTTGAATTCGGCCAAGGGGGGTTTAAGTGTTTATGATGTGTGAAATTGAAGGTGGTAAGGAGGGATATTTATAGGGTAAGAGAGAAAGGGAATTCGTGTAAGAAGGGGTTAGGTTTGGGAGGGAAATGTTTTGAATTTGAATGGTGAGGTAGGTGGAGTTTTATGATGGGTTTTTGGGAAATAGTGAATGGTTGTGAGTGGTGAAGAGATTATATGAAAGAGGTATTGATGTGATTGGTCAAGGGTATTTAGGGAAGAGTGTTATGAAAAGGTGTGAAGAGGAGAGAGAGTAAGTTGGGGTAGGTGGGGATCCTGTGTGGTCCACAGATCCTGAGGTGTCAAGGAATTCTGCTCCCTGCACCTTTCTGGCGTTTAAACACCCTCTGTGTGCCATTTCTAGCGTTTAACGCCATCTCTGCTACCTTTTCTGGCGTTAAACGGCAGGCTGATGCCCTTTTCTGGCGTTTAACGCCAATTTGTCTGCCAAATCTGGTGTTTAACACCAGCCAGACACTCTTTTCTGGCATTAAACGCTAGTCTATCTGCCAATTCTGGCGTTTAACGCCCAGAATGTTGCCAGACTGGGCGTTAAACGCCCATTCTACTATCCTTACTAGCGTTTAAATGCCAGTAAGCCTGTCCTCCAGGGTGTGCTATTTTTTATGTTGTTTTTTATTCTGCTTTAATTCTGCAGCTGTTTTTGTGACTCCACATGATCATCTACCTAAAGAAAACATAAAATAACAATGAAAAACAAATGTCTATAAGAAATATAATTAAATAACATTGGGTTGCCTCCCAATAAGCACTTCTTTAATGTCAATAGCTTGACAGAGAGCTCTTAGAGAGCTTCACAGAGACTCAGAGCTTAATGGTGGCCTCCCAACACCAAACTTAGAAGTTGAGTGGGGGGGCTTTGTTTGACTCTGTGTTGAGAGAAGCTTTTCATGCTTCTTCTCCATGGTTACAGAAGAAGATCCTTGAGCCTTAAACACAAGGTAGTCCTCATTCAATTGAAAGACTAACTCTCCTCTGTCCACATCAATTACAACCCTTGCTGTGGCTAGGAAGGGTCTTCCAAGAATGATGGATTCATCCTCATCCTTCCCAGTGTCTAGGATTATGAAGTCAGCAGGGATGTACAGGCCTTCAACCTTCACTAAGACATCCTCTACAAGTCCATAAGCCTGTTTCATTGATTTGTCTGCCATCTCTAATGATATTCTTGCAGCTTGTACCTCAAAGATCCCTAGTTTTTCCATTACAGAGAGTGGCATGAGGTTTATTCCTGACTCCATGTTACACAAAGCCTTCTCAAAGGTCATGGTGCCTATGGTACAAGGTATTAAGAACCTTCCGGGATCCGGTTTCTTCTGAGGTAATTTCTGTTAAACCAAGGCATTCAGTTCATTGATGAGCAATGGAGGTTCATCCTCCCTAGTCTCATTACTAAATAACTTGGCATTTAGCTTCATGATTGCTCCTAGATACCAAGTAATTTTCTCTTCAACAATATCTTCATCCTCTTCAGAGGAAGAATACTCATCAGAGCTCATGAATGGCAACAGTAAGTTTAGTAGAATCTCTATGGTCTCTGTATGAGCCTCAGGTTCCTTTGGTTCCTCAATAGGGAACTCTTTAGTGGTCAGTGAACGTCCATTGAGGTCTTCCTTATGGGAAATCACTGCCTCTTCCTCATCTATAGGTTCGGTCACTTTGGGTATATTGACGGCCTTGCACTTTCTCTTTGGATTCTCTTCTGTATTGCTTGGGAGAGTACTATGAGGGATTTTAGTAACTCTTTTACTCAGCTGACCTACTTGTGCCTCCAAATTTCTGATGAAGGACCTTGTTTCAGTCATAAAACTAAGAGTGGTCTTAGATAGATCAGAGACTATGGTTGCTAAGTCAGAGAGGCTCTGCTTAGAATTCTCTGTCTGTTGCTGAGAAGATGATGGAAAAGGCTTGCTATTGCCAAACTTATTTCTCCCACCATTATTATTATTAAAGCCTTGATTAGGTTTCTGCTGTTCCTTCCATCAGAAATTAGGATGATTCCTCCATGAAGGATTGTAAGTGTTTCCATAGGATTCTCCCATGTAATTTACCTCTTCCATTGCAGGATTCTCAGGGTCATAAGCTTCTCCTTCAGAGGAGGCTTCTTTAGTACTGCCGGATGTATCTTGCAATCCAGTCAGATTCTGAGAAATCATATTGACTTGTTGTGTCAATATTTTATTATGAGCCAATATGGCATACAGAGTATCAATCTCAAAAACTCCTTTCTTCTGAGTCATCCCATTATTCACAGGATTTCTTTCAAAAGTATACATGAACTGGTTATTTGCAACCATTTCAATGAGTTCCTGGGCTTCTGCAGGTGTTTTCTTCAGATGAAGAGATCCACCAGCAGAGTGGTCCAATGACATCTTGGACAATTCAAACAGACCATCATAGAATATACATAACATACTCTATTCTGAAAGCATGTCAGAAGGACACCTTTTGATCAATTGCTTGTATCTTTCCCAACCTTCATAGAGGGATTCACCTTCCTTCTGTCTGAAGGTTTGGACTTCCACTCTAAGCTTGCTCATCTTTTGAGGTGGAAAAAATTTGGCCAAGAAAGCATTGACCAACTTTTCCCAAGAGTTCAGGCTTTCTTTAGGTTGTGAGTCCAACCATATCCTAGCTCTGTCTCTTACAGCAAAGGAAAAAAGCATAAGTCCATGAAACTTGCAATTCTACTGCATTAGAGAAACTAATTGAGGCTTAAGCTCAAAGTTGTTTGCTCCAATTGCAGAAATTGAGATGCTTCTTCCATAGAAGTCAGAAGTTGGTGCAGTAAAGTCACCAAGCATCTTCGTTGCATCTCCATCATTGTTGTTGGGTTCGGCTGCCATGTCTGCTTCTTTTTCAAAAATTTCTGTAAGGTCCTCTCCGGAGTGTTGTGTTTTAGCTTCTCTTAACTTCCTCTTCAGAGTCCTTTCAGGTTCAGGATCAGCTTCAACAAGAATATCTTTATCCATGTTCCTACTCATATGAAAAAGAAGAGAATAGAAAAGAAGATGAATCTTCTATGTCACAGTATAGAGATTCCTTTATGTGAGTATAAGAATAGAAGAATAGAAGAATGAGGTAGAGAGAGAATAAGAGGAATTCGAACACAGAGAGAGGGAGGGGGTTCGAATTATGAGTAGAAGAGAAGTGTTAGTAAATAATTAAATAAATAGAAAGATATGAGAGAGAGAGTATTCAAATTTTAAAAGGAAGGAGAAGAAACATATTTTTATTTTTATTTAATTAATTAAGTTAGAATTCGAAATTTAAGAAAAGAAATAAAATAAAATTAGAATTTAAAACAATTAGTTAATTAAAAAGAATTTTGAAAAAGTGGTTAGTTGTTTTCAAAAATTAGAAGTGGAAAAGTAATTAGGTGGTTTTGAAAAAGATAAAAAATAGTAAACTTTTTAAAATTAAAACAAACAAGTCAAGTGGTTAATTGAAAAAGATTTGAAAATAAATTTTGAAAAGATAAAAAGTTAGAAAAAGATTTTGAAATGAAGTTTTGAAAAAAGATATGATTGAAATTTATTTTAAAAAAGATTTGAAAAAGAAATTTAAAAAGATTTGATTTTGAAAATTAAAGTTGATGACTTGACTAACAAGAAACTAAAAGATATGATTCTAAAATTTAAAGATTGAACCTTTCTTAACAGGAAAGTAACAAACTTGAAATTTTTGAATCAAAACATTAAATGTTAGCAATAATTTCGAAAATTATGAAATAAAATTAAGAGAAACATTTTGAAAATTAATTAAAAATTTTTCAGAAAACATGAAAGAAAAATGAAAAAGATTTGATTTTTGAAAAAGATTTAAAAAGATAAAGTTTTTAAATTGAAATTTTGACTTGATTAACAAGAAACAACCAAATTTTGAAAATTTTTGACTAAGTCAACTCAAAATTTCGAAATTTATGAGTAAAATAAGGGAAAGATATTATTTTTTATTTTTCAATTAATGAAGAAAGAGAAAAAACAACAAAATGACACAAGACATAAGAATTTAAGATTAAAACAAATAATACAGGCAAGAATACTTTGAATGTCAGGATGAACACCAAGAACACTTTAAAGATCATGATGAACATCAGGAACATATTTTTGAAAATTTTTAAGAAAAGAAACACATGCAAGACACCAAACTTAGAAATTTTTAATGTTTAGACACTATGAATTCGGAAATGCATATGAAAAACAACAAAAAACACAAAACAAGAAAAATTAAAGATCAAACAAGGAAAATCATCAAGAACAACTTGAAGATCAAAGAACAACACCATGCATGAATTTTCAAAAATTTAAGAAAATTAAAAAAATGCAATTGACACCAAACTTAAAATTTGACACTAGACTCAAACAAGAAACACAAATTTTTTTTGGTTTTTATGGTTTTATTAATTTTTTGTATTTTCTTTTGTTTATTTTTCAAAAAATTTTTGGAAATAGAAAATAAAGAAATTCAAAATTTTTAATAAGAATTCCAAGATTCCTGTAATGTTAGTCTAAAGTTTCGGTCCAAAAGAATTAGACATGGCCAAATGGCCAGCCAAGCTTTAGCATAACAAATACAGATATGTTCTTTTTACAATGGAAAGTGAAAACCTCAGTCCAAAAGATTAGACATGGCTTAACAGCTAGCCAGGCTTCAACATATCTCATGAAGCTCTAGAATTTATTCTTAAATATTTTTTTATGAATTTTTGAAAACTAAATTTTTTTTGTTTTTTTTTTCGAAAATAAAAATCAAAAGCTTAAACATAAAATAAAATTACCCAATCTAAGCAACAAGATGAACCGTCAGTTGTCCAAACTCGAACAATCCCCGGCAATGGCGCCAAAAACTTGGTGCACGGAATTGTGATCACACTTTTCACAACTCTGATACAACTAACCAGCAAGTGAACTAGGTCGTCCAAGTAATACCTTACGTGAGTAAGGGTCGATCCCACGGAGATTGTCGGCTTGAAGCAAGCTATGGTCATCCTGTAAATCTTAGTCAGGCGAATTAAAATAGTTATGAGGTTTTGATAATTAAAAGATAAATAAAACATAAAATAAAATAAGATACTTATGTAATTCATTGGTGGGAATTTCAGATAAGCGTTTGGAGATGCTTTGTTGCTTCTGAACCTCTGCTTTCCTATTATCTTCATCCAATCATGCGTGCTCCCATCCGTGGCAAGCTGTATGATCCTCTCAGTGAAAATGGTCCAAGTACGGTTTCTGCACGGCTAATCAACTGTCGGATTTCTCGTCTCGGATGGAAAATACCAGGTACAGCTACCGCACGGCTAATCATCTGTCGATTCTCACTAGCGTCGGAATAGGATCTCTCTATCCTTTTGCACACTGTCAATGCACCCAACTCATCCCTTCTCGGATCCTACTCGGAATACCACAGACAAGGTTTAGACTTTCTGGATCTCAGGAATGCTGCCAATTGGTTCTATCCTCTACCACGAAGGTTCTAATCTCATTAACTCGGTCCGTGGATTAGAGACCCAAGAGAATATACTCCGGCTATCATCCAATGACTACGTTGAACATCATGTAGACCACTTGTGGTTGTCAGGCACGCGGATCTTGACTAAGCGAGTAACGAAGATAGTGGGTGATTGTCACGGGTCACCCCTTCATTCTGACTTAACTGAATTAAGTACGAGAGTATATCTTGGAGAAGAAGTAAGCGTGAATTGAAAGAAAAACAATAGTACTTGCATTAATTAATGAAGAATAGCAGAGCTCCGCACCTTAATCTATGAGGTGTAGAAACGCCACCGTAGAAAATACATAAGAGAAAAAGGTCTAGGCATGGCCGAATGGCCAGCCTCCAAATGTAACATAAGATGATCCAAGTGTAAGGACTAAACGTCCAAAGATATGCAAATACAATAGTAAAAAGTGCTATTTATACTAAACTAGTTACTAGGGATTACAGAAAATAAGTAACTAAGTGCAGATAGTGCAGAAATCCACTTCCGGGGCCCACTTGGTGTGTGCTTGGGCTGAGCATTGAGCTTTACACGTGCATAGGCCATTTCTAGAGTTAAATGCCAGCTTGGATGCCAGTTTGGGCGTTTAACTCCAGTTCTGGTGCCAATTCTGGCGTTTTACGCCAGAAATGAGTCTTTGGCTGGCCTTTAAACGCCAATTTGGGCCATCAAATCTCGGGCAAAGTATGAACTATTATATATTGCTGGAAAGCCCAAGATGTCTGATTTCCAACGCAATTAAGAGCGCCCCAATTGGGCTTCTGTAGGTCCAGCAAATCCACTTCGAGTGTAGGAGGGTCAGAATCCAACAGCATTTGCAGTCCTTTCTCAGCCTCTGAATCAGACTTTTGCTCATATCCCTCAATTTCAGCCAGAAAATACCTGAAATTACAGAAAGACACACAAACTCATAGTAAAGTCCAGAAATGTGATTTTTGCATAAAAAATAATAAAAATATAATAAAAAGTAACTAAAACATATTAAAAACTATGTAAAAATAATGCCAAAAAGGGTATAAATTGTCCGCTCATCAGTATGGTTGAGGGTTATGTTGAGGGTATGTCTCATAAGCATATGGTGGTGGTTCTTGAAAGTCACAAGGAGATTCACCATAGCCATTTGATTGGTATACATCATAGAATGACTCTTGTTCATAGTGTATTGGTGGAGGTTGTTGCCATGAGGATTGATCATATGCATATGGCTCCTCCCACCTTTGATTGTCCCATCCTTGATACACATCTTCATTGTAGCTTCCATTTCTTACAACATAGTTAGAACCAAACTTATAGCCAAAGTGAGAATTCATGATAGTAAAGACAAAAATAAAAAGCACAAAAACAAAGAGATAAAATCTAGCTACTAAATCAAACAAGAAAACTATTCACAATATTCACATATGTACAAAAACCAATAACAAGGCAAACAATTGCAATTCTCCGGTAACGGCGCCATTTTGATGAGTGGATTTTTGACGGTTTAGAATTTCACTAATGAAATCGCGTTGTAAGTATAGTCTCTAAACCAACAATAATCCTTTCATACAAAAATTTGTTTGTCACAAGTACAAACCCCTAATAAATCTAATAACTAAAGTATTTAAACCTCGGGTCGTCTCTCAAAGGAATTGCAGGGTAGTGTTCTTGTTATTGGTTATGGACATGTATATTTTGGGGTTTTGAATAGGAAACAAGAAAAGTAAATGGCAATGGAAATCAAATGACAAAAAGGTCTTGGCAAGGTTTGGTGGTCAATGATCTCTATCCTTATCACTAACCACAATATAATAATTGCAAGGATCAATCCCACTAAATCATCCTCTAACAAGTAAAGAAAAGTCAAGTGAGCTATATCAATCAAAGTCAATAAGTCCTAGCTATTCACTAGTTGAGTTAATGAGAGCTAGAGTCAATGGCTACCAACTATCAATCACTTGGACATTAGTAACTCAATAATTCCTAAGTTACCTCCCCAAGCCAAGAGCATAAAATTCTACTCTAACATCCTTTCAAGCATTTTAACAAACACTTGGAAGGCATAAAAGGAAAGCATAGTAAATTGACAACAAGAATAAAATCTAACAACAATTTATTGCAAAGAATTAACAACAACAATCAAAGAAAATACAATTAACATGAATTACCTCAAATTGCATTAAAAGAAAATAGAAGAAACAAGAGTAGATCAACAACAAAGTATAGAGACAAAATAGAAGAAATTACAACAAGAGAATAGAAGAACAAGATGTAACAACAAAGAATTGAAAGGTAGAAGTAGATGAAAGTATGAATTAAAACCTAAATCTAAGCTTATTATCCTAAACCTAATCCTAATCCTAGAGAGAAGGTGGAGCTTCTCTCTCTAAAACTAACTCTAAACTAATCCTAATGTGTGAAGTAGTGGAATGAATGAATTGATGACTCTCCCCTTCAATCCTTGGTTCTTTTAACCATTTTGGCACCAAAGTTGGTTTAGATTGGGCCCCACAATCCCTGTGAATTCGATGGGCACATTTTCACTTAAAAATCACGTGCCAGCACTGACGTGTACGCGTACAGCATGCGTGCACGTCCTTAGGGTTTTCACGATCCACGCGTGCGTGTATAGTGCGCATGCGCGTGGATGATTGCATCCAAATCTTTGGCTTTTTCCATGTGTTCTCCACTTTGCATGCTTTCCTCTTCACTCCTTTGATCCATTCTTAGCCTTTTCAACCTGAAATCACCTAACAAACAAATCAAGGCATCTAGTGGAATCAAAGGTGAATTAAAATCATCAAATTAAAGGTCTAAAAGCATGTTTTCACATTTAAGCACAAATTAAGGAAGAATCACAAAACCGTGCTATTTCATTGAATAAATGTGAGAAAAGGTTGATAAAATACTCTAAATTCAGCACAAGATAAACCCTAGAAACGAGGTTTATCAACCAATCATAAATGCCTTCTTGTTTGCTATTATCCAATTTGTAAACTTTTACTTTTATTTCTGCTAAAATGAAAGAGTACTCTCTAGATGAAAACAAAATTTATTCCTTGTGTATTTGGCTAAAATTAGGTTTAATGCTAATCAAGTAATCACCACAAATCTTGAACAAGCAAATAGTTTGCAACTTAACATTTACATTAATGATAAAAGTTCAACAACATAAATTTTTATTACCAATTAGAAAGAATAACCTAACAATTCATAATTACAATTACTAATTACTAATTACCAACCAAATCAAGAAAACAACAATAATTAGAATAGAAAAAATAAAAAATATAGATGTTCATTACTTCATTTTTGTTGGAAGGGGGAGTGAATAAAGGAGTATGGTGCTAGCGGTTCATGGACTCTCTGAGACGAGATTTAACTCCCGTAGTCGTCATACTTCTCGCAAGAGTAGCAATAACAAAAAATATTGAGAAAAGTTAGAGGATCATAGGAGATTTAATGGTGAAATGGACATGAATTAGTGAAACATTACGGCTAGCTATTCCTCAAAATCGCCACTAGACTTACCTCTTGCAGCAGAAACACGACTTCCATTACTTCTTCTAAAAATTCATCTAAAAAAAATGCCAACAAATTTTCACCCTCCCCTTCTAAAACCCTTAACCCTTGATAGCTCAAAAGAGGGAGGGCGGGATTGAGAGTTTCCGAAATTGATAGCTCAGAGGAGGGATGGCAGGATTGGAAGTTTTTGAAAAAGTTCAAAATTAATAAAAATAATTAAAATTAAATATATTTTTTATTTCTTAAATCGATTCATTTATACATTAGTCCAACCAGGTTCATTTAAAAATAATTAAACTAGAATAGGAAAATTATGCTAGACCTAGGGCTGGAAGTGAGTCAAGCCAGCTCATGAGCTTGTTCGAGCTCGACTCGTTAATAGCTCAATAAGCTGAACTCGTGAGCTGTTGAGCCGAGTTTGAACCTGAAATTGAGCTCATAAATTATGAGTCGAGCTTGAGTTTGGATAAGCTCAACTCATTAGCTCGTGAGCTGGCTTGATTACACACACACACACACACACATATTTAATATATTTAATAACCCAAATTTACATAAACAAAATCCTATCTCTCCATAAGCCTCTAAGAGGATCAAATGGAACAAGTAATGCCGAGAGAAAGCTAGGTTCATATATATACATAAATATACTATAACAGCTTAAATATTTTTTTAAATATATAAGTTATAATTTATTGATATAGAATTATAGACTATGCTCCTACTATTTGAGCCAATTCGTGAGCTCGAGCCAACTTGTAAGCTTTCGGTGAGTCGAGTTTGAACTTAAGAAATAGGCTCGATTGTTAATGAGGCGAGTTGTGAGCCAAACTCAATTTTCGTGAGCCGAACTTGAGCTTGGTTTAGCTCGCCTCGGCTCGACTCACGTCCAACCATATGGATGGACCAATTCTTGATTTCCGGTCCATCAAGAAGGACACATGCCCACAAAATCTTTAATGCCAAAATACATCCAGTAATACAGCTTTGAGTTTAAGCAAAAGTCATTTTTTATAACTTCATTGGAGTATCCTCCAAAAAAAATTCCTTAATTGTCTCTTCAATCCCAAACACACTGGTAGTGAACGCAAGAGGACATTAAGTACCTTTCTTAGTCGATCAAATCAAACTCAGATTTTTCAATACTATATGCTGCATAATTACGTACCATGCTTTTTCGTCTCTACTAGTCTTGTCACTGCACTTCCAGGTCCTCTTTAGTCATAATTTAAAAATTTCGTGATCCATACCATAACACAAGGGTAAGTGAAATGCCTCATCACCAACTAGTATCAGTAATAACAATAAAAAATATGAGATCAACTAAACGGCTAATTTTTTCTTATATTGGATTGTTATTGATGATTTTTGTGCATATTATGATATCTTAGTATAACATGGTGATTTGAGAGGTATGTAGGATAAAAAACGTCAGTATCGATTTTAAATAAGACAAAAAATTAAAATAAAAAGTTATTAGAAATCGTGATCGTAACTCACATTTTCAAATAAGATAAAATGATATCAGAAATTGTAAGTCACATTTCAATTTTTAAATTTTAAAAACTGTAACTTATAAAACACGAGATATTATTTTTTTAACTTCTATCATGTCCTGAGTATACAGTAAAGAATCATTAAACATACAGCTCGAGCACTATGTACCTGGGATGTGACATATATGTTTAATGTTGTCAATTGTCTACCTATTACACATTTCGATAAATATTGAATTTATTTAATCTCAATAAAAACACCCACGTAATTGCAGTAGCATTATTTCCTTTATAGGAAAAATTTTTAGAAATGAAAAAAAATGATTTCATACAAATCATATTTTCATCTTTATATTCCAAATCCAACTTTTTTTTTAATGCAACGACAACTTTGTCCACTGCATTGCCAAACTTCTGCATTCTTGTTAAAGTTCGCCCACCGTACCGTAGCTGTGATACTATTGTTTTATTTGAGCGAACTTACCCCTATCAATCCTTAAATATTACATTTATCAAGTCCTCTTCATTCCCATCTACACTTACCTTTTCTTTTATATTTAGTTTTGCTCAACCGACTTTTGTATAATTGCCAACTGAAGTGAGAGAGCTGTTGACATTAACAAATTTTATAATACACGTGATTAGTCAACACATCGAACAACAAATCTAACTTGAAAATAATCCTCCATGTTGAACTGCAATCAAAATGCGATTACGTAGTCAACACTAGGCTGGCGAGAGTTAGCATTATGGTTTAGGGTATCAAACTTTTTTCTTCAAGACAAAAACTGTCTTATTAGTTATTACCATCGATATGGGTATAAGCAGAGGTAGATTCACCGAGGGCAAGTCGTGGCTTTTGTTCTCAATAAATTTCCAAACTTTCATTATATATTATATGATGTCAGAAAAATTAATATTAGTCTTACTACCCTAATAATTTTTTAATAAAGTTTTTATACTACAAGGCATACTACTTGATCTTATTTCTTACTTTTTAAATTTGGTTAGCTTTTTTTTGCTAATAACTATATTTTTATAGGTCAAATATCATATCAAAATTAAGTTGTATTATTAACATCAATGTTCGTAATAGTTATATGACTTTTGAGTTACTATTAATATTATGACTAGTAGTATTAGTATTGCTGTCGTGACTAAAAATTTTGGATTAGGTATTATGATTACTAGAAATATATTGAGAATATCAATTATAGGAGGAAGGGTTCCAAAGCCTCATGGTGGAGGGGTCTTCACTCTCTTCGTGGTTTTCTGTTTTTTTTTTTTTTAAACTGAAAACTCTATCAATCACTGAGAACAATTTTTTTTTTGTTATTAGATGGAGCTTAAAGCCTAAAGAAAACAAACAAGAAATAACCAAAGTACATATTAAGCGGGGTAATGTTGCCCCCTCTATCATCCACATAGAGAATTCTAACAAGATCCTGGGGAGGAGAATCCCATAACAAAAAACCTTCTTCATGCTCTAAACTCTTTCTGCCTAGGCAATCAGCACTGTACAAAATGAATCCTCCAATTATAGTTTTTGAGCTCAAGGATTCTATGAATTAGAGGATTAGGATGCCTGGTGAGATTCTTTCCCCCATTGAGGAGCTTCACCACTGCCGCGGAATCGCATTCAACAATAATCTTTTTCAGACTCATCCTCCACGCCAGTTTCAAGCCATCCGCCACTCCCCATAGTTCTGCAGTAAAAGCTGAACAAACTCTGAATGTTTTGCGTGTAACCAGCAACCTACCTCCCCTCTTCATTTTGAATCAGCCCGCCGTAGCCAACCCTTTCCAAATTTTGCTGCACAGACCCGTCCAAGTTGAGTTTCGCCTAACCTTCCGGAGGAGGCTGCCACCTAATTCCGATTTCAATCCTTTCTATCATTCTCCCCACGAGGTAATCTTTCTTATACGCATTCTTCATTTCTTGAATTTGCTTGAAAATTTCTGCTTGAATGTGATTGGGTTTGTTATAGCCTTCTTCGTTTGCTTCTTTGTTTCTCGACATCCACAATTTTTAGCAAATTATGATGAACAATTCTGTCTATTTATTTCGCTGAGTGTTACCTAGTTGTTAAGTGAAATTGGTTACAATCCACTCTTCCTAGTTTAGATGGAAGAAACTATAGATTTTACTAGGCATTAGGAATCTAATCCACACTATTGAGGCCTTTCTACAATCTCTGAACATATGTAAAAGATCTTCTTGCACGCTTGGACAGTAGTTACAGCTTCCATTACTCCTAAAGATCCTAACTTTCTTTTGGTTTGTCAGGATCCTTCCATGAATTATAGTCTACATTAACACTTTAGCCTTCTGATGCCCTTTCCATTTCCATATCCTACTCCATATGGTTTGCTTTGGTTTGGTCCAATTGTTGATTACTTTGTAAGTTAATCCAACTGAGAAATCTCCGTCTTTCAAATATCTCCATCCTCTTCTAGCATCTTCCTCATTCTGGTGAGCGGGTGGCATGGCTATGATTTTCTGAATTAGGCAGATTACTGTTGAGCTGCTCTAGATTCCAGTTTCCTTCCTCATTTGTCCATTCCCAAACCAAGCTATTGCCGTCGATGTCCTGAGTTAATGTATGACCTTCCAAGGTTCCTTCTCCATTAACCCAATTATCCTTCCAAAATTTGGTAGTTGGCCCATTCCTGATAAGTTGCATAGTTTTCTCTGACTAATCATCTCAGTTTCATGATCTCCTTTTAAAGGTTGGAGTCTGTACTTCTAATCCGAGCCTGACTCACCCCTAATTTTCGTCATACTACTTATGGATGAGCACTTTAGTCCATAGCTGATCAGGATCTTCCTGAATTTGCCATAAGACTAAAGGTTAGTCTCCTAAATCCCATACCTCCTTCATGTTTGGGATGGCATAAGATTTTCCAACCGATTAGATGCATCCTTTTCTGACTTGGTTCATCTTCTCATATGAAGCTTCTCTGAGCTCTATCTACTTCCTGGCATATACCTTTTAGAATTCTGTCATGTTGCATGTGGTAATTCAAGATCGGGCTAATAGAGGCTTGAGCTAAAGTCAATCTCCCAGCCAATGATAAGCATTTACTTTTTTATCCTTTTAATTTGCTTTTCACTCTTCCAAGCACGTCCTTAAATTTCTCTAACGTTTCTTTGATGGTTTTCATCTATTTAGTTGAGGCTTCTGCAAAAAGAAGTAAATTATCTGCAAACATCAAGTGCGAGATCTTAGGTCCTATTCTTCCAACTCCAATACGGTTCCAAGTTCCTTGGAAAACTTTTTCTTCTATAATATGGGACAGCTTGTCCACACAAATAATAAAAAGGTAGGAAAAAATTGGATCTCCTTGTCTAACTCCTCTTTTTGACATGAAATCTTCTGTTTTGTTTCTATTCCAGAGAATATTGTATGATACGCTTGACATGCAACTCATGACTATCTTAATAATTTTTTCTAGTAACTTGAATTCCTTTAGCCTAGTCTTGATGAATTCTCATCTCAATCTATCATACGTCTTCTCAAAATCGATCTTTATAGCCATAAATCTTTTCTTCCCCCATATTCTTCTCATTGTTGGATCAGCTCCTTTGCTATGATGATGTTGTCTTGAATTTTCTTTCTTGGTATGAAACTTGATTGGTGGATCATTATTCTACTCTCCAAGTGGGGTTTGATTCTCTCAACTAGAATTTTGGTGATAATCTTGTAGCTCACATTGCACAAGGCTATAGGACTGAATTGACTGATATATTCCGGGTTGTTAATCTTAGGCACAAGGACTAAAAGAGTGGAGTTAGCCAGTTGGATGAGATTTAGTACTTTCCAGTATGAGCCAATAAAGTCACACACTTTTTCCTTCATGATATCCCAGTTGTTTTTTGTAAATAAGAGCCGGAAAACCATCACTTTCTGGGGCCTTTGTGGATCCAATGCTAAAGACTACTCTTTTTATTTTTGCTTCGTTGGGGTTTTCTCTTAGCTTCCTGCAATTATGAATATCAAAATTAGGGGTGTCATAGTGATCAAGCTCAAAAGGAACAATTCTCACCTCTTTTGTATAAAGATTTTTGAAATGGTTGATTATGTGCATTCCTAGTTCCTCTTCATCTTCAATCCACCTTCCTGTTGTGTCTTTTAATTTAAGGATTCTATTTTTTCTTCTCTTTATGATGGCTTTTGTGTAGTAAAACCTGGTATTTCTATCCCCATCCACGATCCATTTCTCTCTAGACTTACACATCCAGTATGTTTCTTCCTGATCAAGGATCACATTTAGTTCCTGATTCAGTTTTTGTTCTAGCTCTTTAAGGAAAGGGTTTCTCCCATAATCATTACTTCTTTGTATACCTGTTAATCTGTTTAGAATTTTGCTTTTTTTGTTTAAAAATATTGCCAAAACAATTTTTATTCCACGCAGTCAAGTCCTTCTCCAACTTGTTGAGAGCGACCATAAAGCTGTTATGATTGTCTTAACTACCTTTTAAAATATTATAGAAGTCTGGATGTAGCCCCCACATAGTTTTGAAATGAAATGGCCTGTTCTTTTCCTTAATAGAATCTTTTTCCACTGTGATGAGTATGGGGTGGTGATCAGAGTTAGTTCTGATCAACACTTCCACCACCGCATCATGGAATCTAGTTCTCCAAGGTTAGTTAGCTAGAGCTCTATCAAGCCTTTTGAAACTCTATCGTAACTTTCCCATTTTTGGTCCTCTCGAAGTGTATCTTGGGCCAATGGATCTTAGGTCAATAAGACCACAACTGTTAATCCAATTCGCAAACGCATTACACGCTTTCGTGTCGATGTTTACTCCACCTTTTTTGTCTGTACCATCCTTTATTTCATAAAAATCACCTGCCATAAGCCATTCTTCTTGCATGGAGTTAGCTATGTTTAAGAGCTTTGGCCAAATGGATCTTCTATTTTGGTAATGTAGGTTGGCATAGATCGCAGTTAAAAACCAGTCCCTTCTGCCATGTTTTCTAACTTTCATATGAATGTATTGATTTTGAGACTCCATCACAATAATGTTTAAGTCGATTCTATTCTGAAGGATCTAAATTCCCCCTACAAATCCCTGCGCATCCTCTATGATATAGTGATTAAAATCTAGTTGTTATATCATTCTCTTGGTCTTATCCCTACTGCACTTGATTTTTAGTAGAATTGCTATATCTGGCTTGTGTTACCTCATCAACTCTTTAAAAGTTCTTCTAAATGCTCCGCTAGCTGCCTGGCTAACATTCCATACAAATAATTTTATCATTATAAAAATAAAATAAATAAGAAAAAAGAAAACCAATAACCAACTAAAAAAATTCGGGGAATTAATTCATGTGCATATTAGTGTCCTTCAATGCACTGATCTGTGGAGTAGTAAAGTCCACTCCCTCAATTAGGTTGTTAACAAGATCTCTGTTTGCTTCCTCTGTATCCATAGGCGTTTAGCTAGCTTCCCCATTTCCTGCATTAGTGTAGGAGTCTGGAGGTCTTCAAGAGGCTGGGTGTTCTTTGCTTGTAGGCTCAATACATTCCTCCATCAAAGTGGGTGTGTCAATGGTTTCTTCAATCCAGTTCTGTTCATGATGCACATTCGCTACTTCTATATAATTTTCTTCTTATTCTTCAACTTCCTCTTCTGTCTCTTTTGGCTTCATTTGATTGCCTCTTTCAGACTTTGTACTTTGTTGCACTTGAAAGTCCTTCTATTTTGTTTGCTGATTTTTATTGGTTTTAGATGTTTCCTTATTGCTTTTTCCTTTTAGATGCTTGTTGTTAACTCCCTTGTTGTTTTCTTTTTGTTGCTGTTCTGGTTTTTTGTTGGTTCTGTCATTGTATTTATCTTGCCTCTCTTCATTTATAGTCTGCTCTGGTTCCTCAATAGTAAGCACTCCATATCGTGAGTTTGTCTCTGTGTAGTCTTCTTTTCCTTTGACTTTACTTATTTTTGGTTTGTTTCTGGCTTCTTCCTCTTTTTGGTTTCTTCTTCCCCTTCTTGGACGTTGTACTATCATCCGTTCCCCAAAGTTATATTGTTCACCAGTCATTATTTCCTTGCCTTTATCTCTTTTAACCATGACGCCTGCTTCTTCAGCATCTCTTAGTGCGTCACTGTTTTCTCTTTCTTTGTCTGAACTATCTGCTCTCCCCTTGTTTTACATGTTATGGATTTCATCCCCCTGTGTTTTGTCTCTCTTAAATGGACAATTTTTCCACACTGAAAGCATATTTGGTGGATACCTTCATATTCCACCTTATATTCTCTTCATATCCCATTAAAGGCTTTGTAATGTCCACTTCCACACAAAGTCTTGCGAACTTGCCTCTGCATAATCCAGTTATGTTATCATCTACTTTTATTGTTCTTCCAATTAAGTTTCCAATCTTTCTTAGTATAGTTATGTTTTAAAGCTCGATTGGCAAGCCTGGGAGTCTGACCCATGCAGTAATTTTGTCAATAGATGCTATTGAAAGGTTGAAATTTGGTTCCCATAGCCTCACAATTAGGTAATGATCATAGAGATTTTATGGACCTTCTAGTAGAGCGAAATCAAAATCCTCACTAGAGTGGAACTTCACTAGGTAATATTCTTGACCAAGATCAATAACGTCTATGGTTCTTTTTTTCCCCACATGGATTCTAGCCTTCTTTTCATAACCACATAACCTGCTTTTTTTCCCAATAATTTGACTATAAGGGTGTTCCACCATGGCTTCCAAGGTTTTCTCTCTATAGCATCCTCAATAATAATGTTGAGAAGTCCTTCTTCCACTTTTTCAATCCTGATTTCTTGATCTGTATCTTTTCTAATATCTTCAAAATCCTCTTTATCTGTTTCCTTTGAGTCTTCTTCTTCCATTTCTTAAACATCCTCTTTGTCATTTTCGATAGGTCCATTTTCAACTGCTTGGGCAAAAGAATTGCTTTTTCTCTAGTGGCTTCCTAAGACGGGCCCCTCCCTTATCCATTCTTCTTTCTTTGGAATCATACTTTGCCTATCTGATATTCTACACCCTTTTTTCTGACTTTCTTCTTACTTTTTTGCATTAGGTCTGCTTCTTTTTTATATTGTTGGTTCTCATGGAGAGTTCCACCGTAATCGATGTCCCCAGCTATAGAAGCTTGCTCAAAGTTGTTTGTTTTTGTACGGAGAAAATTCCTCACTTCTAACAGCTATTTTTCAGTGTCAAATAGGCAAATTGGCAATTGTATAAGTTATATTGAACTTATTTTTTTTTAGCATAATTAACTATAGAGTAGTGGTAGTAGTTGATTAGCCCTTTTTTTTTGGTTAGGGGATCATTCTTTCATTCAACTTGGCCTTTTGTTACAAAAAACAAATCCATTGAAAGCGTAAGCCCAATCACATGTTCTTTTCTATTGAAAGCTTCAACAACATAAATAACATTTAAGACCCTCCAAAATTGAAAATAATCATATTGCAGATAGCCAAACTATCCTAATCCCATAAAGGCCCCAACCACCATAACCATGCAACGACCCATCATTAACAATAATTACAATACAGCTCAATTAGTTAATTACCTACGCTTAATGAGAAGGTCATCACATGATAACACTGCAACACTGCAAAAGCTCTGCAACGTCCTACAATGTAAAAATAAAAAATAATTAATCGCTTAATTAAAATAATTTAATTGCCTGAAATAGGTTCAAAGATTTAGAATATTAATTAGAAAATTTAAATGATATTTGGACTCAGTAAATTTTTCTGAGTTGGAAAATATAATTTTCTGTGAAAAATTATGTAAAAATGCATACCGGTAAATTAGCCAGCAGTACCGACTTAAGTCTGTCCGGTACTGTGTGGGAATAATAAAAATCGTAGAAAAACTTAAAAAAATAATTAAAGTTAAGAATCGGACGCTAATTCTAAAGGTTTGGCCCAATTTTGGGCCAAACGGGCTAAAACACTAATGGGTTGGATCGGGCCCAAGGCTAACACATATAAGTTCGCTAATGGACCCAATTTAGCCTCATAACACACTTGAATATAACCCTACACTACAACGGGAGTGGGAAATTGCGGCGGTTCATATAAGGATTTGTCGCGGTTTTAAACCGCCGCAAAACGGAATTCCAACGGTTCGTTAAGCGTCACCTATTAGGGGATGGTAATATGATTTTGCGGCGGTTCTATCGAACCGCTGGCACAACCGCCGCAAAATCAAGAAATAGCGGCACAAGATTTAGAGGCGGTTTAAAACCGCCGCTATCTATCCAACATTGATTTCGACACAAATTTACCAATGGTTTGAAATCGCCGCTAGTTAACGGTCGTTTTTTTCAAAAGTATTTGGCGGCGCCGCTATCTCGTATCCTATTTTTTCAAATTTCTTACGGCTATTTTACAACTGCCGCTATTTTTCGGTTAAATGGCCGCAAAAATATTGTATTGTACACTGGCAATCAACGCTCTTTTTGATTTGAATGTACTAGGTTTTATTTTTTATTTTTTTGTTATTTTTGGAACATTTCTTAATATTAGTAGGTTAAATTATTTTATATCTGAAAAAATTAACTGATGGGTAAATGACATTAGCAAAACTATTAATAAAATTCATATAATTATCCAAATATCAATAAAGTGTACTCCTTACCAAAAGTTGCATAGTCAACACCAAAAAAGTGTATATTAAAAACAAAAACTTCCACAATCCCAAGAGCTACTTTCTAATCTGTCCCTCCAATGAATTCATCCATGCGGCGACGTCTGATGGCAGCTTCCCACCTTGCCCTTGAAGTATACATATCAGAGCACTCTCCATTGCCTGCATCCTTATCTTTCCAACTGCTACTTCATCCTCCATTGTCTGTCTTTTTGTCTTCTCGGCTGCTACTTCATCCTCCACTGCCTAACGTTTTGTCTTCTCGGCAGCTACTTCATCCTCCACTTCCTTCCTTTTTAATTTTTTGGCCGCCAACTCTGCTTGTAGTTCAAGCAGCACCCTTTGGGTCTCCTCCCTTTGAGCTCCATTGCTCGGCTGATGGCAATTCATACCAAAGACTTGACTAGAAGTCGGCCCCAAACCCATGCCACGCACTCTACCCGGGTGTTCCTTTCCGAGAGTTTGAGCAAGCGAATCATTCTGAGACAACAGTCTAGAGGATTCATCACGTTGCTCAATAGCCTCAATTCTTTCCTACACACATAGATAAGCAAATATAAGCATTTATTAGCTAGTTGCTAACCACATAGACTTCCAATATAATTTTAAAAAATAAAACATACGAGAAACTACTTCGCGATTCTCAACACATTACTTACACCAATAGTCCGAGATGCATCATGGATATAGGAGCCATTAGGTCTTTTGTGCGTTAAGAGATACAATTTTCCTCTACCAACTCTCCTCCCTTGTCGTTTCGACTATACCAATAATGATGACAAAGTGAATATGTAGACGAAGAGATGGTTCAAAAACATTCTCAAAAAATGGATTACCTCTTCTTCTCCGAGCCTTGCCATGCTTTTCGATCCGCCAGTGTGGGTGTAAAGCTGCTTTGATCGATTCTCAGTATTTTTCTTACACTTCTTCTATCATGCCATTAAAAGCAAGAGTTACTAGACACTAGTTCTGACTAACTCAATGTAACATAAATAGACTTTTTCTGTTATCAAAAATAAAAATATATTACCTTTGTCTCTTCACTATTGTGATAATCGAGGTACCATCTCCAATGGTCCGCAATAATTCCCGATAGGTGGCATTCAATATTATCTGCAAGAGTCAGTTCTGAGTCATAGCAGTGATGATATAATTTGTTTCTCGTTTCCTTCCAAGCCCTTCCTAGCATTTTTAATATTATACGCTTGATAATTCCTCCACTATCTTCATCAAAATGAAATATTTTCTGCAACAGTAAAATTAAATTCTCAATAGGGTTCAAATTATGAGTCCGGAATGGTACAAAAATATAAGTTTTTACCTTTACACATTCATTATAGACCTTGTCCCTGGTGCGAACCTTTCTCCAGTCTTTCTCGCAGATTGAGAATTTGTCCGAGAACGCCGCTCAGTATACCAGCTTCATCTCCAACTGGTTACAGTTCACTGTTGAACTTGAGTATGATCTTTCTTCCGTTAGGTGGCTTCATAGCTTCCTTCACACTCAATTTGACCTGTTTAGTTGTGCCATCGGATTCTGTAAATCATAGTTATTCTGTGTGAGTAACCATTATGGCCAAGCTGCGATGAAATCATAGGAAAATAGCTGAATGAAAAATTTTATTAAATAAATTCTTGTATACCAATTGTTTTAACATTCCAAAACTAAGTTGTCTTGCGTCCCTTGCTCTTCTGAGCCTCCGATGCAACAAACAGGTTGTCAACATGTTGCTCAAAAAAATCTACCTCATCTACCTCTAGGTCTAAGTCTTCAGGGTTCGGTTCCAAATTTAGAACATCATTCGTGCAAGCCTATGGAGCAGGTGGTGGTTCACTACGGGGCGGACGAAAGGGGCGTAAAGACGAGGATGCGGGGGCACCACTACCACTGGGCGGCGGAATTGGGCAGTCCGCTTGATGGGAAGTTGAAGCCGCAGTAGATCCTACTTGAGGTTGCTGACATGCTGTGTCTAACCGGGATTTCTTCGTGTAACGACCTATCCTGAGCATCTTTCCTCTCTGCATTTGGATCAAAACAAAGTGATAATAATTAATATATAGTTATTAATATTTATTAATATACAAAAAAGATACTAGCAGACACCAGTTAATATTTATTAAACTCTTACATTTATGACATTTTGATAATAAACAATTTATAGTATGAGACCAGAGACTGCAGTTAAGGGTGATGACGGAAGAATAGAGAGCACAATTGAGTAAAGACTGCATATTGATTCTAATTTTTCCACGTCATCATCTGTGCTTTCTATCGTCTGACAACAACACGCCCAAATGCGTACTCTCCTCATGCATGGCCATTAATGATGAGTATAACGAATAATAGTATGATGAATATAATACATAACAGACAAATTACTGCCAAATTTAAGAAGATTGAACTAGTTAAATTTAGATTAATTTGCTTGTGAACTTCCTAACAAGTAAAGATAATAGATAATTTAATCAGAATTATGAAATATACTAACAATTAAAGGTATTAATGAAGTGGCATATGTTAAAAATATAAATTCTCATAATAGATCTATATACACTGAATTGAAAGGAGAAACTAATTAATATTTATTAATTTCTTACTTTTATTTTTTTTATTGATAATAGTTAATATATAGTATGAGAACAGAGGCTGAAGTTAAGGGTTAATTACATAAGAAAAGAGAGCACACATGAGTAAGATGCCATGTTCATTCCATATTTAATGCATGTTATCATCTGCGCTCTCTATCTTCTAACAAAAATACGCCCAAATACCTCATCTTCTCATGTATGATAACTGATTATGAGTATAAAGCATAACAGTAAATATATCCATTATAGTATGATGATAAATCAATTTGATGAATGTAAGTTGATGGAAGCAATTAAATTTGGAAAAATATTTTTACTCAACACCTTGACAAGTGAAGATACTTGTTAGTGGTAGTTAAGAGATATAAGGTTCTTTTCTTGTAAATAGGATTTTTCTTAAGAGCTATTGACAAGAGAAGATGTCCCCATACCCTTCAATTTACATGGCAACAAAATTAATGTGCAATATGATCAATTATTTTTTTTTTCAACTTTCTTTTGTTTGTTCTCTTTCTAACTATTTTAATAAATAACTTAATGGAAATTACATCTACATAAATTGAGACATACATGTGCGTCATTCACAGGCAACCATTATCAGCAACAAAATTCAAGATTAAGCAATGCTCATGAATAATGTATGGCAACAACATTCGCCCAGCAGACCAACCCTATTCCCATTAAGAATATTAAAAACGCATTCAAATATACTATTAAACCCCAACTCAGAATTTTCCATCACTGAATTCTACTCCCCATTAATAAATTAACTCAGGTAATAACATCAGGAAAAGCTTGCATGTCCATTATAAACTCATTATTGGCCTCAATTTCAACCACTAAATCAGCAATTGAGCACAAGGGGACCAGTAGTGCTTACCCGAAGCGGGAGGATTGGATTGACCATGAGAGAGGAACAAGCGGGCCTCGGGCAGAGAGAGAAGGGGCTCGAGGACATGGGCTTGCCGCGGAGACAGACATCTTCCTTCCGACGATGACGACAACGGAAACCGGCGATGGATACGGCAATGCCAAAGCTTCTGGCACAGACATGGAGGAGAAGAACCAGGACGATGCAAGCTT
>NC_029794.2:18930523-18931280 GCF_000816755.2 Arachis ipaensis | reverse complement strand
AACAGTGAATATATACTTAAGTGGGGTTCTCAAAATTTATAAATAACAATAACCATAATAATAAATTTAAAGTGGTTAATTTGCCTTTTTCTAAGAGAATGCAAATATTAATAATAAATAAAATCAGACCAAACTCAAAGTGTTATAATAAAAATATAATTCACAATATAAACAATGTCATTACTGTAGCAGGCTAAGAGAATGCAAATCATAAGAATAAGAAACACCAGATAATACGATGATATTAATATTTTTTTACAGTTATAATATAATAATATTTACTGATTATAAATTAATATGATTGTATTAATTTGGGTTAAAATAAATTACTAAATTATTTGGATAAATTAAACTATGTTAAAATTTTAAGTTATGAATGCAATGCGTAATTATAAATCTTAATTAATTAATTTATGTCTATTAATTAATCTATGTCATCTTGTCAATATAATAGTCATGATTATAGAATGTAATTCATTAAACAATTTTACCACTTGGGGTTTTCCTGTATATATATATATATATATGAATGACAAATCCATAATATAAAAGTCTCGAATTTGTATGAATCATTAATCTAACAAGTCAATATTAATTAATTAAAGACATATATACTAATTTGAGATTAATTTCCAACAAATTCATTGTTTCTTCATCAAATTCAACATCTAAGGAGAAGATCACAATCAGGGATTTTTTATTTTTATAAATTAAATAAATGTAATAATTACTAAAGTAAATAATTTAAAAAATATTT
>NC_029794.2:18927965-18930501 GCF_000816755.2 Arachis ipaensis | reverse complement strand
TATGGTAAACGAGATATATGTATTTTTTTTAAAAAAGAATTTTGAAAATAATAAAAAATATTAATAATATCAATAATTCAAATTTTTAGCATGCAATTAGTACATAAAAAGATTGATAGAAGAGATTAAAATGGATATGCTTGATCAATTTTAGTCCATTTTAAAATATATGGATTAACACGCTGCCCACTATTAATACGGTTACCTTTTTTTTAATTACCCACTTTTTTAAAAATTTAAAATATAATTTAAATACACCTGATTTATTTAATGACCCAGTTAATGCATGTCACTACTCTATTGGTATATAATATGAAATCTTTTTTACTTAAATTATATTTCAAATTTTATGTGCTTCCATGCAACAAATAAAATTGATATGTGCTCCCGTATGAAAAATAAAAGGAGCGAGTGAATATGGAAGAAAGCAAATGTGCTATCCACTATTGATAATGGGTAGTTACAAATATATTTCTTCCAGCACACTATTAATAATGGGCAGTTACAAATATATTTTTAACTATACATTATTAATATATTTGTTTCTTCCATATTCACCTACTTTTTTCGTTTGTTGTACCGAAATACATATAAATTTTATTTGTTGCATGGGAGTACATAAACATTTGAAATATAATTTAAGTAAAAAAGATTTCATATTATATACCAATAGAGTAGTGACATGCATTAACGGGGTCATTAAATAAATTACGTGTATTTAAAATATATTTTAAATTTTTAAACAGTGGGTAGTTAGAAAAGAGGTAACCGGTATTAACAGTGGACAGTTTAATGGTTTCCAAGTAAACGTGTTAATCCCTATCATTTAAAATGGACTAAAATTGATCAAATATATCCATTTTAATATCTTATACCAACCTTTTTATGTACTAATTGCATATCAAAAGTTTGGATTATTGATATTATTAATATTTTTTATTATTTTCAAATTAAAAAAAAATACATTTATCTCGTTTACCGTATAAACGAGATAAACACGTGTCGCATACATTTGTCTTATCTCGTTTACACCTTATCTCGTTTACACTATAAACGAGATACATGCAAAATTATCTCGTTTACAGTGTAAACGAGATAAGAGAGAAGTATTTATTTCGGTAAATATTTTTTAAATTATTTATTTTGATAATTATTACATTTATTTAATTTATAAAAATAAAAAATCCTTTACAAAAGATAAAAGATGACTATTAAACAGATCTTGAGTACCTCTAATATTTTCTTAAAAAACGAGGTAGTAGTCCAGGCCTTGCTAGCTGGACACAGTCATTGAGTTCAATTCAGTCCCAATTTTTCATAAGACAAGTCAGACTAATGCTAAAAATTTGAGTCAACAGATATCATTCTCCTCTAAAGTTTTATTGAGGTCAAAGATTAGCATGGAAGCATTGTATCCTTTAAAGACAACCTCATCAGAACTATCTGGCACAACGTCTTCTTCAAGCATTGAATCTTGAACTATCTTGCCTGTTTTTTCTGGAGTTTCTTGAATCCTTTCCTGAGCTAAACCTGACGGATACACCATAGGCAATAAAGTTCTTAGAATTTACAAATTTTACAAAAAAAAACATGATTCAGTTTCACATTATAAACTGCTTGTTTGGCTTACGTTCCCAAAGTTTTGTAAGACCTCTTTCTATAAGAGTGAATTCCTCCTGAGGTGCAATTTCAAGTTCAACAATCAGACTATTCTCATAACGTGCCTGCACAAATTAAAAAAGGTGCAATCTGAAAAGGTGCATTAATTGGTAGCTAAAAGTCATCAACACCACTAATAAGAGGCACTTTCTATTCTTCATCAGCAACATTTCATGCTTCATGTCAACTAAAGAACATGCCAACTAGACACTATGGTAACTAATTAACTAATAAAGTACCAAATAAACCTTAATTTGAATTTAGAATCCCAAACTAAAAAAGAAATTAAAAGTAAAATTAATATAAAGTATGTAATATAAAAGAAGCAATAAAAAGTGCCAGCTAGCAAATTAAAATCCATTCCTTAAAATTCTAAACCGATCTCAATAGTATGCAATAAAAAGAAGCAAATATTATGATAGCCTTGTCAAATCATACTGTGCAACATCAAAGGAAACCAAGCTTTGGAAATAAATAAATAAATAAATAAATAAATAAATAAAGAATAATAATAAGAAAATACTAAATTCAAGAATCTGGTGAACAACCTTTGGAAAGATCATATTTCATGGTCAGCTACCAGGCTATGAGTAACTAGATACAGTCAATAATAGTCAGAATTCTACATATTTCACGTATTGAATCACGTTCATTGCTCTTATGTTACAATAAAATTGCAAGTTGACACTAATACAATATTACTACAATATATAATCTGAAAAATTCACTTCATGTTTCGATGTTCTAATCCAAGCATTGTAAGATTTAACGAACAAAGTTAACTTACAAAATTACATCCACATCCTATTTTCCTTTTCAACTTTCTTCTTTCAATTCATCTCCTTAGGAAGTAACAAAAAAAAAAAAAAAGGAGGAA
>NC_029794.2:18911275-18927701 GCF_000816755.2 Arachis ipaensis | reverse complement strand
ATTAAATTCAATCATATGGAGTAGAGAAAGGGCTATGATCTTGTTGGACTAATTAACAATTTACTATAACATGATCTCGTGCATATTCAGATTTGAGAGTCAAATATTTGACATTTATTCCAGAAACATACATATAATTATTTACTTACCCATTTAGTACATCATTTCACAAAAGAAAATAAAAAAAAATGGCACACTTGTAAATTATGTGATTTAGGTAAATATTGTATTCTTTAATCTGGTGAAAGAGAGTGATGAATAACAAATGAGCAAATCAGTGGTGGTTTGTCCCTATTATCTTATTGAACAAATTGAAGGGCCGTTGAGATATGTATATGTTAAGGGGTAGCTACTGTACAGTAGTGCTTTATATATGTTTACTAGAAAGATATGTATATGTTTATTCCAAAAACATACATTTAAATAAACATTACTGAACTATGCAGAATAGTTAGCAACCGGCCCTATCCCCATTGAGTTAAACTATTGTACCCAATTAAATGGCTAAACAAATCGCAAAAAATCCATAATGTACCTTCACCTCCTCCAGTATTTATTGCGAAAGAAATAGGTTCGTACTAGTTACGAATCTGAAGCCAAATTTATTGCGGTACTTTGTTCTGAATTGAAGCAATCCTTACAATGTCCAGAGTCTCAAATATGTAAGGCCTTTGGAAAGTGTCTTTTAATTACAGGATCATAAAAGCACTGAATTTACTATGGCAGGTTGAAATATAGTAAAAGACCCTTTTTGCAAGAAGACATATGACATTGTACCGTCCTAATTTCTCCATGCGCTATAGTAATAGCATCACCTATGTGCCTGTGTGCTGAGAATGCATCCAGCCATGACTGAACTGGCAACATGTTGAACCACAGGTCTTTTGTGAATGATATTGCGTACTCCAGCAAAAAGAACGGGGAGGCCTCTTCCATCGCCTTGCAAAACAAGACACTAGAGCCACAAAGAAAGAGGTCCCTCTCTTCCAATTTTCCTGGTAAGTTCGATCATGTCAATCAATATATAACTTCAATTACAATATACTAACAAATTACAAATTATGCCATATTAAGACAAAATATGTTATTAAAATCACATGGTCCAGGTGGATCAATTATAACTAATGAGTAATATACATCAAGTGTTTCCATGTTCTAATTTCTATTATATGGTAGTTGCTAATTAATAGAATAATACTGCACATGTCCTAAATTGGTAACTAAATACACTCCCTAATCGACAGCCTATTCGCAAGCATCGATGGCATCAGTGGTGGGTTCTTCTAAGTCGTCGTCCCTTCTCAATGACAAACCTTCGACGTCAAACTCAGACAACCCAATCAAAATCGGTTGGGGGGAAATTCGAAGCAACATTGTCCTATGTCTTCACCCATGTTAAACATATCCCTTGGGTTCACATGGACTACTACACTCCATTCTTGATCAACTTCATCATTCACATAGTATACAAGGTGAGCTTCAGATGCAAGAATGTACGGTTTGTCATCTTCTCAATCACCAGTATGAATTGGATGAGAGAAGTTGACCAATGTGTGCCCACAAGGAGTCTTGTTTTATACCTCTATCAGAGGTGGTGTTTGCCTAGATACATCAAGAAGACTGTGAATTGACCACTGTAATTTAACTTAATGATGTCCACTATTTTTACGTAATACGAGACGCTACCAACAGCAACATTACTACCGCGCTTGCTTGCATAACTCCTAGTGTCCGAAGTGACATAAATCGCGCTATTTTGGGTTTTCAACCCTTCCTCTCTCGACAGAGTTCTAAACTTAAATCCATTTATGTTGTAAGATGTAAAGCGGCTAGCTTGAACATTAGGCCCACATGCAAGCCACTACAATTCGTTCGGATGCATGGTGCTTCCCAATGGAACTGGCAGGGAACAATTACCTGTTTCATCAGCTTGGGATACAAACGACACGACACCATTTGAATACAAAATGGAGTAATGATAACAGGATTCACCTCATGCTTGAACCACTCAGGAAATTCTCTGTGCACAACACTGTCTATGTGAGACTGGGACCTTGTCCTACTTCGTAATTTTTTCTTTGTGATGGCCTTAAAATCATTGGATAGGTCACAATAATTTCATGTCAGGATCTCCAACTATAGTAGATCATTTGAAGTCCATAATTTCAAAAGCACTTACTCTAAGAATTTTTCCACGGCCAGGCAATTGACCAATATGTGATGATGAGCTTGGAATTTTTCAGTTGGTGTGAGAGTGTAAAAAGAAGCATCCCCGACAGCCTTTCCAACCTCTGGGTACATGGTTGCACATTCATCAAGCATAAGATCACGCATTGGTCGATTAATCCTACTCTCGACATTATCTAGGTACCTTGAACAGAATACAAGAATCTCCTCAAATAAGTACCCATCTGCAATTGAGCCCGCTGGCTGTGATCTGTTACACACGTACTGCTTGAGACGACATAGGTACCTTTGAGGATATAACACTTGTCATTTGCCGAAATTAAAAACATAAACACAAATTTGTTTGATGATTACCTTTCAATTGGGTATATCCACCTATAATGCACTAGGCCACCGAGACTCACCTCCTCGACCAGATACACTGTCAAGTGAACCATGACTGTGAAGAAAGAAGAAGGGAAAATCATCTCCATGCGGCACAGAGTATGAACCACATGATCCTGAAGGAGAGGATGTTATTGAGGGTCTATGGATTTGCTGCATAATCGGTGAAAAAAGGATGATAAATCCGCCAGGACAGAAGACACTGGGGCAGGCAATGCATTCCTTAACGCAATTGGCAGTAGATGTTCCATTAGAATGTGACAGTCGTGGCTTTTCAAGCCCGACAACTTGCACTGCCGTAAGTCAACACAGCGGGATATGTTGCTAGAGTATCCATCTTGAAAGACCACGTTCTTGATAATTCTTAGAAAGAGCTCCTTTTGTGGATTGGTCATAGTAAAGATGGCGGATGGGTACTTTTCGTCTTCCCGTGGCCACAAACTATGCTTGACTCCCATCGACTAGAGGTCTCTTCGAGCTTTAATGTGGTCTTTAGACTTACCTTTCTCGTTCAGTATAGTAAAAACTATGTTGTCGCACACATTCTTCTCTATGTGCATGACATCAAGATTGTGACGCAATCCATTGTTCTCCCAATATAGCAGCTCAAAGAATATACTCCTCTTCTTCCAAGGAGACTCGTCTTGCACGGTAGTTTGTTGTCCGCGTGTCATTTTCCCTGTAATCGATTGCACCTTGCCAAATTGGACATGCACACCCTCTAATTGCCGGACAATGTCTCCACCAGAGAATTTGACAGGTGGACCTCTATCCTCTATCTTTCCATCAAAGGAGTACCGGTCTTTTCTATATTTGTGGTCATTATTCAGAAAGCGACGATGACCCACGAAACACTATTTCTGATTGTGTGTGAGCCGGTTAGTTTCAACATCCAAATTGCATGCAGGACAGGCTCTCCCACCGTATGTATTCCACCCAGATAAGTTGCCTAAGCCTAGAAAATTACTGATTGTCCACATCAACGCAGCATACATCTTGAAGGTTTTTTTCTCGACTGCATCGTAAGTTTCAACACCAACCCATAACTGCTTCAACTTATTGATCAAGGGCTCTAGGTAAACATCTATGTCATTTCTAGGCATTTTAGGATCAGCAATAACCATAGAGAGGATAAACGAAGTGGGTTTCATGCAAATTCAGGGGGCATGTATACAAGATAAGAACCACGGGCCAAATTGAGTACTTCGAGCTCATGTTTCTAAAAGGGTTAAAGCCATCGCTAGCTATGGCTAGGCGAACACTACGCAGATCACCGGAGAAGTTGGGATATCGTCTATCAAATGACTTCCATGTCTCGGCGTCCCTTGGATGCCTATACATACCATCAGAGTTAGGACCTCTCTTATGCCACAACATGTTAACGGCTGTCTTACTAGACATGTATAACAGCTACAATTGTGGAATAAAGGGGAAGTAACGAAGAATCTTTGCCGCTTGTAGTTTTCCGTTCTTCTTAACAACCATCTTGATCATCACCCTAGAGTTCCACAACCATCTCGATGTCCCACACCGCTTGCATTTGGTCAGCTCTTGGTCGTTGCCCTGGTATAGCATGCAGTCATTTGGACATGCATCTATCTTCTTGTACACGAGACCGAGCTTTCTTGTGACTTTCTTGGCATCGTGCACAGTGCTAGGAATCCGGGCATGCTCAAAGGCGTCTGCGAGCAACTCCAATATCATTCCAAAGGTCTTATCGCTCACTCCGCACATGGACTTTATATGATAGAGCCTCACCAAGAAAGACAGCTTAGAGAACTTTGAACATCCTGGTATAACTCCTGCTCTCCATCATCGAGTAGGTCATGAAAATTGCGGGCCTCATGACAAGGTTCATTGTATAAGTAAGGCAACTCATCCGCATCGGCACCAGCATGTTCATTCTCTGAGTCTTCTTCGTCGCTGTGAAGTCTTGAGAATTTGAATGCCTCGTGGACCATATCAAGCATCGGGGCATTGAAGTTTCTTTCGAGTTGATCTTCTTGTCCGTCACTAGAGCTCTATACCACGCGTCTCTCACCGTGATAGATCCAAAATGTGTAACTAGATGGGAAAGGGTTTATCAGCAAATGATCGAACGCATCCTCTCTATTTTGTAAAAGGCCGAACCCACACGTCGGATATGGACAACGTATCATCTCATCGGATGATGCATTGGCAAATGCAAAATCTAAGAATATGGTCAAACTGTTCCTATATTCTGCACCAACTCGTGGCTTTGGAATCTGGTGCACGAAATTACAATCACACTTTTGCAACTCCGCACAACTAACCAGCAAGTGCACTGGGTCGTCCAAGTAATACCTTACGTGAGTAAGGGTCGATCCCACAGAGATTGTCGGCTTGAAGCAAGCTATGGTTATCTTGTAACTCTTAGTCAAGATATCAATAATTCTCAGATTTAATTGTAAAAAGTAAAAGAACATGAAATAAATACTTGTTATTCAGTAATGAAGAACAGGTTGAGACTTTGGAGATGCTTTGTCTTCTAAATCTCTGCTTTCCTACTATCTTCTTCTTCATGCACGCAAGGCTCCTTCCATGGCAAGCTTTATGTTGGGCATCACCATTGTCAATGGCTACTTCCCGTCCTCTCAGTGAAAATGTTCCAAATGCGCTGTCACCACACGGCTAATCATCTGTCGATTCTCGATCATGTCGGAATAGGATCCATTGATCCTTTTGCGTCTGTCACTACGCCCAACACTCGCGAGTTTGAAGCTCGTCACAGGCATCCCTTCCCAGATCCTACTCAGAATACCACAGACAAGGTTTAGACGTTCCGGATCTCAGGAATGACTGCCAATAATTCTAGCCTATACCATGAAGGTTCCAATCTTAGATTAGAAACCCAAGAGATACACATTCAAGCTTGATTGCATGTAGAACGGAGGTGGTTATCAGGCACGCGTTCATAAGTGAGAATGATGATGATTGTCACGGATCATCACATTCATCAGGTTGAAGTGCGAATGAATATCTTAGAATAGAAGCAAGCGTGATAGAATGGAAAACAGTAGTAATTGCATTAATTCATGAAGAACAGCAGAGCTCCTCACCCTAACAATGGGGTTTAGAGACTCATGCCGTAGAGAATACAATAAGAAACGTGTAAAGTGTCACGAGGTACAAGATGAATCACTAAAAGTAGTTTTTATAGTAAACTGGTGACCTAGGATTTCAGAAAATGAGTAAGCTAGGGTGTTTAATGTAAAAATCTACTTCCGGGGCCCCTTGGTGTGTGCTTGGGCTGAGCATTGAAGCTTTCATGTGTAGAGACTTTTCTTGGAGTTAAACGCCAGCTTTTGTGCCAATTTGGGCGTTTAACTCCAGTTTTTATGCTAGTTCCGGCGTTAAACGCCAGAATTCTTGAGCTGACTTGGAACGCCTGTTTGGGCCATCAAATCTCGGGCAAAGTATGGACTATTATATATTGCTGGAAAGCCAGGATGTCTACTTTCCAACGCAATTGAGAGCGCGCCAATTGGGCTTCTGTAACTCCAGAAAATCCACTTTGAGTGTAGGGAGGTCAGAATCCAACAGCATCTGCAGTCCTTTTTCAGCCTCTGAATCAGATTTTTGCTCAGGTCCCTCAATTTCAGCTAGAAAATTAAAAATATAATAAAAACTAATTAAAATATACTAAAAACATACTAAAAACAATGCCAAAAAGCGTATAAATTATCCGCTCATCAGAATCCAACTCTTATCAATATCTAATTTAATGAAATAATAGAATGACAAAAATTCATAAAATAAAGTCAAACCACCAGAAAAAAGTTGATAATTAACAATTAAATAAATTAAGGGAGTGTATAATATGACATAGTCATACTTCTTGATATAAAATGGGAGAATAACTCTTAAAAGAAAAAATAGAAAACACATTTACTAGCAATCAGGATAATACACAGCTAACAAAATTATTTGAGAAAGTTGCTTACTCATTGAAAAATTCTACACTTTCAAAAAAAATTACTAGAAGAAAGAAACTCTGGTCCAATGCCAAAAATTTGAAATGAAAAAAAAAAATTCCTTCCTTAAAAAAAAACAAAAACGGGGAATATTATATTAATTTGAGAAATAATAAAATGAGAAATTAATATTGTATTACAATATAATGTATGAGTTGGCGAACTAAACAATATATAAATAGAAATAGGTAAATCAAACGGGTAAAAGTGATAACAAACAGGATAGTTTTATGTTTGGAAACACCCAAAATAAAAGTATCAGAATCTATTGAAATGCTAACTCATAATTTTCTCTGTCCTTGTTATTCTATAGTAGAAATACGACATATATAAAGGAGAAGTTGAACAACACATCCTGTATTTAATTATAGTTATATGCTTATATACAATAGGGTGGGTTCTTCTTACTCATCTTCTTTCACATCAGTATTTTGATGATACAATTTATATTAGCAATTATCCACTAGTTCCTAAACCAAATGCATGTGGTTTCATATTTGAGGAAACATAGCTGTGTCAAAGGTTGTAAATAACTTGATAACTAATTGGAATATGATGATTAATTTTAGCTAGATTCCAATTACTGAAATATAATGTAAAAAGAAACAGAAGCAAGAAGCTCTAGCGGGAGTTCAAGTTCAAATGACCCTTTTATGTTTAATATTTCAGTCTTGAAAAATAAGTGTGATGTTCTTATATATTAAAATTGTGGAATTGAAGTTATATGAAATCTAACTGATCTATTAATTAGATCACATAAGAACACAAGAGATATATTAAAATAAATGATGAAGACTTCATTTGAGTATAGGATTGACTCATTATTTTACACATCTTGTGAGATTGTAATTGTCTTTACCTAACTTCTAAGCTATTAATTGTATATTATTCAAGAAATTCATAACCAATAATTGCTTTCTTTCTTTCATTATTTCAAGCATTTGTAGGTATAGTTCTTCAAACATTCAATTTAAAAGTAATTAGCAAAATAGAACTGAAAGCTATCTTTGTTTTTAGGATAAAATTAATTATTTGAATTTAATGTACCCGCAGGACCAGATAGCAAAATAGCTCTTCTTGCTAGATAAAAGTTTCTGGTGTGCTTGGAAAAATCAATATGCTTCAAATGAATATGTGCAGCACTTGTCAACAACACTCGAGTTTTTTCGCTGCCATTGTCAATATAATATGGAAATATGAACAACAATAACAACAACAACAATAATAGAAAATTTATTTTTATGTACTAGTAGTAAAAAATAGTTACTTTTTTTACCCTATAAACAAGATTTATATACACACCTGCTCCTACCCAATTCCAAGAAGGTGAGTGCCAAAAATTTATCAAAAGAGAAGAAAAAGGTGAGACAATATAATGAAATTTAAAAGCGTGCTAATTGAAGTTCAAATCAGTAATTTAATTTGTACATAACAATCCTAAATTTTACTGTTTCAAGTTGGTAGAACAACTTGAGTAATAGATAGGGATGTCCGCCAGGGACCTGGGTCTCCACGGATATCCGCAGATTTTTGTAAAAATTAATAAAAATTGAAAAAAATGAAAAAAATTAGAGAAAATCAAAGATAATCCTACATCGACAAAAAAATAATTTAAAGTTAAAATCATATAATAACTCAACAAATCAATAATATAAAAATTGATAAGATGTACGCAAAACTTCGATTGGATCAAGCTTTTGTCCAATGAATCAGACAATGAACCATTTTTTATCATTGCCATCCTCCTTCAAACTAAAACTCCACACTGAGACGCAATTTTCATGACCTACATTAGACATTAAACGTACTCAAATTATCAATGAAGGGAAATGAAATTGGCAAATAAGCCTATACATATATGGAATCTCAGAATTTCATGAAATCTAAAAGTATATCAGTGCGACTGTTAAACTTAACAAATTCCATAATTCAAATATTGAATGAAAACCGTGTAAAATTGTTTATTGAATTATCAACAAGTCAATAATTCAAAAATATAAATTAAAAATTAAAAATAAAAAATTCAGAACTCAGAACCTAATTACCCTAAATCAGAAATTTAGAATCAAATCAACCCTAATTAGAAATCAGAATCAGAAAATTCAAAACTCAGAACCGAATTACCCTAATTCAAAAATTCAGAATCAAATTAACCCTAAATATAAATTAGAATCAGAAATCAAAATCATATCAACGTAACTTAGAAATATAAATTACAAAACCAGAAATTTATAATCGGAATCAGATTAACCTATATTAACTCAAAAATATTAATCAGAATCAGAAATCAAATTCATATCAACCTAATTCAAAAATATAAAACACAGAAATTCAGATTAATCGGAATCTCATTAATTCCGAACAAAAAAATTCCTGACCCTAACTCAGAAATCTAAATTTAGAGAAGGGGATGGAAGACGAGGGTTGACTTACCTGAACCTGACGGAGAAAAGGGGAAGGAAGACCAGCGAAGACCGGCGATGCGAAGAGGAGAAGATGACAACTGGCGACAAGTCTGCTGCGACCAGGAGAAGACAATGACGTTCCCGAGTCTGCTGTGACCAGGAGAAGAAGACGACATTGCTGCGAGCCCGCGACGGTGAGCTCGACTGCCTCGACACCTTTAGGGAGAGACTGAGCCACTCAGGGGGACTGGGGTGGGAGGCGGCGCTGAGGGACCAGAGGGTGGAAGGCGGCGGGCAGCGGTCGGCTTTCGGCGGTCAGCGGGAAGGAGACAGGAGGGGCTGAGGGTTTGAGGAGGAGTAGAGACGAGAATCTCAGTTCAGTTCTCGCTCTCTGAAGTTTGAAGCAGCCAAGCAGGGATTGAGGGATAAGGGAATGTGACGGCTAGGGTTATGGTTAAACTCCACGGGGCGGGGACCTCTACCCCCGCCCCGCCCCGTTTATTATATGGGGCCCCGTCCCCCGTCTCCGTGGATAAAAATTATCCCCCATACCTGTTTCCCGACGGGTAAATCCCGCGAGTACCCGCTCCGCCGGAAATTTTTGCTATCCCTAGTAATAGAACAAATAAATCTGCGAAGTGGTTTGCCATTAATTTATAGGTCTTTAAATTATAAATAAATACTAAGTAAATTCTCGAAAAGATTTTGTGCAAGACTTATTGGTTCTTGACAAATGAAATACCTGTCATAGTTGAAGGTACAGGAACACACCCCAAATATTTCAAATCTCCAAGATATCCACTTGTCAGAGAACCTGCTTCAAGGCAAACAAAAAGAATACATAAATAAGCTTAAGTTAAGACAAATTTAGAATGTTACTCTAAGAATTAGAAGAAACATTGAAAAACGGTAACCAAGATATTCCTAAGCTAATGAAAGATCTTGAGAATAAAATCATGGAAATTTCAGCATTGAAATAAGAAATAGAAACATTCAAAAAGATAATCAAGATGTTACTAAGCTGGTGAATGATCTTGAAAAGAAAAATGCAGAATTTTCAACAAAGAAGCAAGAATTAGAAGAGGCATTGAAAACTAGTAACCAAGATATTGCTAGGCTGACGAAAGATCTAGAAACAATGAAGAAAACATATGGTTTACAGTGCTCACAGTTGGAAGCAGAAATCAAGGGTGCTAAAGGAGAGTTAAAAGAGAAGTCACAAGAATATGAGCATCAGTTGGAATCATTAAGTAATAAGATTAGAGAGAATGAGGCCTCTTATGAGTCTCAGTATCAAAAGTGGAACCTAAAAGTTATCCAATTTCAGAAAGCTACAACTTTTTAGCTTAGTTCGATGAGGGTAAAATTATAAATGTGTTAATGTCAATTTTTTATTTATTTATTTACATCATTTCCAATCTTACAACTTAGAAAATTTTCAAAAATCAAGTTCTTGAAATTGTCTTAGGAAACTGTTAAGGAGCATGTGCTAAATGAGCCAAAGCAATAAACACAAACATATCAAGACTCAATGGTTCAGAAATTTGAGAAAAATTAAATCTAAATGTTAAATTGGGAAAGAAAAATATGGGCAAAATTAATCGATCAACGTTGTTGAAACCAAGATTCAGAAGGCACAAAGATTAAATTGATGCAAGATTAATTTATCAACAGACATAAAAAAAATTGGGACAAAGGAGAGGAACATACGACTGAGAGGGAGTCTCTTGCAATCGGCAACGCACAACAGGGCAAGGGGAGAAGGCTGCTGATGATGACATAGGGACGGATGGCTAGGGAGAACGCCGACGACGTCACGGACATGCACGGCAGGAGAAGACTCAGACGACCCCTTCCACTTTACCTTCGAGCACGGGAGCTACACGGCGGAGGGAGGAGATTGGTGACCGGAACGAACGATGAAGCGGACGTGGCTTCTGGAACTAACGGAGGGAAGAGTCATGACAGTGGGAAAGGAGACCAGTGATTGACTTATGGTGCACGAATTGTAAATCACACTTTTTACAACTCGTACCACTAACCAGCAAGTGCACTGGGTCGTCCAAGTAATACCTTATGTGAGTAAGGGTCGATCCCACGGAGATTGTTGGCTTGAAGCAATCTATGGTTATCTTGTAACTCTTAGTCAGGAAAATAATAAAATAATTCACTTATCAAATTTGATTTCAAGGAATAAAAGGGGAGAACACAAATTATACTTGTATGCAATGATGGAGAATATGTTGGAGTTTTGGAGATGCTTTGTCTTCTGAAATTCTGCTTTCCTCTGTTTTCTGATTCCGCACGCACGTCCTCCTCATCACGTGCATAGAGCTGTTTTGGGCGTTCAACGCCAGCTTTGGATCCTTTTCTGGCGTTGAACTCCAACTTGTAACGTGTTTCTGGCGCTGGACGCCAGACTGCAACATAGAACTGGTGTTGAACGCCAGTTTACGTCATCTATCCTTGAGCAAAGTATGGATTATTATATATTGCTGGAAAGCCCTGGATGTCTACTTTCCAACGCAATTGGAAGCGCGCCATTTGGACTTCTGTAGCTCCAGAAATTTCATCCTGAGTGCAGAGAGGTCAGAATCCAACAGCATCAGCAGTCCTTTTTCAGCCTGAATCAGATTTTTGCTCAGCTCTCTCAATTTCAGCCAGAAAATACCTGAAATTATAGAAAAACACACAAACTCATAGTAAAGTCTAGAAATATAAATTTTGCCTAGAAACTAATGAAAATAAACTAAAAACTAACTAAAACATACTAAAAACTATATGAAATTAACCCCAAAAAGCGTATAAAATATCCGCTCATCACAACACCAAACTTAAACTGTTGCTTGTCCCCAAGCAACTAGATAAATATAGAATATCAATAAGTCAAGAAGCAATAATGTCTCAGAGTTTTTTTGAATGAAGCTCAGATTCTAATTAGATGAGCGGGATTAGTAGCTTTTTGCTTCCGAACAGTTTTGGCACCTCACTTTATCCATTAAAGCTCAGAGTGATTGGCATCTATAGGAACTTAGAATTCAGATAGTGTTATTGATTCTCCTATTTTAGTATGATGATTCTTGAACACAGCTACTTTATGAGTCTTGGCCGTGACCCTAAGCACTTTGTTTTCCAGTATTACCACCGGATACATAAATGCCACAGACACATAATTGGGTGAACCTTTTTAGATTGTGACTCAGCTTTGCTAAAGTCCCCAATTAGAGGTGTCCAGGGTTCTTAAGCATACTCTTCTTTTGCTTTGGACCTTGACTTTAACCGCTCAGTCTCAAGTTTTCACTTGACACCTTCACGCCACAAGCACATGGTTAGGGACAGCTTGGTTTAGCCGCTTAGGCCAGAATTTTATTCCTTTAGGCCCTCCTATCCACTGATGCTCAAAGCCTTAGGATCCTTTTTATTTACCCTTGCCTTTTGGTTTTGAGGGCTATTGGCTTTTTGCTCTTGCCTTTTGGTTTTAAGAGCTTTGGCTTTTTCTGCTTGCTTTCTCTTTTTCTTTCTCTATACTTTTTTTTCTGCAAGCTTTGTTCTTTGCTGCTTTTTCTTGCTTCAAGAATCATTTTTATGATTTTTCAGATTATCAATAACATGTCTCATGTTCATCATTCTTTCAAGAGCCAACATATTTAACAGTCTTAAACATCAAATTCAAAAGACATATGCACTGTTCAAGCATTCATTCAGAAGATAGAAAGCATTACCACCACATGTAAATCATTAGAATTTTTCTTGTTAAGAACTCGAAATTTATTGCCTCTTATTCTGAAGATCTACTATTTTATTCATGTTTGCTGATGATGAGAAAAATAAATTATAACTTAATTGAAATTAAGATCAAAATAGGTATGCTAATTACTACTACTTATATCTACTTTCTAAGGTAAACTCCTATAATGGCAACTATCACAGAGTTAAAGCAAAAATTAGAATTTAAAAACCTTTGTTCTGGGAAGTGGATGTTCCTCTAATCTGCGGGATGCTTGGTCCTTCAAAAGATAATTTCTGGCGCTTCAATTCCCTTAAATCACACCCTTGCTCCTCCTGTTCTTTAAGCATATAGCAAAGAATGCTACTTTGTTCCTTCTGTTCTTTCTTTATTTGTTCCATAGCTTCTTGCATCTTGGTAATAGATGTTTCAAGATACTCCCAGTATTCAGATTGAGGGATTTCTGGGAGAAATTTCTGTGTTTTCTTCTTGATGGGGTCATCCTGTGCTTGTTGTTTTTCCATTGATGCTTTGGTGATTGGCCGCTCAACTGAGATAAATCTTGTCAGGGTGGGTATGAACAATCTTTCCTCTGACCAAGGTCCGATAGTCATAGATAGCAGATCCAGATAGTCTTTGCTTGTCTGTATGCCACATATTAGCATAGAACTCCTAGACCATATTCCTTCCCACTTTCGTTTCAGGATTAGCTAGGATCTCCCAGTTCCTGATTTGAATTTGCTCCTGGATCTCTGGATATTCGTCTTCTTTCAGATCGAATCTAACTTTCGGGATCACTGATCTTAGACCCATTATTTTGTAATAATAGTCTGAATGTTCTTTAGTTAAGAACTTCTCTTGATTCCAAAGTGGTTTTGGAACGCTTTCTTTCTTGCCTCTTGGAGTGGGTTGTTTTCCTTTAGGAGCCATGATCTTAGTGATCACGGATAAGCACACCAAACTTAGAGGTTTGCTTGTCCTCAAGCAAAAAGAAAAGAAAGGAGAGGGAGAGAAGGAGAGCTAGGTGCAATGGTGGATGGGAGGGGAGGGAGGCCGAACCCATATTTAAAGGGAGAGAGGGGTGGGTTTTCAAAAATAGGGAGGAAGATAAGATAGAAGATATGATTTTTAAGAAAAATTTAAGTATGATAAGAAAAGATATAATTTAAAATTGAAGAAATATGAAAGATATTTGAAAAAGATAGATTTGGATTTTTGAAAAAGATATTGATTAGTTGAAAAGATTTTTGAATGAAAAGAGATAGATTTGTTTTGAAAATTTTGAAAAAGAGTTGAATTGGATAAAAAGAGGATTTGTGCTTATGGATTAAGATACATTTGATATTTTTAAAATAGGGTTTTTGGAAATTAGGAATTTTAGAAATCAAGGTTCTTAACATGTTTATGCAAGAAATCATGAATTGAAACATGAAAATTAAAATTAGAATGAAAAATATGAAGTAAAAACGAATTCACCTCCTCCCTACCATCCTGGCGTTTGAACGCCCAAACGCTGCATGTTTTGGGCGTTCAACGCCCAAATGCTGCCTCTCCTGGGCGTTCAACGCCCAGCTGTTGCTTCTTTCTGGCGTTGAATGCCAGGAACTCCTTTGTCACTGGGCGTTTTTCTAAACACCCAGGACGCTGTAAATCTGGCGTTAAACGCCCAGATGGCTATCCTTACTGGCGTTCAACGCCCAGTGGATGTTTCTTTTGGGCGTTGAACGCCCAAAACAGACTCTTACTGGCGTTTTCTTGCCAGTGAGCTCTTTTTCTCTGTTTTGTGTGCAGAATCCTTCTGTAACCCTGTGAACTTATACAATTGACTCTTTACCTTAGTATCAGTGAACTTTATATAAACAAATAAAATCAAGAATAGGGCAAAATGCTTAGAGGAAGTGATGCCCCATGGCTGGGTTGCCTCCCAGCAAGCGCTTCTTTATTGTCTTTAGCTGGACCTTGCTGAGCTTTTAATCTAGCTTTAGCCTTGAGCACTCTTGCTCAACATTGCCTTCAAGATAGTGCTTGATTCTTGATTCTCTGTCCATTAACAATGAACTTCTTGTCAGAATCAATATCTTGAAGCTCCACATAACCATATGGTGATACACTTGTAATCACATATGGTCCCCTCCACCGGGACTTCAGTTTCCCGGGGAATAGCCTGAGCCTAGAGTTAAATAACATAACCTTTTGTCCTGGTTCAAAGATTCTAGATGACAGCTTTCTGTCATGCCACTTTTTTTATTTTTCTTTATAAAGCTTGGCATTTTCGAAAGTAGTGAATCTGAAATCCTCTAGCTCATTTAGCTGGAGCAATCTTTTTTCTCCAGCTAATTTGGCATCAAAGTTTAGGAATCTGGTTGCCCAATAGGCTTTATGTTCCAGTTCCACGGGCAGGTGGCATGCCTTTCCATACACAAGTTGGTATGGAGAGGTCCCTATAGGAGTCTTGAATGCTGTTCTGTAAGCCTACAGAGCATCATCCAAGTTTCGTGCCCAATCCTTTCTACGGGTACTTACAGTCCGTTCCAGGATTCTTTTTAGTTCTCTGTTAGAGACTTCAGCTTGCCCATTTGTCTGTGGATGATATGGAGTCGCCACCTTGTGGCGAATCCCATACCGAACCATGGCAGAGTAAAGCTGTTTGTTGCAGAAGTGAGTGCCCCCCATCACTGATTAGTACCCTGGGGACACCAAACCTGCTGAATATATGTTTCTGGAGGAATTTCAGCACTTTTTAGTATCATTGGTGGGTGTGGCAATGGCCTCAACCCATTTTGATACACAGTCAACTGCCACCAGAATATAAGTGTTTGAGTATGATGGTGGGAAAGGCCCCATGAAATCAATACCCCATACAGCAAACAACTCAATTTCCAAGATTCCTTGTTGAGGCATGGCGTAACCATGGGGCAGATTACCAGCTCTTTGGCAACTGTCACAGTTACGTACAAACTCTCAGGAATCTCTATAGAGTGTGGACCAATAGAAACCACATTGGAGGACCTTGGTGGCTGTCCGCTCACCTCCGAAATGGCCTCCATATTGTGATCCATGGCAATTACACAATCACTTTTGATCCTACTAAGTATGATCTAAACTTGTCAATGGCATAAACCACTGCAAGCAATTCTTTTTCTGTGGTTGTGTAATTTTTCTGGGCATCATTTAAAATGCGGCTAGCATAATAAATGACATGCAGAATCTTGTCATGCCTCTGTCCCAGTACTGCACCGATGGCGTGATCACTGGCATCACACATTAGCTCAAATGGTAATGTCCAGTCTGGTGCAGAAATAACTGGTGTTGTGACCAGCTTGGCTTTCAGCGTTTCAAACGCCTGCAGACACTCTGTGTCAAACACAAATGGCGAGTCAGCAGCTAGCAGATTGCTCAGAGGTTTTGCGATTTTTGAAAAATCCTTTATAAACCTCCTATAGAATCCTGCATGCCCCAGAAAGCTTCTGATTGCCTTAACATTGGCAGGTGGTGGTAATTTTTCAATTACCTCTATTTTTGCTTGATCCACTTCTATTCCCTTGTTTGAAATTTTATGCCCAAGGACAATCCCTTCAGTCACCATAAAGTGACATTTTTCCCAGTTTAAAACCAGGTTGGTCTCTTGGCATCTTTTCAGAACTAGTTTCAGGTGATCAAGACAGGAGCTGAATGAGTCTCCATATACTGAGAAGTCATCCATGAAGACTTCCAAAAATTTTTCCACC